>NC_054380.1:55158300-55510800 GCF_017654675.1 Xenopus laevis
TTGCGGTGTTGTTGTTAGCCTGCAGGGACATTGGCACCAATCTGGTAATCCCTTGTGTTTAGTATGTGAAGTGGTGGTGTTTGGATGTTGTGAAACCCAAAGATTGGCATAAAAGGGGAAGTCCTGTTTTGGTGGATTAGAATGCAGCAGAGTTAGTTGTAATTAGCAAATTCTGACCATTGGAACAGAAGTGGAGGCCGCAATTGTTCTTGGTACAAATTAAGGAGCAAAAAAAACACCATCAAATATTGCTCCACTACGTTTGATATCGTCCTTGCTCTCTGATCCATTTATGTTATTGGTTAGCAGGACTGAAACCTGAAGAAAAGGATTAAATCAATGCTGTAACCCCATCACATAGCACTCGCCAAAACCTTGAAGTGAATTGTACTCCTCTTCCGAGATCAAATGTTTTCCGGAAGATCAACAGTGAAGGCGAACAATCTCCTGAACAAAAAGTTTAGCCAAACTACAGAGCTGAAGGAAATGCCACAAAGAGGAATACAATGGGCCATCGCTTAGTAAGCCTATCCACACACAAAAATATAATAAGTGAAAAACCTTCAGAACACGCGGAAGATCCGTAATAAAATCCAATTGAATATGGAGCCACCCTGACAACCAAGGGGGGGCCGAATCCCGCGGCCACTGGTAATGGATGAAGGAGAACCACAGCAGGCTTTTAGAAATAGTTCCTTTGCAACACTAGCACAAAATCTCACAGGAACAGAACGAACCTCGGCACAATCACTACCCAAGGTGGGCCACCCAAGAAAGTGACGAGGAGCCAAAGTCAAGAGTCTTTCGAAAGCCAGAGTGTCCTGCAAGGGAACATCATGAACATATCCGCAAAGCCTCCAACGCTAAGGTTTGACGGGACAAAAAGTCTATACCCTGAATTATAATAGGCCCTCTTGAGATCTTAACATAGGGGTTCCAGTATAGAAATACGGAGTACAAAAGCTCTTTCAACCTTTTGAAAGAAAAGAGGGCTTCAAAGAAGTAAAAAGAATTTGGGTGAAGAACAGGATTAGCCCCAAAAAGACCATAGAAGAATCCGGGGAAAAACATCCGAGATAAAGCATCAGCCTTGACATTTCTTCGAACGCCAGGCCGATAATATAGAGCTGAAAACGTGAAAAAAAAGGTGCCCATCGAGGCCTGCCCTGGGCACTGAAGTCTTTTGGTAGAGCGAAGATACTACCAAAATTCTTATTGTCAGTAAGAACTAGAATTGGATGTGCAGCCCCTTCCAGAAGATGCTCCATTCTCTAGAGCCCCATTTGATAGAATAAAAGCTTCCTGTCGCAACGTCATAGTTCTGTTCCGCCGCCCAGATAATTTTTCTGGGAAAAGAATGCCGCCGGATGTAATAATCCTTGGAGGAACAAAACATTGAAAAGGACAGCTCCAACGGCAACTTCAGAAGCATGCAACCTCCAGGATAAAGGGCAGAGATGGTTTCCGGATGAGTGAAGCAGGCTGTTTGAGCTGAAATGGACCATTGAAAACTATGAGTTTTTGTTTTAGTGAGATTCAGTAAGTGGATTTATATTGATAACAGAAAAGTTACGTATAAACTTAGCGGTAAGAAATTTAGAAAACCCAATGAATCTTAGAAACATGCCTTGCGATCATTAGGAATTGGCCAGTCACGGATAGCCGATACCTTCTTAGCATCCATAACAATGCCATTAGTGGAAATGACAAACCACTAAAATTCAATTTGAGCCTTTTCAATTCACATTTTTCCAGCTTTGAGACTTACTAGACTATGTGAACGTAGTCGAGATAAAAACACCTCTTGCATGTGTTTATGATGTAAACGTGTGCGTCGTGCAGTCACTGGAACGCATCGCACCGCCTGAGGATCGGTGAGTACCTGACACTATCACTAGTTACTAAAGCTGGTGAGAGATCATTGGTCAATTCATTTGTTATTGCTGGAGACAACTCAGTTCATAGCAAACAAGTATTACCCAATCGTACTGAAAATTATGTATATTAGTACCAGCCATCAGGACATTCAGAGGTAACTCAGCAATAACAGTTACGTCAGTGTTCTACATAACTAAGTATTTTGTTGAAGAAATAATCCTGGGGTCAGATTTATTATGTGGTGTTTATTTCTGGTGAATTATCTGTAACCAACTGAACTGAAAAAGTGCTGGAAGGTGAACAACCCCTTTAAGGCAGCAGTTCAGTGACAAAAATATCACAGAAAACAATATTTCAATAATGGGACCCCACAACCCGGGTAGGGGTAGCAGGGCCTTGACGGCGCGTAGGAGTGCGCCGGCACACCCCCTTTTTTCTATTACAGGCGGTGATTGGCTGGAGGGACCCTGGGCTCGCGAGAGAAGAGAGGATACTTACATTTGGCGCCGGGACGTGGAGGCAGCAGGACGCAGCATCCCGCCCTCCCGTAGATGGGTGGTTTATGTCGCAGTTGGCGGAGGGTACCTTTACAAGGACCCCCAGGGCAAGTTAAAAGGGGGTATTTCAAAGTGAGTGGAAGTAGCAAGGTAGACCTGGGTCCTCATGGGAATGTAGGCAGCCCGGTTTAGGGCTTGGGAGAATGGAACAGGAACCTACCTTTACAATTGGGGTACAGCCACCCCACCCACATTCCCCTTCCCTCGGGTGGGGTCATAATGTTATAAAGGTTAAAGGTTTGTTATACAAACGGTTAGTAAAAGGTTAAAATGTTATACATGTTATTTATTATTATTACGGTGTTAAAATAAACAACTGCGGCTTGTTATACAAACGGTTAGTAAAAGGTTAAAATGTTATACATGTTATTTATTATTATTACGGTGTTAAAATAAACAACTGCGGCCATCTCTTTCCAAACCAGTGGTGTGTGTATGTATTATTTGGGGGATGGAAAGGTATGTGCTTGGGGCGAAAGGAAAAGGTGCAGAATCGATGCTGCAAACCGTCAAGGATTTGAAAGTATGTTCAACACAGTCCTTATTGGTTGAGCTCATGTTTTGCAATTTTAATTTTATTTTCTTCAAAAGTATCATACCAACAATATCATCAGAGGGAATTCTAAAGGGAGATTAGTTCTCTTGAGTCGTTTCGTTTTCTCTTGAGTTAACTGCCCTGATGGCTCTTTACCCTCAACTGCTATTTCCTTTAAAATACAATCATTAGTAGATACAAACAAACTATACTAAGATCAAAAATACTAAAAAACAAATCATCAGTGACTGCCCACCCACGTATGGATGCTGACACAGGTGAGGCGAGCTAAGCAAATAAAAAAAATCATAACAGTTCTTTAGGTTTGCATGTTTAGCATAGCTTTGCTGTTTGGTAGTTTGCAATAGAAAGATGTAATTTAGATTAATCAGAATGTGTACTTTCGGAAAATATATGGTTTTCTATGGTCTCCATACTGTTAGGGGGTCTCATGGCACATAATACACATGCCGGGTGTTTATATTGTAGTAGCCAGAGTGTCATATGTAAAAATTTCATTTCAAAAGTAAAATTAAAAGGTATGTTCAACTTACTATTTGAGCCGGTTAATGCCTGCACCTTCTTAGAAAGAGAAAAGTGAAATTAAAAGGTATGTTCAACTTAGCATTTCAGCCAGAGCCGCGCCGACAACGGCGCCAGCTGATATTGAGCTCAATTGCGCATGCGTGAAACTGTGCTTTTTACCTACTACTTCTTAGGGGGAGAAAAGTAACGTTAAAAGGTATGCTCAGCTCGGCGTCTGAGCCGGCTAGCAATTTTTTCCTACTACTTCTTAGGGGGGAGAAAAGTCATGTTAAAAGCTATGCTCAGCTCAGTGTCGGACCCCGCTAGAGCTTTTAACCTACTACTTCTTAGGGGGGAGAAAAGTCACATTACAAGCTATGCTCAGCTTGGCGTCTGAGCCGGCAAGAGCTTTATACCTACTACTTCTTAGAGGGAGAAAAGTCACATTAAAAGCTATGCTCAGCTTAGCGTCTGACCCGGCTAGCGCTTTTTACCTACTACTTCTTAGAGGGAGAAAAGTCATGTTAAAACGTATGCTCAGCTCGACGTCTGAGCCGGCTAGCGCTCTTTACCTACTATTTCTTAGGGAGAGAAAAGTCACGTTAAAAGGTATGCTCAGCTCCGCGTCTGAGATGGGTAATGCTTTTTACTTACTACTTCTTAGGGGTAGAAAAGTCAAGTTAAAAGGTATTCTCAGCTCCGCGTCTAAATCGCCAAACGCTTTTTACCTACAATTATTAGGGGGAGAAAATTCACGTTAAAAGATATGCTCAACTCGGCATCTGAGCCGGCTAACGCTTTTTACCTACTACTTCTTATGGAGAGAAAAGTCACATT
Source organism: Xenopus laevis (assembly GCF_017654675.1). Lineage (NCBI taxonomy): Eukaryota > Metazoa > Chordata > Amphibia > Anura > Pipidae > Xenopus > Xenopus laevis. The sequence continues at coordinate 55,162,633 of NC_054380.1, forward strand.
AAAAGGTATGCTCAGCTCGGCGTCTGAGCCGCCTACTGCTTTTTACCTATTATTCCTAAGGGGAGAAAAGTCACGTTAAAAGGTATGCTCAGCTCCTGACCCGGCTAATGCTTTTTACCAACTACTTCTTACGGGGAGAAAAGTCACGTTAAAAGGTATGCTCAGCTCTGCGTCTAAGTGGGCAAGAGCTTTTTACCTACTACTTCTTAGGGGGAGAAAAGTCACGTTAAAAGGGAAGCTCAGCTCGATTTCTAAGTTGGCTAGTGCTTTTTTTTACCTACTACTTCTTAGGGCGAGAAAAGTCACTTTAAAAGGTATGCTCAGCTCGACGTCTGAGCCGGCTACCACTTTTTACCTACTACTTCTTAGGGGGAGAAAAGTCACGTTTAAAGGTATGCTCAGCTCGTCATTTGAGATGGCTAAAGCTTTTTACCTACTACTACTTAGGGGGAGAAAATTCACGTTAAAAGTTATGCTCAGCTCGGCAGGTGAGCCGGCTCGCGCTTTTTACCTACTGCTTCTTAGTGATAGAAAATTCACGTTAAAAGGGATGCTCAGCTCGGCGTCTGAGCCGGCTAGCGCTCTTTACCTACTATTTCTTAGGGGGAGAAAAGTCACGTTAAAAGGTATGCTCAGCTCTGCGTCTAAGCAGGCAAGTGCTTTTTTCCTACTACTTCTTAGGGGGAGAAAAGTCACGTTAAAAGGTATGCTCAGCTCCTGAGCCGGCTATCGCTTTTTACCTACTACTTCTTACGGGGAGAAAAGTCAAGTTAAAAGGTATGCTCAGCTCGGCGTCTGAGCCGGCTAGCGCTGTTTACCTACTACTTCTTAGGGATAGAAAAGTCAAGTTAAAAGGTATGCTCAGCTTGGAGTTTTAGCCGGCTATCGCTTTTTACCTACTACTTCTTAGTGGGAGAAAAGTCACGTTAAAAGGTATGCTCAGCTCTTTGTCTAAGCGGGCAAGCGCTTTTTACCTACTACTTCTTAGGGGGAGAAGAGCCACGTTAAAAGGTATGCTCAGCTCCTGAGCCGGCTACTGCTTTTTACCAACTACTTCTTATGGGGAGAAAAGTCACGTTAAAAGGTATGCTCAGCTCTGCGTCTAAGCGGGCAAGAGCTTTTTACCTACTACTTCTTAGGGGGAGAAAAGTCACTTTAAAAGGTATGCTCAGCTCGAAGTCTAAGTCGGCTAGTGCTCTTTTTTACCTACTACTTCTTAGAGGGAGAAAAGTCACGTTAAAAGGTATGCTCAGCTCGACGTCTAAGTTGGCTAGTGCTTTGTTTTACCTACTACTTCTTAGGGGGAGAAAAGTAACGTTAAAAGGTATGCACAGCTCGGCATCTGGGCCGGCTACCACTTTTTACCTACTACTTCTTAGGGAGAGAAAAGTCACGTTAAAAGGTATGCTCAGCTAGGCGTCTGAGCCGTATAACGATTTTAACCTACTACTTCTTAGGGGGAGAAAAGTTATGTTAAAAGGTATGCTCAGCTTGGCGTCTGAGCCGTCTAACGATTTTTATCCACAACTTCTTAGGGGGAGAAAAGTCATGTTAAAAGGTATGCTCAGCTTGGCGTTTGAGTCAACTAGCGCTTTTTACCTGCTACTTCTTAGGGGGAGAAAAGTCATGTTAAAAGGTATGCTCAGCTTAGCGTCTAAGTCGGCTAGTGCTTTTTTTTACCTACTATTTCTTAGGGGGAGAAAAGTCACGTTAAAAGGTATGCTCAGCTCCTGAGCCGGCTAATGCTTTTTACCAACTACTTCTTATGGGGAGAAAAGTCACGTTAAAAGGTATGCTCAGCTCTGCGACTAAGCGGGCAAGAGCTTTTTACCTACTACTTCTTAGGGGGAGAAAAGTCACGTTAAAAGGTATGCTCAGCTCGACGTCTAAGTCGGCTAGTGCTTTTTTTTACCTACTACTTCTTAGGGGGAGAAAAGTCACGTTAAAAGGTATGCTCAGCTCCTGAGCCGGCTAATGCTTTTTACCAACTACTTCTTATGGGGAGAAAAGTCATGTTAAAAGGTATGCTCAGCTCTGCGTCTAAGCGGGCAAGAGCTTTTTACCTACTACTTCTTAGGGGGAGAAAAGTCATGTTAAAAGGTATGCTCAGCTCGACGTCTAAGTCGGCTAGTGCTTTTTTTTACCTACTACTTCTTAGGGGGAGAAAAGTCACGTTAAAAGGTATGCTCAGCTCTTTGTCTAAGCGGGCAAGCGCTTTTTACCTACTACTTCTTAGGGGGAGAAGAGCCACGTTAAAAGGTATGCTCAGCTCCTGAGCCGGCTAATGCTTTTTACCTACTACTTCTTAAGGAGAGAAAAGTCACATTAAAAGGTATGCTCAGCTTAGCGTCTGAGCCGGCTACCGCTTTTTACCTACTACTTCTTAAGGGGAGAAAAGTCACGTTAAAAGGTATGCTCAGCTCTGCGTCTAAGCGGGCAAGAGCTTTATACCTACTACTTCTTAGGGGGAGAAAAGTCACTTTAAAAGGTATGCTCAGCTCGAAGTCTAAGTCGGCTAGTGCTCTTTTTTACCTACTACTTCTTAGAGGGAGAAAAGTCACGTTAAAAGGTATGCTCAGCTCGACGTCTAAGTTGGCTAGTGCTTTGTTTTACCTACTACTTCTTAGGGGGAGAAAAGTAACGTTAAAAGGTATGCACAGCTCGGCATCTGGGCCGGCTACCACTTTTTAGCTACTACTTCTTAGGGAGAGAAAAGTCACGTTAAAAGGTATGCTCAGCTAGGCGTCTGAGCCGTATAACGATTTTAACCTACTACTTCTTAGGGGGAGAAAAGTTATGTTAAAAGGTATGCTCAGCTTGGCGTCTGAGCCGTCTAACGATTTTTATCTACAACTTCTTAGGGGGAGAAAAGTCATGTTAAAAGGTATGCTCAGCTTGGCGTTTGAGTCGACTAGCGCTTTTTACCTGCTACTTCTTAGGGGGAGAAAAGTCATGTTAAAAGGTATGCTCAGCTTAGCGTCTAAGTCGGCTAGTGCTTTTTTTTACCTACTATTTCTTAGGGGGAGAAAAGTCACGTTAAAAGGTATGCTCAGCTCCTGAGCCGGCTAATGCTTTTAACCAACTACTTCTTATGGGGAGAAAAGTCACGTTAAAAGGTATGCTCAGCTCTGCGACTAAGCGGGCAAGAGCTTTTTACCTACTACTTCTTAGGGGGAGAAAAGTCACGTTAAAAGGTATGCTCAGCTCGACGTCTAAGTCGGCTAGTGCTTTTTTTTACCTACTACTTCTTATGGGGAGAAAAGTCACGTTAAAAGGTATGCTCAGCTCCTGAGCCGGCTAATGCTTTTTACCAACTACTTCTTATGGGGAGAAAAGTCATGTTAAAAGGAATGCTCAGCTCTGCGTCTAAGCGGGCAAGAGCTTTTTACCTACTACTTCTTAGGGGGAGAAAAGTCATGTTAAAAGGTATGCTCAGCTCGACGTCTAAGTCGGCTAGTGCTTTTTTTTACCTACTACTTCTTAGGGGGAGAAAAGTCACGTTAAAATGTATGCTCAGCTCCACGTCTAAGTCGGCTAGTGCTTTTTTTTACCTACTACTTCTTAGGGGGAGAAAAGTCACGTTAAAAGGTATGCTCAGCTCCTGGCGTCTGAGCCGGCTACCGCTTTTTACCTACTACTTCTTAGGGAGAGAAAAGTCACGTTAAAAGGTATGCTCAGCTAGACGTCTGAGCCGTATAACGATTTTAACCTACTACTTCTTAGGGGGAGAAAAGTTATGTTAAAAGGTATGCTCAGCTAGACGTCTGAGCCGTATAACGATTTTAACCTACTACTTCTTAGGGGGAGAAAAGTTATGTTAAAAGGTATGCTCAGCTTGGCGTCTGAGCCGTCTAACGATTTTTACCTACAACTTCTTAGGGGGAGAAAAGTCATGTTAAAAGGTATGCTCGGCTTGGCGTTTGAGTCGACTAGCGCTTTTTACCTACTACTTCTTAGGGGGAGAAAAGTCACGTTAAAATGTATACTCAGCTCGGCGTCTGAGCGGTCTAACGATTTTTACCTACTACTTCTTAGGGGGAGAAAAGTTATGTTAAAAGGTATGCTCAGCTTGGCGTCTGAGTCGGCTAACGCTTTTTACCTACTACTACTTAGGGGGAGAAAAGTCACGTTAAAAGTTATGCTCAGCTCGGCGGGTGAGCCTGCTAGCGCTTTTTACATACTAATTTGTAGGGGGGAAAAAGTCACGTTAAAAGGTATGCTCAGCTCGGCGTCTGAGCCTGCTAGCGCTTTTTACCTACTACTTCTTAGGGAGAGAAAAGTCACGTTTAAAGGTATGCTCAGCTCGTCGTCTGAGATGGCTAACGCTTTTTACCTACTACTACTTAGGGGGAGAAAAGTCAAGTTAAAAGGTATGCTCAGCTCGCCGTCTGAGCCGGCTAGCACTGTTTACCTACTACTTCTTAAGGATAGAAAAGTCAAGTTAAAAGGTATGCTCAGCTTGGCATTTGAGCCGGCTATCGCTTTTTACCTACTACTTCTTAGTGGGAGAAAAGTCACCTTAAAATGTATGCTCAGCTCTGCGTCTAAGTGGGCAAGCTCTTTTTACCTACTACATCTTAGGGGGAGAAAAGTCACATTATAAGGTATGCTTAGCTCCTGAGCCGGCTAATGCTTTTTACTTACTACTTCTAAGGGAGAGAAAAGTCACATTAAAAGGTATGCTCAGCTCGACGTCTGAGCCGGCTAGCGCTTTTTACCTGCTACTTCTTAGGGGGAGAAAAGTCATGTTAAAAGGTATGCTCAGCTTAGCGTCTAAGTCGGCTAGTGCTTTTTTTTACCTACTAATTCATAGGGAGAAAAAAGTTACATTAAAAGGTATGCTCAGCTCTTGGCGTCTAAGTCAGCTACCGCTACTTCTTAGAGGGAGAAAAGTCACGTTATAAGGTATGCTCAGCTCCTGAGCCGGCTAATGCTTTTTACCTACTACTTCTTAGGGGGAGAAAAGTCATATGAAAATGTATGCTCAGCTCGACGTCTAAGTCAGCTAGTGAATTTTTTTTACCTACTACTTCTTAGGGGGAGAAAAGTCACGTTAAAAGGTATGCTCAGCTCGTCATCTGAGATGGCTAACGCTCTTTACCTACTACTTCTTAGGGGGAGAAAAGTCAAGTTAAAAGGTATGCTCAGCTCGCCGTCTGAGCCGGCTAGCGCTGTTTACCTACTACTTCTTAAGGATAGAAAAGTCAAGTTAAAAGGTATGCTCAGCTTGGCATTTGAGCCGGCTATCACTTTTTACCTACTACTTCTTAGTGGGAGAAAAGTCACGTTAAAATGTATGCTCAGCTCTGCGTCTAAGCGGGCAAGCTCTTTTTACCTACTACATCTTAGTGGGAGAAAAGTCACGTTAAAAGGTATGCTCAGCTTGACGTCTGAGCCAGCTAACGCGTTTTACCTACTACTTCTTAGGGGGAGAAAAGTCACGTTAAAAGGTATACTCAGCTCGGATTGTGAGCGGTCTAACGATTTTTACCTACTACTTCTTAGGGGGAGAAAAGTCATGTTAAAAGGTATGCTCAGCTTGGCGTCTGAGTCGGCTAACGCTTTTTACTTACTACTACTTAGGGAGAGAAAAGTCACGTTAAAAGTCATGCTCAGCTCGGCGGGTGAGCCGGCTAGCGCTCTTTACCTACTGCTTCTTAGGGAGAGAAAAGTCATGTTAAAAGGTATGCTCAGCTCGGCATCTGAGCTGGCTACCACTTTTTACCTACTACTTCTAAGGGGGAGAAAAGTCACGTTTAAAGGTATGCTCAGCTCGTCATCTGAGATGGCTAACGCTTTTTACCTACTACTGCTTAGGGGGAGAAAAGTCACGTTAAAAGATATGCTCAGCTTAGCTTCTAAGTCGGCTAGCGCTTTTTACCTACTACTTCTTAAGGGGAGAAAAGTCACTTTAAAAGGTATACTCAGCTCGGCGTCTGAGCGATCTAACAATTTTTACCTACTACTTCTTAGGGGGAGAAAAGTCATGTTAAAAGGTATGGTCAGCTTGGCGTCTGAGTCGGCTAGCGCTTTTTAACTTCTACTTTTTAGTGGGAGAAAAGTCACGTTAAAAGGTATGCTCAGTTTTGCGTCAAAGCGGGCAAGCGCTTTTTACCTATTACTTCTTAGGGGGAGAAAAGTCACTTCAAAAGGTATGCTCAGCTCCTGAGCCGGCTAATGCTTTTTATCTACTACTTAGTGAGAGAAAAGTCACATTAAAAGGTATGCTCAGCTCGGCGTCTGAGCCGTCTACCACTTTTCACCTACTACTTCTTAGTGGGAGAAAAGTCACGTTAAAAGTTATGCTCAGCTCCTGAGCCGGCTAATGCTTTTTACCTACTACTTCTTAGGTTGAGAAAAGTCACGTTAAAAGGTATGCTCAGCTTGGCATCTGAGCCGGCTAGCGCTTTTTACCTACTACTTCTTAGGGGGAGAAAAGTCATGTTAAAAGGTATGCTCAGCTCGACGTCTAAGTCGGCTAGTGCTTTTTTTTTACCTACTATTCCTTAGAGGGAGAAAAGTCACGTTAAAAGGTATGCTCAGCTCTGCGTCTAAGCAGTCTAACGATTTTTACTTACTACTTCTTAGGGGGAGTAAAGTCATGTTAAAAGGTATGCTCAGCTTGGCGTCTGAGTCGGCTAGCGCTCTTCACCTGCTATTTCTTAGGGGGAGAAAAGTCACGTTAAAAGGTATCCTCAGCTCTGCGTCTAGGCGGGCAATCGCTTTTTACCTACTACTTCTTAGGGGGAGAAAAGTCACGTTAAAAGGTATGCTCAGCTTGGCGTCTGATTCGGCTAGCGCTTTTTACCTACTACTTCTTAGGGGGAGAAAAGTCACGTTAAAAGGTATGCTCAGCTCTGCGTCTAAGCGGGCAAGCGCTTTTTACCTACTACTTATTAGGGGGAGAAAACTCACGTTAAAAGGTATGCTCAGCTCCTGAGCCGGCTAAAGCTTTTTACCTACTACTTCTTAGGGGGAGTAAAGTCATGTTAAAAGGTATGCTCAGCTCGGCATCTGAGCCGGCTAACGCTTTTTACCAACTACTTCTTAGGGGGAGAAAAGTCACGTTAAATGGTATGCTTAGCTCGGCGTCTGAGCCGGCTAGCGCTCTTTACCTACTACTTCTTCACGAGAGAAAAGTCGCTTTAAAAGGTATGCTCAGCTCGGCATCTGAGCCGGCTACCGCAATTTTACCTACTGTTTCTTAGGGGGAGATAAGTCATGTTAAAAGGTATGCTCAGCTTGAAGTATAAGCCGGCTAGTGCTTTTTTTTACCTATTACTTCTTAGACGGAGAAAAGTCACATTAAAAGGTATGCTCAGCTCTTCGTCTAAGCGGGCTAGTGAGTTTTACCTACTACTTCTTAGGGGGAGAAAAGTCACTTTAAAAGGTACGCTCAGCTGGGCGTCTGAGCCTGCTAGCGCTTTTTACATACTAATTCGTAGGGGGAAAAAAGTCACGTTAAAAGGTATGCTCAGCTGGGCGTCTGAGCCTGCTAGCGCTTTTTACCTACTACTTCTTAGGGAGAGAAAAGTCACGTTTAAAGGTATGCTCAGCTCGTCGTCTGAGATGGCTAACGCTTTTTACCTACTACTACTTAGGGGGAGAAAAGTCATATTAAAATGTATGCTCAGCACGACGTCTAAGTCGGCTAGTGCTTTTTTTTACCTACTACTTCTTAGGGGGAGAAAAGTCACGTTAATAGGTATGTTCAGCTCGACGTCTAAGTCGACTAGTGCTTTTTTCTACCTACTACTTCTTAGGGGGAGAAAAGTCACGTTAATAGGTATGCTCAGCTCGACGTCTAAGTCGGCTTGTGCTTTTTTTTACCTACTACTACTTAGGGGGAGAAAAGTCACGTTAAAAGTTATGCTCAGCTCGGCGGCTGAGCCGGCTACCACTTTTTACCTACTACTTCTTAGGGGGAAAAAAGTCACGTTTAAAGGTATGCTCAGCTCGTCGTCTGAGATGGCTAACGCTTTTTACCTACTACTTCTTAGGTGGAGAAAAGTCACTTTAAAAGGTATGCTCAGCTCGACGTCTATGTCGGCTAGTGCTTTTTTTTACCTACTACTTCTTAGGGAGAGAAAAGTTACGTTAAAAGGTATGCTCAGCTTGGCGTCTGAGCCGGCTAACGCTTTTTACCTACTACTTCTTAGGGGGAGAAAAGTCACGTAAAAAGGTATGCTCAGCTCGACGTCTAAGTCGGCTAGTGCTTTTTTTTACCTACTACTTCTTAGGGAGAGAAAAGTTACGTTAAAAGGTATGCTCAGCTCGGTGTCTGAGCCGGCTAACACTTTTTACCAACTACTTCTTAGAGGGAGAAAAGTCATGTTAAAAGGTATGCTCAGCTCCTGAGCCGTCTAATGCATTTTACCTACTACTTCTTAGGTTGAGAAAAGTCATATTAAAATGTATGCTCAGCACGACGTCTAAGTCGGCTAGTGCTTTTTTTTACCTACTACTTCTTAGGGGGAGAAAAGCCACGTTTAAAAGTTATGCTCAGTTCGACATCTGAGCCAGCTAACGCTTTTTACCTACTACTTCTTAGGGGGAGAAAAGTCACGTTTAAAGGTATGCTCAGCTCCTGAGCCGGCTAATGCTTTTTACCTACTACTTCTTAGATGGAGAAAAGTCATATTAATATGTATGCTCAGCTCGAAGTCTAAGTCGGCTAGTGCTATTTTTAACCTACTACTTCTTAGGGGGAGGAAAGTCACGTTAAAAGGTATATGCTCAGCTCGGCATCTGAGAAGGCTACCACTTTTTACCTACTACTTCTTAGGGGGAGAAAAGTCATGTTAAAAGGTATGCTCAGCTCCTGAGCCGGCTAATGCTTTTTACCTACTACTTCTTACGGGGAGAAAAGTCAGGTTAAAAGGTATGCTCAGCTCGGCGTCTGAGCCGGCCACCGCTTTTCACCTACTACTTCTTAGTGGGAGAAAAGTCACGTTAAAAGGTATGCTCAGCTCCTGAGCCGGCTAATGCTTTTTACCTACTACTTCTTAGGGGGAGAAAAGTCATATTAATATGTATGCTCAGCTCGAAGTCTAAAGGTGGCCATACACGGATAGATCCGCTCGTTTGGCGATGTCGCCAAACGAGCGGATCTCCCTCCGATATGCCCACCTTGAGGTGGGCAATATCGGGCTGATCCGATCGTGGGCCCTAGGGCCCAACGATCGGATCCTAGCGTTCGCCAAACGGGCGGTCGGATCGCGGGACCGCATCAACGAACAGATGCGGCCGCGATCCGACGGGATTTTTAACCCCATCCGATCGAGATCTGGCCGACTTTCGGCCAGATCTCGATCGGGGAAGCCCGTCGGGGGCCCCCATACACGGGCCAATAAGCTGCCGACTTGGTCTGTCGGCAGCTTTTATCGGCCCGTGTATGGCCACCTTTAGTCGGCTAGTGCTTTTTTTAACCTACTACTTCTTAGGGGGAGGAAAGTCACGTTAAAAGGTATGCTCAGCTCGGCATCTGAGAAGGCTACCACTTTTTACCTACTACTTCTTAGGGGGAGAAAAGTCATGTTAAAAGGTATTCTCAGCTCCTGAGCCGGCTAATGCTTTTTACCTACTACTTCTTACGGGGAGAAAAGTCAAGTTAAAAGGTATGCTCAGCTCGGCGTCTGAGCCGGCCACCGCTTTTTACCTACTACTTTTAGAGGGAGAAAAGTCATGTTAAAAGGTGTGCTCAGCTCCTGAGCCGGCTAATGCTTTTTACCTACTACTTCTTACGGGGAGAAAAGTCAAGTTAAAAGGTATGCTCAGCTTGGCGTCTGAGTCAGCTAGCGCTTTTTACCTACTACTTCTTAGGGGGAGAAAAGTCACGTTAAAAGGTATGCTCAGCTAGACGTCCAAGTCGGCTAGTGCTTTTTTTTACCTACTACTTCTTAGGGAGAGAAAAGTTACGTTAAATGGTATGCTCAGCTCGGCGTCTGAGCCGGCTAACACTTTTTGCCAACTACTTCTTAGAGGGAGAAAAGTCATGTTAAAAGGTATGCTCAGCTCCAGAGCCGTCTAATGCATTTTACCTACTACTTCTTAGGTTGAGAAAAGTCATATTAAAATGTATGCTCAGCACGACGTCTAAGTCGGCTAGTGCTTTTTTTTACCTACTACTTCTTAGGGGGAGAAAAGTCACGTTTAAAAGTTATGCTCAGTTCGACATCTGAGCCAGCTAACGCTTTTTACCTACTACTTCTTAGGGGGAGAAAAGTCACGTTAAAAGGTATGCTCAGCTCCTGAGCCGGCTAATGCTTTTTACCTACTACTTCTTAGGGGGAGAAAAGTCATATTAATATGTATGCTCAGCTCGAAGTCTAAGTCGGCTAGTGCTTTTTTTAACCTACTACTTCTTAGGGGGAGGAAAGTCACGTTAAAAGGTATGCTCAGCTCGGCATCTGAGAAGGCTACCACTTTTTACCTACTACTTCTTAGGGGGAGAAAAGTCATGTTAAAAGGTATGCTCAGCTCCTGAGCCGGCTAATGCTTTTTACCTACTACTTCTTACGGGGAGAAAAGTCAAGTTAAAATTTATGCTCAGCTCGGCGTCTGAGCCGGCCACCGCTTTTTACCTACTACTTTTAGAGGGAGAAAAGTCATGTTAAAAGGTGTGCTCAGCTCCTGAGCCGGCTAATGCTTTTTACCTACTACTTCTTACGGGGAGAAAAGTCAAGTTAAAAGGTATGCTCAGTTTGGCGTCTGAGTCAGCTAGCGCTTTTTACCTACTACTTCTTAGGGGGAGAAAAGTCACGTTAAAAGGTATGCTCAGCTAGACGTCCAAGTCGGCTAGTGCTTTTTTTTACCTACTACTTCTTGGGGATAGAAAAGTTACGTTAAAAGGTATGCTCAGTTTGGCGTCTGAGCCGGCTAACGTTTTTTACCTACTACTTCTTAGGGGGAGAAAAGTCACGTTAAAAGATATGCTCAGCTCGGCGTCTTAGCCGGCTAACGCTTTTTACCTACTACTTCTTAAGGGGAGAAAAGTCACGTTAAAAGGTATGCTCAGCTCCTGAGCCGGCTAATGCTTTTTACCAACTACTTCTTATGGGGAGAAAAGTCACGTTAAAAGGTATGCTCAGCTCTGCGTCTAAGCGGGCAAGAGCTTTTTACCTACTACTTCTTAGGGGGAGAAAAGTCACGTTAAAATGTATGCTCAGCTCGACGTCTAAGTCGGCTAGTGCTTTTTTTTACCTACTACTTCTTAGGGGGAGAAAAGTCACGTTAAAAGGTATGCTCAGCTCGACGTCTAAGTCGGCTAGTGATTTTTTTTACCTACTACTTCTTAGGGGGAGAAAAGTCACGTTAAAAGGTATGCTCAGCTTGACGTCTAAGCCGGCTAGTGCTCTTTTTTTTTACCTACTACTTCTTAGGGGGAGAAAAGTCACGTTAAAAGGTATGCTCAGTTCCTGAGCCGGCTAATGCTTTTTACCAACTACTTCTTAGGGAGAGAAAAGTCACGTTAAAAGTTATGCTCAGCTCGGCGGGTGAGCCGGCTAGCGCTCTTTACCTACTACTTCTTAAGGAGAGAAAAGTCATGTTAAAAGGTATGCTCTGCTCGGCATCTGAGCTGGTTACCACTTTTTACCTACTACTTCTTAGGGGGAGAAAAGTCATGTTAAAAGGTATGCTCAGCTCCTGAGCCGGCTAATGCTTTTTACCTACTACTTCTTAGGGGGAGAAAAGTCATATTAAAATGTATGCTCAGCTCGACATCTAAGTTGGCTAATGTTTTTTTTACCTACTACTTCTTAGTGGGAGAGAAAAGTCACGTTTAAAAGGTATGCTCAGCTCGACGTCTGAGCCAGCTAATTCTTTTTACCTACTACTTCTTAGGGGGAGAAAAGTCACGTTAAAAGGTATGCTCAGCTCGGCATCTGAGCCGGCTACCACTTTTTACCTACTACTTCTTAGGGGGAGAAAAGTCACGGTTTAAAGGTATGCTCAGCTCGGCGTCTGAGCCGGCTAACGCTTTTTACCTACTACTTCTTAGGGGGAGAAAAGTCACGTTAAAAGTTATGCTCAGCTCGGTGTCTGAGCCGGCTAGCGCTCTTTACCTACTACTTCTTAGGGAAAGAAAAGTCATATTAAAAGGTATGCTCCGCTCGGGGTCCGAGCCGGCTAGTGCTTTTTACCTACTACTGCTTAGGGGGAGAAAAGTCACGTTAAAAGATATGCTCAGCTCAGCGTCTGAGCCGGCTAACGCTTTTTACCTATTACCTCTTAGGGGGAGAAAAGTCACGTTAAAAGGTATGCTTAGCTCAGCGTCTGAGCCGGCTAATGCTTTTCACCTACTACTTCTTAGGGGGGAGAAAAGTCACGTTAAAAGCTATGCTCAGCTTGGCGTCTGAGCTGGCTAGCGCTTTTTACCTACTACTTCTTAGGGGGAGAAAAGGAAGAATTTACATACCGAAAAATCCTTTTCTAGATGGCCCGAACTGTCAGTGCAGATGCTATGGGGTTAAGTTCCAGGACAGAAGAAGTAACTGTTTTTGGCTCCCAGTTTTGTCTTCCAGCTTAGTTAGGATGAAAATTAAAGGAGATACATGCCACATACAGTATTATAACATATTTGATCAACTAGTAACTGAACTATATAGCAACCTACATAATAACTTTGCATCTATAACTGACTTAACTTAACTATCTGACGGGTGGGGCTTACTGCACTGACAGTTCGGGCCATCTAGAAAAGGAATTTTCGGTAAGTAAAATCTTCCTTTCTCTAGACTGGCCCTCCTGTCAGTGCAGACGCTATGGGGACGTTCTAAAGTTGTCCCAAGACTAGAGAGGGTATGTTACAGTTACAGTTACCGTACTACGGCCTGTAATACCTTTCTCCCAAACGCTGCAGGAGCAGAGTGAAAGACATGTAGTCTGTAAAATTTAGAAAAAGTAGATAATGAGGCCCAAGTGGCCGCTTTACAAATTTGCTCAGGTGTAGCCGAGTTTTGGAGAGCCCAGGATGTACTCATAGCTCTCGTTGAATGTGCTTTCACATGAAAGGGCTTGGCTTTCTTGCTAAGGTCATATGCAAAATTGATGGTTCCCACCAGCCATCTAGCTATTGTGCGTTTTGTGATTATTATGAATACAAGTGTAGACTCATTTTCAGAAATGTATTCAACTTTGATATCCATATGTACACCTTTCAGACCAAGGACCTTTGGGAAAGACAGGTTCACATATATAAGCAAGCCTGATCCCAGAGTAAGAAAACCCTGGTCTCAGAATGTATAGTGTGATGTAAAGTCCAAGTTCAACCCCTTCGAAAGCAACCCAGTGCATATACATACACACTCACACAAACCCTCACAAAAATGATATATACCAATATCTATACTGTATTGTAGATTGTAGTATTACCATTGCCTATGCTATTATGCATGTCCAAGAAATCATCCAAGCCCCTCTTAAAGGCATTAACAGAATCATCCATCACAACATCACACAGCAGTGCATTCCACAACCTTGATGTCCTTACTGTAAAGAACCACCTACACTGCTTCAAATTAAAGTTCTTTTCTTCTAGTCTATAATGCACTCTGATGTACTTGTAAAGAGTGATACATCTATGGTATTAGAGTCTCCAAAAGTAAAGTGATTACCCACCACATAGGGGAAGTGGCCCATGTGTCCACCAACCTGAGCCCTCAGCACGGGGAGCGGACAAACCAAAAAAACAATTCTGAGCAGGCACTCAATGAAGGCAAACTTCCACCAGGCCATCAGTTCAGAGTGAAGAAAGTTTATTGTGTCCACAGCCTTACGGGTTTCGTGTCAAACACTTAATCATACTTAATACATAGGTACTTGTAAAGAGTAATCAATTGTCCAGTGTCTTTTTTTCAGAGAAAACAACCCCAACCTTGAAAGTGTACCCATATAATTTAAATCTGCCATGTCTTTAACCAGTTTATTTGCATGCCCCTGCACTCTCTCCAGCTCATTAATATCCTTTTTAAGGACTAGAGCCCAAAACTGCACTGCAGAGTGGCAGCATCCTGCAATAAACGTATAGTTCTGCACAATTTAGTATCACCAGCAAAAATAGAAACAGTATTTTTAATACCCATCTACAGGTCAATAATAAATAAGTTAAACAGCAAAGGACCAAGAACAGGTCCCTGAGGTACTACATTGACAACATTAATCCAATTAGAAAATGTTTCACTTACTGCCACTCTTTGTAATCTATTCTTCAGCCTCTTCTTTATCCAAGTACAAATACTATGTTCCAGGCCAATATTCCTTAATTTAACCAGTAGCCTTATGTGTGGTACTGTATCAAATGCTTTAGCAAAGTCAAAGTAGATTAATCCACTGCCATCCCAAAGTCAAGGTTCCTGCTCACCTCCTCATAAAAGACTATTAAATTAGTCTGGCAAGATCTGTTACATATAAAACCATGATGGCACAAACTCATAGCAATAAAATCAAGCTCCCCCTTCTTTACAACAGTGGAGTGGTGCAGCATTGATATACAATTAGTGGAGTTTAGAATGTATGTCACCAGGTCTTGACTGGAAGCCAAAATAGGCCCTGGCATTCTAAGTACAGAGAGGCCCAAACAGCCTCGCACCAGCCTACTAATGAGTGACTTTCTATGGCAGTAATGGGAAGTGGCTGATTGAGAGCAAAGGATGTGCACTGAGTAGCCTTTTTGAGCAGCTAGTACAATTCTCAGGCATTCTCTGGTCTTGTCCCATGGAAAAGAATTTGCAGCAATGAAAATGCATATTGTTCCGTAGACCTTAAACTTAGTATGCTACTGGTTTGGATAAAAAAACAACAGCAAGGAGGGTTGAATGGCGAAATGAAAACAATAAATATTAATCTGCAGGTGAAAATAAGCATGTAACTGTATGGCTTTATAATCTTGTGTGTCTGTAGATGTGTTTAGTCTCTCTAGAGCCAGCGGTGTAACTACCATACAGCAGACCTCCCTGGAAGGCACTGGAGCACGGGGGGGGGGGTAGTGGCAGTGTGTGTGTGTACATGCTCAAGGACCCGACCCGCACATACAGGTGTATATATGAGACAATATAAGGATAAGATAGTATAAGTTCACTGCATATGAAGATTGAGTGCTGTTTGTGAATATATATAAAATATATATACTGTATGTACACCACTGTCACAAAAACGGGACTCTCAACCACTCATAACTCTTGGGTTTGGCTATACGGGGTTACACTCAGTCTCTCAATCACCTTACACACAGGTTAGACTAACATTAGACACCCCTAAAACACACCAACACCCACAAAATGAATTCGCTGCCACCATCTATCATTAACTGGCGATAAAAACTCTAATGTGACTATTCCCCTGCCCTCTATAATAACTCACACTACAGAAATGCATCAAACACTCCTATGTTAGTTAGTCAGGGTAAGATCCTACTAGTTCAACAAGCACTCCAACAGCCAAAGGGTTCATTTGCATTCAAAACACACTTTTCTGCTAGCCGTACTAGTTATTCTACATATAAATAGGCAACGTTCCCTTTCCACACATACAAAGAGTTAATACACTTAGGCACCAGCATTCATATGGGCTATGAGTTCATTAGAGCACAAGGACAAAAGTTTTTAAAATGATATTTTTAATATTACCGCAGTAACAGTGCATGTATATAAAAAGTATATTACAAAGAAGACATATATTAAAAAAGAATTGCAAAAACAGTAAATAAAATAAAAGGGAGTAAAAACACTTTACCAAGATTAGAATTGTGTCCTCTGAGGCAAGATTTAGGAAACAATGGGCATACAATCCACGGATATAGAGCCTCTTTTGTATGACATTGGGTACTGGGTCTATCACATTTTTATTGCCTGCTGGGACATTCCCCTCCTTACCTTATGCATGAGGTAGGAGTGCCCAGGAACATGTAATTTACGACCCCCTGCAGGGGGCTGTTATTTTCAGGCAAGATTCCCCAATATAATATGGGTACTTGCCAGTTTCCAATATTATAATAAAAACGTGGGCAGGCTGTGATCCATATGTGGGCAGTCGGAATGGTACCAAACAGGAAGGGTTTCACATTTTCCAGTCCCCCAGGAACCATCCCTCCTAACTGGTAGGTATAGGCTGGCCCTGTGGTATCAGTAGAAAGCATGTGACCTCCTCATAACTAGGGTTGCCACCTTTTAAAAAAAATCTCTACCGGCCGGTGGAGGGGGCCGGAATAAAAGGGTGGGCCCTGACACCAAAGGGGGCGGGTCGCGATGATTAAGGGGGCGGGCCCCGGTGCACGATTGGCTGGGCAGGTTGTGCTGTCAAAGGGGGTGGGGCCACAGTGCGTGTTTGGCCTTAAGCCGGCAGCAAAAAGGTTAGTTTTTACCAGGCTGTGGGCAGGCCACGGGCTTTTGTTTGGTGTATTACAAATTTACCGGCAGCTACATTGACGGTAAATTTGTAATACCGGCCCAGGCCTTGGCAGGTGTTTTACCGGCTAGGCCAGTAAAATACCGGCCAGGAGGCAATACTACTCATAAAGAAATGACTGCCCCAGTTTCCTTGCCCAAATGGTGTGACTCCAAATTGTCTTAGAGGGCAGATATGGATAACACCTTTTGCACAGCCCCCTGTGGAAATGTCTGATTAAGGGTCTCTTTGTGGGCCCAAAACCAAATGTCTCCAGTGTTAACCCTTTACAATGCCAGCACAATACTACTCTGGCATGACAACCACTAATTTTATATTGTTGCAGAATTTGCTCTCCCTATTGTGTTGTTTTAGATCAGGAGGCAGGAAAACCAGTATCACTCATCAGTAGGTATAATAGAAATGAAAACTGATTAAATGCCTTCTAGTAAGCATAAGGCCTCTGCACAGGCTCCCCCACAAAACTGCAACAAGCTGCCCCTCAGAATGGCCTTGCTCCCTGTACCTGCACAGAAAAGGCAGGGCAATGTAGCGGTGTTTGCAACCACCATAGCTGCAAAACATGACAGATTCCCGTTTGCATGCTTCTGCTTGGTGATCTGGGCCAGGGATCATGTACAAGGAGGGAATGATGTGATAAGACCTGGTGACTGCCAACAACAATGCTGTTCATGGGGGGGGGGGTGGCTGGTTCAAGAAGGGTAGGGCTTGTATAGGGGTCCTATGCTTACTAGAAGGAAATAATTATCACTTAGATTTTAATATAGGTATCTTAGACCTAAGCCTGCTGCAAGACTGAGCACAACATATACAAAAACATATTGGTCCATTGTTTCAGTAAAGATTGTAAGAATTTCTTCTTTATTTTTCATAACTCACAACTATGTAAACACATTTGTCCAATATGCCCTTAGAATGAATTTATTGCACTACATTGCTCTCACTGCTCACGTTTGAAATAGCATGATACAGCACAAAAGATAAATTAATTGTATTTAAAACAATCAGCTGGAAAAACAAATAAAGTCATAACTAATGCATCAGCTTCAGGAGCAAATTCTTATTAAGTTAATCAACTTTAGCAGCAAATAATTAAGCAGCCAGCACATTCATGTCCCATTAATAGATCTGCTTAAGTGGCGAAAGTCTATGTTTGCATTTGATGTCATGTCAGTAAATAAACTTTAACAGCAAGTTACTGAGCAGTAAGTTCATTCATATTTTATGAATCAAGCACCTTAAAGAGATACTGACACCAGAAAATAAACTTTTTTTATATCTATTATAATATTGTCTTTGTATACTATTTATAATTTTGCCATACATATTTGCCAGATGCTTTTACATTACCTTTCTTACCCCCATTTTCCTCTATGAGGGGCCTGCCATATTTGTGCATAAGTAATCAGTTAGCATTCAATTCTCTAACTGACAGGTTGAGAAAGGACAATCAGGTTGGCAAAACAGTCAGGAGAAGGCAAGTCTGTTTGCACTTGGGGGTGCCAAATGTTAGGCTGGTGATCCTAGAAGCAGAAAACTGCACCGGCCCAGGGTTTTTCTAGCGAGCACCATGGAGAGATCTTCTCCCAGCTTTTTTGTCTTCAAATTTCCCCAGGCAAATGCATGCGCAGTAGCATGAAATAGCGCATTTTTTAATTAAAGTTCGGCTTTTCGTTCTACTGCACATGCACAACTGCGCAAGGAAAGAGGAAGCTGTGGTGCTTACCGGTACAACACTGGGCCGGTGCAGTTTTCTGCCAATAGGAGCCCTGGCCTGGGGTTTCAGGTAAGTCAATACAATCATTGGGGGTGCCTAACATTTGGCACCCCCAAGTGCAAACAGACTCTCCTTCTCTTTAAGGAACTTCAGGTAACAATCACTTACTAAAGCAGACCTATCAGTTAAAAAAATCAACATGACCTATAGGTAACTTTTACTGTAGATTCATATTTTGAAAATTAATTTTATAGCATCAGTATCACTTTAAACAGAAAAATTCTGAATTTTAAGGGCAGATTTATCAAAGCGTGAGCTGAGAGCGCACCACAGAAAAACTCACCCACTTTGCATTCATTCCTATGAAATCTTTCGAATTGCATTTACAAGAACTTTAACTTTCTCCCATTGACAAATATGTTTCTAAAACATAAAAGACTGAACCAATTATAAAACATTGTTTGTAAAACTAATGTTTTTTTACTAGTGTAAAAAAATTATTTTCTGCTAATTGATATAACAGAATTTTGCTGTTTGGGTTGATGAGGATTTTTCTTATATGATACAATGAATTATCAAGGTTTTGAAACTATTATTATTCTTTATGTAGTGCTGACAGAATCTGTAGCGCTTTGCAGACATTATTGAACATTGAAACCAAAAAGTATTTATTATATTTGCTGTAAAGCAACATTTGAGTGTGGTCACCTTTGCTTACCTGTGTTTATTATTTTCTGTATGTTTGATAACAGGTTAAACATAAATATAAAGCAATATGTGAAGCTACAACCTAATTTGTACGACTTATCAAGATCATAAGGTATTAGAATATCCTAGTTATGTAACAGTGCACAGACAACATTTCTTTTTTGACTTTTTGGTTTTGGATACGTCAATGTGACCACCACCTCCACAGGGCGTAATATTATGTGCATATCATGTGAGTAATTTTAATGGAAAAATAATATAACAAGAACATAACATAACAAGAAAAATCTTTTAATTAATTTGATGTAATGTTTAATATATTACCGGTATGGAACTGGTTATACAGAATGCACAGAACAATTCCAAGTAAAATATAATTCCAAAATTACCTTAAAGGAGAAGGAAAGTCTTTTTTTACTTGGGGGTGCCAAAAGTTAGGCACCCCCAAGTGAGGCACAACTATCAGGAGAAAACTGGAACGACCTGGGATTCTTCCAGTGAGCACCAATGAGCGATTGTTTTTCTGCTTCTTATTTCCTCAAAATTCGCGGGGCAGACGCGTGCACAGTAGAAAGAAATAGCTGACTTTTTAGTTAAAGTTTACAGCTTTTTGCGCTACTGTGCATGCACAGCCGCGATAAGAAAGAAGAAGCCAGAAGACGAGGTAAGTAAATAGTATAATAGTATAACAGGACTTTCCTTCTACTTTAGAAAAAGGATATAATTTTTAAACATTTAAGTTATTTCATTAAAATGGAGTCTATGGGAAATTTCCTTCTTATAATTCAGATGATATACTGTATAGCCTAACCTTAGGGCCCCAGACTATGTCATGATTCTGCACAAATACTGAGCTGGACATCAGTTGAATGACAAACTTGCTCAGGCAGATAGAATGTCCCTGTAATGTATCATTGTTGGAGCGTCTCAGGAAACCTGATTTGCAAAACTAATAATTGTCTTTTCTTTCAGTAAACATTTAAAGATGAGAACAGCCAGGAGGTATTTATGGCTGTCATCAACAATGATCTCATGTAGCATTACAGATGATAGCATTATATTCTGTGTAAATCTCTAGTATGACACTATCATTTAAAGGTGAGCACTGCCTTTGGGTAATTTGGTGTAAAGACAGAGTAGTTTGTCAGGCACCCTACCCTGCTCAGCGCAGTGTCCAGCCTCCTGATGAATGTATAATAAATAACAGGATGACTAGCTATACTGTAGGAAAGCAAATTTGTAGTGAACTTTTCTTCTGTGTTTGTAAATAAGGCATTTACTTTTGTCTGGTTCCTTTAGAAGGTTTACTTTATGGAATGCTTGCAACTTCAGTGTAAAGGTATTTCCTAAACCTTTACAAACAGGGTTGTGTTGTAAAATGGATAAACTTTGCTTTTCTCCAGTATTGCATAGCAACAAATCAACTGCTCACCTTTTCTGTTTTAACTGCAGCACAATTTGAACTGCTGATTGTTTACTATAGAATATTGTTCAAGGTTTAAACTTGCAACTAGGACCAGTGATCAGATCCCATTTCAGCTACTGTATGTAGAATCTCCTGTTGTGGACTGCATCCATGCCCTGATTCAGTCTTTAAGCATTGGGCTTTCTGCTGGACCATATGGGTATTGGCGTTAGCAGAATATTGGCAATGTGTATTTTGGTCTCCAAACATATATTGAGTGAATAATTTAACTATAAAACCCTTTTACTGCTGTTCTCATGTCTGGAAGTCATAAAGCTCAGTAATGCTAAAAAAAAAAAACCTATATTCAGTTGGGCACAACAATATTTAACTAGATGGTGTCGTTTCTGAAGAAACCACAGGATGTTGGCTTTGAAACGCAAGAGGTGTTGGGGCCAGTCGCCCCTGGTGCATAGTGAGAACACAAAGTTGGTCGAATCTGGTTTAAAACTGTGAAAATTGAAGCAGATCAAATTGAACCATTAAAATTAATCAAAAAACCTCATTGGCTGTTTTTGGCTTCACCCACTTTTAAAATTTAAATCCCAGTCCCCCGGTGACCAACTGTGCCAAGTTTGAGGACCCTCCCATTAACAATCTAAGAGCGGCGACAGTTTTAACTTTTTCCATTTAAACAAATGGCTAATATTTGATTGGCTGTGGTAGACTCCACCCACTTTTCAAAATTTTAACCCCAGTGACCCATGGTGCCAAGTTTTGGGTCTCTGGCTTTAACACTGTGGGAATGACAGTGTTTGACATTTTCTCATTGAAGTCAATAGGGAAAATCTGATTGGCTGTTTGTTGCTCCGCCCACTTTTTGGAGTCCCCAAAATGTGACAGAACTTTTCAGGTTGACCCCATGACTAAGTGACCCAAGTTTGGTGAGTGTAACTTTAATGCTGTACGAGTGGCAAAAGTTTCAAATTTTCCAATGAAAGTCTATGGGAAAAAATGGGGTCTTTGGGGGGCCGCCACAGGGCCATGGAGGGTGGGATTGCTTAACAGAGCACAAGCAACCTATTCGGGTATGAGCCGAACAAGTGTGCAAAGTTTCATAATTGTACTCCTAAAACTCTGGGAGGAGTAGCGTTAAGAAAATTGCTAAAATTTCATTGGCTGTTGGTAGCTCCGCCCACTTTGGGGTGCCCCCCCCCAAATACATATTTTTATTCGGGTTGGCACCAACAATATGCGGTCCGAGTGTGGGGAGTGTAGCTTCAAAACTGTACGAGTGGCAGCGATTTGAAAATTAATATAGCACAAGCAACGTACTTTGCTATAAGGCGAATAGGTGTGGAAAGTTTGGCGCTTGTACCCCTAAAACTGTAGGAGGAGTAGTGTTTAGAATATGGGGGGACGATAATAATAAGAATAAGAATAAGAACGAGCTGAACTAGTAGATCAATATGTTGACTTTTTCAAAGCCAACATAATTACCTAAGGAATTCTAGTATCCAGCTTAACCTGGCCATACACACTGCTGATTTAGCTCCTTTAAACAAAGATAGCAGCTTATCTGTCTTTATATGGCCCACCCTGACTTTGTCCTCAACCAAAAACTGGATATCTAACAGGCAGGTTTGAAAATCCCTGCGGGTGAGGACTACATTGACATGTTGATACAGTCCTCTCCAATGAGCCTGCACAGGGTTCTGGTATGATCTGTTCATTGGCCTGAGGGTTAAACAAACAGATCAGCCCAATTTGGCACAGCTATGCATGTTGCATGTAGGATCTGTTAATTTGGCAACTAACTGGATTAGTAAATCTGTCAACTCACCCTTTAAAGCACTGCATGGGACCTTCAGACTAAAGACAATAAAATGAGGATATATTAGCCTACAGCGTGACATGTAAACTGATAGATATTTCATTATCTAAGTTATTTTCAGTAGCAGCTTCTTTGACATCACAATTCTTTTCTCTTCTCTGTTTTTTTAAGTATCAGTTATGCCAAAATTGAAAGGGTTCTGTATATATTTACTGCTACTCTCTACTGGTACATATTTTTTAGAAGCATGAATATATTTTATATAATCTGTGTAGCCATGGTGGCTGCCATTAAAGTTTCAAAAGGGCTATAGGGCACTCATTAACATACCTGATAACAGATAACCTGTGTAGAACAAAATGGTTTTAGTAAAGAGGGGATAAAAAGAGGGCACATGTCATTCAGGGCATGGTAGAAACTTTATCATATAAAACAAACCATGAATAAGAATAGGTTATTTGTAGCTGCTAGATTAAAAAACGCTATAATGTTACTGGCCCTTTATTTTGCAAGATTTAAGTAAAATAAAACATGCCGTGAGGTATTTGGCTGTGAATCATTAGAAATATCAAGGAACTATTACTTTTGCATTTTGCATTTTTTGTAACATAGCTCTCCTGACACATTTCCACATCAGTAACATTTTGTGAAATGATCAATCATTGCTGGTGCTTCTCTGATAAGCTTAGCCACATTACCTTAACTTTCTGAAAAACTGAGCTTCTAAAACATGAATCATGCACTTGCTGAGAGCAAGCATAGCTGAAGTCTTTTATACTGTTATGGTTAATAAATTCCTTTCAAGGAAAAACAGAAAGGTAATATATTGCTCTTGTACTTGGCAAGGAGCCCCAGACAATGTGTATATAGTACCTCATCAATATAAATGTTAGTCTCAAGATACAGTTTAGCATACAAAATCATAGCCAACTGGTTTAATACTGTTGTAGAACTTTGGATTTACTGTCTAGTCTTTTCTAGGGGCAGTTCCTGAAGTTATTTGTAAATAAGTAATAGATATTTCCTCATTAGTAATTCAATTTCTTAATTTTCTCTTTAATTAGAACTAAACTGCTCTGGATTTTTGTATTACTTACAAAGCCAGCTACAGACAATGGCATGTGACCCTTTCCGACCCACAATCCAAAAAGTCTGGTGTCTTCTCCTGCATGTACTGCATTACAAAGACCTGCTCTGTTGTACAGCTGCTCTCTCACTCCCTTCTCCTGTTCACAGTGCAGACATGGACATGCGCAGTAAATCCTGACCCAAAGTGGGAGCATGTACATTAAACATCCACCCCAGTCGGAAATCTTGTGCATGCGCAGAGGCTGCAATGTAGCGCAAGTAGAGGAATGAGGAAGTAGAAAAATCAAAATGGCAGCAGCAAAGATAAAAACTTTACAAAAGAACTGCAGCGGGCTAATGAAGAATCTGCAAAGGTGAGTAATACTAAATTAGAAATTCTCTTGGGGCCCTCATTAACGAACCACAGATGCCATTTATAAAGAACATTAACAGAGGGTTTCTCCTTTAACCTAATCTAATGTGAAAGTGATTATCTGACACAGACAATGCAATTTACGCTAGAACTTTTATAACAGTGTGCCTTTATAAAAAGGGAGCTTGGTATTCTTGTCTCTCATCTGTTTTGTTTCTGTGCAGGGATGTTGTGGAGTCCTTACCCCTGTGAACTGACAGGAAGGAAGGTCTGCACAGGAAGTGCTGGCAAATAGAGTAGAGTGAGAGAAAGGTTTTACAAAGTCCCATGTATTACTGTGTGTGAAAAGTCAGTGGAGAATCCCGATGGCAGAAAAACATGCTCTGTTTAAGTGAGGAAGAAAAGGTGGTCATTGTCAGGGCTTTGAAAAGCAAAGTATGCTTTTCTCAGGAAACAGAAAGCCAAATGTAGTCATTCTCAGGACTCTGAAGCCACATAGGTGGGGACCCCCCCCCCCCAGCAGCTCAGAGGTAAAACCATCTAAACATTTTTTGTAAAAATGCTCCAGGCCAGCAGGCTGTATGCACCACTGTTATTTAAATGCGTTGTCCTGTAAATAAACCTATCAACCATTCCTCTGTGTTTGTGATTGCAGATCTCAGGGGAGTTCCCAGGGAGGGGTATTAGCTCCCAGTCTGTCCTGACCCTGGGTGGAGGCACGCAAAATCATAGTGTACCTGCTCTACCCTGTGGCAGAGACACAGGACTTTTGTATTGCCACATAGACAATCAGTGCTAGATTCCCTGCAGTAGCAGAATAGGCCTACATTTAGAAAACAGCTGACCATCTAAATGGGAGAATAAGTAAGGTCAGCATAATTTGTAGGTGGTATTGGTTGAATGCTTGAACGGTTCTATAACATGAACAAATAACTGACAAATAGCTTTCTACCTTTTGATTTTTACCATGCACCAAGTTGGTTAAATGCCACCAAGATTAAGCCTATAAGTGCAGTAGTGTAACTAGTATCCTAGAGCTGCATTATAGAGAGATTACTGTTTATAATGTACTTGACTAAATTACAATATAACCATATATATTCAAACATGCCCTCACTGAGTAGTCCATCAAGAGGCAGAAAAGTAAAACCAATAGTCAAATTCCCACGGTTCGCCACGGCAAATAAATTCGCAAAACTCCAGCGACAATTCAAAATATTTTGGACACACGTTGAAAAAGCCAATTGCGTCAAAACTGTTGCGTGTCAAGACTATTTGGATGCCCATTGACTTTAATGCCGGACGTCAATTTTTGAGTTTCGCGGATTTTTCTGCAAAGCCCATCACTGAAAACCAATGTTGGTTTATTCAGTACCCATTACAGAGGCAGCCTTACACATTTTGTGCTTACAACACATTTTGGTGGGACCCTGGTGCCGCAGTCCGAAACTGACTACAGCTTCCAGCATGTCATAACACTTGATAATATGTTGTGTATGCTGGGTATGCTTTAGCCTAGTAGTATAGAGTTGTACCAAGCTTTAACCCAGCAACATTTGACTAAAACTACACTGCTATGGAAGGTTTAAAATTCTTTTAATAGAGATTCTGTTTTGGTTACTTAGCAAATCAACAAAAATATTGTATCAACCTCTTATGGAACACTAAGGTACTTTTACTAAATGTCATGAAATTTCTATATTAGGAAGCCAGTCCTATTTTCTGCATGTTTCCTTGTTGACTCATTTCAGAAAGGTCAGTAAATTGAACTTAAATTGGCCAGATAATTAATGAGATATGGTAGTTTATCTGAATCAATCCATTTATTAAATGGTGCACAGAATATTCCTTCATATACAACCTTTTTTTTGGGGTCTTATTATAAGATTCATTAGACTGACTAATACTAGTAAAAAAGTTGTGATGTATGTGTAGCGCTATAGTAAACTGCTTTATGTGAAGACAGTTTTAGCTACTTTCCTTTGTGGGCTGGGACCACAGATGAGCTCTCTTTCTCAGGGGTAAGCCCTCGCAGCGGGGTGGAGGCAGGGTGTAGTGTAACTGTAACTGTGTGCAATGCACAAGAGATTGGGCGCCAGTAGTTTTATTTGCTTAAACAATAAACGGAGTTTATTAACCAAAACCAGAGTTCACCATGGAGCATGAAACATAGAGTAAAACAGAGATCAATCAAGGTAACACAATATACTCACTGTATGAATATAGAACAACTCTCTGAGGAGTAAGGAGTACATGTAGAGAACAATGCAGCTTGTTGGAAGGTATTTCCCCAATCTTCAGGATTACCTTAAATGGAACTCAGAAACTCTTACTTCCCTGAGCTTAACACTTAGGCCCTGCTATGGGGTCAGTAATACCCGGGATCTTAATCCCTCTAATCTCCTCGTCGTAGCTTTGAGCTGCTCAACTAAATACCCTATCTATCACTCCTAGTGATCTATTAAAGGGTATAACTATCACTTCACTAAACTCAGGATGAGTTCCACCACCCCTAACCTCTGTGGCCTAACAGAGGAAAGGTTCAGCAGCAATGGCCTCTACCTCATGGCTTTCAAGCCCTTTTATATTATATCCACTGTGTGAACTGCAGGGATGACATAAGCACAAGGTCCCCATAAGGACCCACTGAGGTGTCCATATTACTAGGGATGTGCCTGTCTGTAATTGGTAAGGGTGTCTAAGATTTTCACATCCCTACATATGGTATCCCAAAACCCAGAGTAAACCCCAAAGTCCCGGTCTAGGTTTGCACTTCTGCCTATAACAGCTGCCTTTGGCTTCTGGAGGAGCCCTCCACTACTCAGATGCCGACCATGACTTAATCCGGGAGGATAAAGGGGAAAGCTTTGGGCAGGCAAGGGAACCGTAACGTATAACTGGAACGGAGAACAAGGAGTGTGGTCAAGGCCGGGTCAAAACCAAACAGACAATACTGTACAGAATCAGGAAGCTGAAGCGTGGTCGAGGTCACAGACCAAGGTCAAACACACCGATATTGAGGTACAAAGCAGGATCCGAAGGAATAGTCAAAGTTCAGGCAAGGGTTAGGACAGGCGGCAGACGATTCAGGAACAGGGACATGCAAAGTCAAACACAACTTAAACAATTACAGATCACACCCAGGAATGCTGTATGCACCACTGTTATTTAAATGCGTTGTCCTGTAAATAAACCTATCAACCATTCCTCTGTGTTTGTGATTGCAGATCTCAGGGGAGTTCCCAGGGAGGGGTATTAGCTCCCAGTCTGTCCTGACCCTGGGTGGAGGCACGCAAAATCATAGTGTACCTGCTCTACCCTGTGGCAGAGACACAGGACTTTTGTATTGCCACATAGACAATCAGTGCTAGATTCCCTGCAGTAGCAGAATAGGCCTACATTTAGAAAACAGCTGACCATCTAAATGGGAGAATAAGTAAGGTCAGCATAATTTGTAGGTGGTATTGGTTGAATGCTTGAACGGTTCTATAACATGAACAAATAACTGACAAATAGCTTTCTACCTTTTGATTTTTACCATGCACCAAGTTGGTTAAATGCCACCAAGATTAAGCCTATAAGTGCAGTAGTGTAACTAGTATCCTAGAGCTGCATTATAGAGAGATTACTGTTTATAATGTACTTGACTAAATTACAATATAACCATATATATTCAAACATGCCCTCACTGAGTAGTCCATCAAGAGGCAGAAAAGTAAAACCAATAGTCAAATTCCCACGGTTCGCCACGGCAAATAAATTCGCAAAACTCCAGCGACAATTCAAAATATTTTGGACACACGTTGAAAAAGCCAATTGCGTCAAAACTGTTGCGTGTCAAGACTATTTGGATGCCCATTGACTTTAATGCCGGACGTCAATTTTTGAGTTTCGCGGATTTTTCTGCAAAGCCCATCACTGAAAACCAATGTTGGTTTATTCAGTACCCATTACAGAGGCAGCCTTACACATTTTGTGCTTACAACACATTTTGGTGGGACCCTGGTGCCGCAGTCCGAAACTGACTACAGCTTCCAGCATGTCATAACACTTGATAATATGTTGTGTATGCTGGGTATGCTTTAGCCTAGTAGTATAGAGTTGTACCAAGCTTTAACCCAGCAACATTTGACTAAAACTACACTGCTATGGAAGGTTTAAAATTCTTTTAATAGAGATTCTGTTTTGGTTACTTAGCAAATCAACAAAAATATTGTATCAACCTCTTATGGAACACTAAGGTACTTTTACTAAATGTCATGAAATTTCTATATTAGGAAGCCAGTCCTATTTTCTGCATGTTTCCTTGTTGACTCATTTCAGAAAGGTCAGTAAATTGAACTTAAATTGGCCAGATAATTAATGAGATATGGTAGTTTATCTGAATCAATCCATTTATTAAATGGTGCACAGAATATTCCTTCATATACAACCTTTTTTTTGGGGTCTTATTATAAGATTCATTAGACTGACTAATACTAGTAAAAAAGTTGTGATGTATGTGTAGCGCTATAGTAAACTGCTTTATGTGAAGACAGTTTTAGCTACTTTCCTTTGTGGGCTGGGACCACAGATGAGCTCTCTTTCTCAGGGGTAAGCCCTCGCAGCGGGGTGGAGGCAGGGTGTAGTGTAACTGTAACTGTGTGCAATGCACAAGAGATTGGGCGCCAGTAGTTTTATTTGCTTAAACAATAAACGGAGTTTATTAACCAAAACCAGAGTTCACCATGGAGCATGAAACATAGAGTAAAACAGAGATCAATCAAGGTAACACAATATACTCACTGTATGAATATAGAACAACTCTCTGAGGAGTAAGGAGTACATGTAGAGAACAATGCAGCTTGTTGGAAGGTATTTCCCCAATCTTCAGGATTACCTTAAATGGAACTCAGAAACTCTTACTTCCCTGAGCTTAACACTTAGGCCCTGCTATGGGGTCAGTAATACCCGGGATCTTAATCCCTCTAATCTCCTCGTCGTAGCTTTGAGCTGCTCAACTAAATACCCTATCTATCACTCCTAGTGATCTATTAAAGGGTATAACTATCACTTCACTAAACTCAGGATGAGTTCCACCACCCCTAACCTCTGTGGCCTAACAGAGGAAAGGTTCAGCAGCAATGGCCTCTACCTCATGGCTTTCAAGCCCTTTTATATTATATCCACTGTGTGAACTGCAGGGATGACATAAGCACAAGGTCCCCATAAGGACCCACTGAGGTGTCCATATTACTAGGGATGTGCCTGTCTGTAATTGGTAAGGGTGTCTAAGATTTTCACATCCCTACATATGGTATCCCAAAACCCAGAGTAAACCCCAAAGTCCCGGTCTAGGTTTGCACTTCTGCCTATAACAGCTGCCTTTGGCTTCTGGAGGAGCCCTCCACTACTCAGATGCCGACCATGACTTAATCCGGGAGGATAAAGGGGAAAGCTTTGGGCAGGCAAGGGAACCGTAACGTATAACTGGAACGGAGAACAAGGAGTGTGGTCAAGGCCGGGTCAAAACCAAACAGACAATACTGTACAGAATCAGGAAGCTGAAGCGTGGTCGAGGTCACAGGCCAAGGTCAAACACACCGATATTGAGGTACAAAGCAGGATCCGAAGGAATAGTCAAAGTTCAGGCAAGGGTTAGGACAGGCGGCAGACGATTCAGGAACAGGGACATGCAAAGTCAAACACAACTTAAACAATTACAGATCACACCCAGGAACTACTGAAATAGACCTATACTGGGCAATGAGTCAACACAGAGTAGGAGTATTTATATCCAGTCAAATGGTTTACACAAATCACCTGTGGCCAAATTGGCAACAGGTGAAACAAGCCATTCTTCCTAGCAATAGCAATCATAAGCATAGGAGTGAACCAGGGCCTTAGCTGTCTGCTTGTATAGCAGCGGTAACACAAATAACACAAGAACACCAGATACCTGATTCAAATCGAGGCAGGTTATCACAAATGTATATTAATAACGTGCAATCAGAGCCGGGCCAACCCGGCCAGGCGCCCTATGCAGCCTGGCGGGCACGGAGCCGGCTCAGTCTGCGTGAAATTACGTTCCAGCCCACATGCGCGAAATGGTGTTCACGCATGCGCAGAGCCACATTTTTTTTAAAGTCACGCTAGGCAGTCTGGGAGAGACGGGACCAGACACGGGGTAGGCGACAGAGCAGGTACGTGCCTGGCGCCCCCCCAAGTTTGCGCCCTTGGCACGTGCCTACTCTGCCTACCCCTAGTTCCGGCCCTGCGTGCAATGCATTCATAAACACAGATTTTATCTCTGATACATACAAATAAAATCTGTATTATGGTGCGCACATAACTTAAATAGCTCAATCCATTTGGGGTTGTCAGTGGGGACCCAAACGAAAGATAAAATAAGTAAGATCTTTGGCTGTGCCCATTTATATTTTTATACATTTGCAGACGTATAGCAAGTAGGCTGCTATGTTCTTATTTTGAATATATTTTCAGCCTTGTTATTATCTTAGGAGTCCTTATCATCCCTTAAATCTCGTAAAAAGCATCTAAACACTGTACATATCCAATAGTCAACAATATGGATCCATGCAGTTTAGTAACCATCAAGTACAAGGTATTGTTTTATTTTTTCAATGAACATAACAAAGTAACCTTTTTAAACATTAGAGGGCACATTTACATAACATTTACATAGGGTCGAATATCGAGGGTTAATTAACCCTCGATATTCGACTGTCGGAGTTAAATCCTTCGACTTCGAATATAGAAGTCGAAGGATTTACCGCAATTTGTTCAATCAAACGATCAAAGGAAAAATCGATCAAACAATTCGAAGGATTTTAATCCATCGAACGAACGATTTTTCTTCGACCAAAAAAAACTTTCCCCATAGGCTAACATTCAGGTTCGGTAGGTTTTAGGTGGCGAAGTAGGGGGTCAAAGTTTTTTTTAAAGAGACAGTACTTCGACTATCGAATGGACGAATAGTCGAACGATTTTTAGTTTGAATCGTTCAATTCGAAGTTGAAGTCGTAGTCGAAGGTCGAAGTAGCCAAATCGATGGTCGAAGTAGCAAAAAAAAACATTCGAAATTCGAAGTTTTTTTTATTCTATTCCTTCACTCGAGCTAAGTAAATGTGCCCCTAGATGTATTTGCTTAAAATGGACATTAAGGAAGATGTCCTTTTTGGATAATGGGTTTCCAGCTAAGGGATCCCATACCTGTTTTGTTCATTAGTGATGTTTATTTGCCAGTGATGCATTACTTTGTTTGATTTGTTTGGTATAAATCCTGGACCAAATGCTTAGAATCAGACCTTCTATGTTGCTGCCTAGAGAGTCTGTTGCATTGTTTACCTGGAAAACATATAGACAGTGAACTGGTTGTTTTAGGTTCTCTCTCTCACACGGTCCAGTAACATATGAGAACTTTACATTGCATATCCATGATTTCTAATTGGAAGATCCCATCAATTAATATTTGCAGGTCTTATACTTTCCTCACGCTAGATAAAGAGTAAAATATATAAGGCATAATAATAATGTGAAGGGTCCTACCTTTTGACCATAGAAATTCAAATAAGAGGTCACTGCAACCTATCAGTCAGTATTGTTTGATGCTGAGGGGATCAAGTAAATCAGCAGCTCCTCCAATTCATGTATGTTCAATGTCAATGGGTAGAGATATAGAGAAGGAAACATTGCTTATACTGTATTACCAGTTAGAAGGCTGTGTTTGAAAATGTCTCTGTTTCAATTTGGGGAGAAGCAAATCTGCTTTTGTATGTGGGTGATTGTGTATGTGAGTGTGAGTTTGCTTGTGGGTCAATGCAAATTATTGTAAAGTAAGTGGGAGGCATGGATATCTGAGGCTGCTGTACCAAGAAAAAACACCAAGTCCCAGTATGGGTTCCTCCATATCTGTTTCCATAAATTTTTATGTTCTGGTCTAGAGGTTGCCATTGATTGGCAGCTCTGATTCTGTTTGCCAGACCTGCTAATAAACCATCCCAATAAGTCTCTCTACACAAATGAAATATATAAAGTAGTGGCTGGCCAGTCATCTACCGGTATCTAAACTTTCTCAAATAACCCATATAATGGTCTTTTTGGGCTTTAAATAAATTGCAGCTTGGATAGCCACACTAGTGACTGTTTGCTTTGGGCCAAATGTTTTCAAAAATTTCAGCTGCTGAGATCAGGTTACTGGAAACTCCAATCATCTGTATTATGTATTTTAGTTTAGTTTGAGGGACAAAGGTGGGACATTATAAATGGACAAAAAAGGGTTTATTACTCAACGTTTTGGTCTCACACAGAGACCTTCATCTGGAGTGAAACACAAACAGAGCACTCTCTCCCCACATCTATTTAAACCTCTAATGGAGTTTTGACGCCAAAACATGTTACTAGGCAGCCAGAGATTTATTCCCATACGTAAACAATACACCTACACATAAAATGCAGCAACATAAAAACAAGAAAAAAG
Source organism: Xenopus laevis (assembly GCF_017654675.1). Classification (NCBI taxonomy): domain Eukaryota; kingdom Metazoa; phylum Chordata; class Amphibia; order Anura; family Pipidae; genus Xenopus; species Xenopus laevis. The sequence continues at coordinate 55,194,621 of NC_054380.1, forward strand.
AACATTAGACTAAGGCATAGAATGCAACAGATACTGCACAGTTGTGGGTGTGGATATTATCCAATGAGTCCAAAGACACATAATTTTGCTGAAACCCACTTGCAGGAGGACCAAGTATCAAGGTGTTACAGACAACTGAGGGATAGGTCCCAGTAAACGGAAATGCCAAGAGGAAATAGAGGAAGCAAAACTAATGCAAACTAAGAAATCTATAGGTAATAATTCAAACAAAGCAATTCAATGTAATGTTTCATTAAGTCCACTAGGTGCAACAGTATCAATTTTGTAAATCCAAAGTGTTTCTCTCTGTAATAATGCCAAGTCCCTATTACCCCATCTAGCTAGGGGGTGGTTGAAAGTCAATTGCCATACATTTAAAAGTAGGCATGGAATAGCCCATACTGTAGATAAAAAGTGTCTGGCCACAGATTTCTCTGTTTTTCCTTTGAGAAGGGCCTTGCTGATCGATGACTGGTGGTTCCTAATACAGTCTTTTAGTATGCTGATTGTCTTGCCCGCATAATAGAGGCCACAAGGGCACACACTGAATATATCCCATTCAAAGAAGTACATGAAAGTCTATGTAAAACTGTAAAGTGTTTTCCCGTGTGCAGTGCCGGATTTCAATGACCGGTGCCCCTAGGCCGCGCGTCCGACCAGGTGCCGCGCGGTCCTAGCGCCCACCTCACCTCCCCTTCCCAGCGCGCCGGCGAAAAAATGCACACGTCCCCATAATGCGGCTGGGCGGCATGCCGCCCTAGGCCCGGGCCTATGCGGCCTTGCCGCAAATCCGGGCCTGCCCGTGTGTGGATGGGGAAAGTCAGGGTCTGAAAACAAGCATCTACATGTGGCACAGTCAGAGCAGCAGTAGCATCCCAATTTAGTACGTGTGATGAACAATTCTGAGCTTTCTCATTATGCTTAAAAAAGATTGTTTTAACTAAAATATCCCACAAGTTTTTGTCATGCCGATAACCATCCCATGGTTTGGGGACCTGATGTAAAAATAAAGAGTCGTCCTTAGTCACAGATGAATATGTGGTGGAAAAAGGGATTTGGAGTTTTGGTACCCACTTGCAGCAATTGTTGTAAATGTTTCTCCTCTATTGTAACCCCTATCCAGAAACCTCTGGAATGTGTCTTCCAGTTGGATATTTGCAGTCTCAGGATGACTATTGTTTCTCATAGTCCAAAGGAATTATGAGTATGAGATCCCATGGATAGTGGAAGGGGGGGGTGGTCACTGGCAGCATGCAAGAGAGTATTGTGATCACTTGGTTTGTGAAAAAGTTACCTGTTCTAAAGATCTGTAAATATAGGAAATCAATACAGTGTGCGTCAAAATTAAGTGTTAGTCTGATGGGGCTGTCAAGATGATAGAGGTAATCATGAAAGGCTGTGAGAGAGTCTGAATCACCTTTTCAAATCAGAAGCAGGTCATCGATATACCATCAATACAATAAGTCAGACCCTGCTTTTGGTACCAAATGTTCCTATTCATACATGGCCATAAACAGGTTGGCTTATGAGGGTGCAAAGACACAGACTTGTGCACCCTAGGAATTGTATATAGATAATTGAGATACGAGGGAATTCTGTGGTAAGATAAGATAAGGCATTGAGGACAATCCACCCTGCTTGAAAGGCCAGGGCCAGTTTGTTGTCGTGTTCCCTCTTAAAAGTCTGCATAGGATCCCTGGGTAAACTACAGTATGTCATGTTGTCTGCTAGTTGTGAAAGGAGTTATAGTAGGAGTAGTCCACTGTCCAACAAAACTATGGAGCCCTCCCTTTTCAGGAGGTCTAATAACCAAATCTTTATCATCAACAAGTGTTTTAATGGCTGACCTTTCCTCCAGTGTGAGGTTAGAGTATGACCCAGTGTTCTTTACTGCAGCCATCATTTCTTTAGAAAGTACCTTACCGAATGGGTTTACAACCGCCTCTCCTGGTATGGTGTCTATTTCTTTTTCTAGTTTTGAGCGGATTTTCACCCCTAAAAAAACTGCTTTGTCAGTCTTAGGGTCTAACCCAGAGTATGAGTCAGTCGACTGGTCAGAGCTGTCCACTGTCTGTAATGGCCTAGGTACCCTTTTTCTCATAATGTGAAGGCCTCAGAGACCTTTCTTAGTTTATTCTGTTTGAAATTAGTCAAGTCCTGTTTATAACAATAGAATTGAGTTTCTCTAGCCAGTGTTTTTCTTCTGTCTTAGAAATCTCCACCCTCAATGCTGCCAGATCCTTTCCCACCTGTTCTACCACCAACAATTTCAAGTCAAATGAGCAATGATTCAATATCCCACACCACTTACTGCAAAAGTCAGGGTTGTTGCGTCCAGTCGTGAGGATATTGTTAATTCTGAAGCCCCTTGGAATGAGGTGTATGAAGGTGTATTGTTTTCGTAATGGGAATGAACCTCTGGCTGCCAGGCAACATGCTTTGGTGCCAGAACTCCACTAGAGGGTTTAAATAGATGTGGAGGAGAGAGTGTTCTGTTTGTTTTTCACTCCAGATGAAGGTCTCTGTGTGAGACCGAATGTTAAGTAAAAAAACCTTTTTTGTGCATTTATATTTTTTGTTTGCTAATTCTTTAAATCATAGAAGAGATGTCCTTGGTTCAGTGTAATTGAATAGGGATGGGCGAATTTTTTCACCTTGTTTCGCAGAGAAAATGATGCCCCTAGACTTGTATGGCATTGTGTGTCAAAGTAAAAAGAGGCATGGCAAAAAAAAAAATTTTTTGACGTCCATAGACTTTAATGGCCGTCGGCGACATTTAGCCGGCGGAGAATTTTTTGGCAAAACGAACCAGGTCAAATTCGCCCATCCCTATAATTGAATCATTAGTTGAGGCTTGTTCAAAATAATAGCAGTATGGAGTTCAAATAGTCATTATTTCTGTGAAAAACAGGTGTCAATTACAAAAGGAGGGCAGCAAATGTTTTGCATGCTGGTTATATTGCATTTCTCTCTGAAAGTCTGATTAAAATGGGTTGTTCCAGACATTGCTCAAATGAACAGCATACTTTCATTTAAAAGTTGATTTTAGAGGGGGAAACATAGAAAGAAGTGCAGAGAATTATAGGCTGCTCAGCTGAAATGATCTCAAATGCTTTAAAATGGGAACCAAACCGGGAAGACGCAGAAGAAAACAGAAAACAACCTTTTCGAATTGATAGAAGAATAGCTACAATGGCAAAGACTCAGCTCCAGGAAAATCAAAGAAGAGCTAAAGTTACTTGTAAGTACTGTTACAATAAGAAGATTCCTATGTGAATCCAAGCTATCTGCAAGAAGCCCCCGCAAAGTCCCATTGTTGAAAAAAAGATATGTGTTGAAGAGGTTACAATTTGCCAAAGAAAACATTGACTGGACTAAAGAGAAATGGCACAACATTTTTTGGACTGATGAAAGCAAGATTGTTCTTTTTGGGTCTAGGGGCCGCAGACAGTTTGTCAGGAGACCCCAAACACCGAATCCAAGCCACAGTACACTGTGAAGTCTATTTATCGCATACCAGGGATCATGGATCAGTTTCAATACATCAAAATACTTGAAGAGGTCATGTTGTCTTATGCTAAAGAGGAAATGCCCTTGAAATGGGCGTTTCAACAAGACAATAACCCCAAACATAACAGTAAACGAGCAACATCTTGGTTCCAGACCAACAAGACTGATGTTATAGAGTGGCTAGCCCAATCCTCGGACCTTAATACAATAGAAACCTTTTGGGTTGACATCAAAAATGCTGTTTCCGAGGCAAAACCAAGAAATATAGAAATATTGTGAAATGTAACAAGTTGGTCGCCTCCATGTAACACAGATGTGCAGCAGTTCTCAGAAACAGTGCTTATACAGTATTAGTTCAGTGATTCAAAGGAAAGCAAAATCTTGAAACACTTTAATTTTATACAGTCAATTTTTGTAAAGAATGCAGACACTACGATTTTTTGAACAGCCTAATTCTCCATTTTCTTAACTTTCTGTAAAGGTGTAACACAAATTTGATACATTTTTCTTTAGGTTTTGATTTACCTGTAGAATAGAATGTGCAGTGTTCCCAGTGCATATTATATTGTATAACGGCCTCTATACTCCTCTAGACGCCTCCTATAGTCTTTGATGATGGATTGTGGATGGCAGTATTTTTGACCATTTGTCCATACAAAATCTCTCCAGTTCAGTTAAATTTGATGGCTGCTGAGCATGGACAGCCTGCTTCAAATCATCCTATAGATTTTCAATGATATTCAAGTCGGGGGACTGGGACGGCCATTCCAGAATATTGTACTAATCCCTCTGCATAAATGCCTTTGTAAATTTCGAAGTGTGTTTAGGGGCATTGTCATGTTGGAATATCCAAATCCTGCTTAATTTCAACTTTGTGACAGATGCTTGAACATTATCCTGAAGCATTTGTTGATATTGGGTTGAATTCATCCGACCCTCAACTTTAACAAGGACCCCAGTCCCTGAACTAGCCACACAGCCCCACAGCATGATGGAACCTCCACCAAATTTGACAGTAGGTACCAGGTGCTTTTCTTGGAATGCAGTGTTCTTCTTCCACCATGCAAAGCGCTTTTTGTTATGACCAAATAACTCAATTTTGTCTCATCAGTCCAAATCACTTGGTTCCAAAAATAGTTACGTTGACCCTTCGCCATAGTGCAACTTCGCCTGGCGTAAGGGTGCGAAGTAGCGATAGAGTAGGTCCACTTCGCTAGCAAAATTTACGCCAGTGCCTGTTAGTAAATCGGCGAAGTAATGACATTTTTCACATTTGATTTAATCTCATACAACTGAACACTGCTTCACTAAAAATCTTTGTTCAGAAAACACCCCAGTACTCAGATGTTCCTGGGAAATTAAAGTCATACCACTGTTATCTTTTTTGTTGAAAGTGGAGTAAATTATTATGCAGGCTGAGAGGGGTTCCCAAGTTTTTTCATATGACTGTATATAATACAGTATATATGAGTTATATATAATAAATGATGAACCTTCTATTGTAAAATATGAGGATATTAGAAGTCAACTCGAAGTTCCATGACTTTTATGAAAGCACTTGGCATTGAGCCTTGTGCTTTTAGATGGGCATGGAACTTTTTGGTGGCTTATAATATCCTTATATTTTACAATAGGAATACTTTAATCAGTACATAAAATATCCTAAGAGTATGTGAGTACAGCTAAGTTGCAGGTTATGTAATGTGATTAATTGTGCTCTCTGTGGATCAATGAATTGGAAATTCAATTTATATACATTGCTAGTTAAAGGCTTAAAATTATGTTCAGTATCTTTGAACTGATATATATCCTATATACATATGTATTTTGCTTTCAACAGCTCCTGATATTAATTATCCAACCACCAAAGTTTGTTTGCTGTCTCCGTATTAGATGATGGTTGTATGTGATATAGGTATTTTAAGACCTACTGAGTCTGTGTGTATAGAAATAATTTTACCATGGAGCCATAGCTTCTTTTGAAATCCTCAAATCCACTGAATGCAACTATTTTGTTTCCTTTTTCTAAAGATATGCAACATATATTATTTGTGTAGGGACTATGTAATGTAATGGCCCTTTCCATTGGTGGTGACCACTTCCTGCAGTGCTGTAACAAAGTGCTTTGCAGGGGCAGGTCTATTATATTCTGGACCCTGTAGTAGTACACAAAACGTTCACATCAGATGGGAGTAGAACAAACTTTACTAGGGAGGAAAGCATGGCTGAACTGCCAACAAGTCAGAAGAAAAGAAGATAGAGAGGCAGATGCTTGGGAAACAATTATCAGCAGAGCAGAATGACACATCTCAGTTTAACATGTAACAGCGCCATCTACTGGCATTACATTAACAGTCAATATATAACACCCCTCCCCTCCTTGATAACATAATCCTCTAGGTCAGTGCTGTCCAATTTATATGGTACAGAGGGCCGGAATTTTTCTAATCTACATGGTGGAGGGCCGATAATGAAAGCCAGTGTTAGCCACTCCCTGTTTTAGACCACACCCACTTTAAACCACACCCATGTTACCACAAGACCATATTATATTCTGGACCCTGTAGTAGTACACAAAATGTTCACAGCAGCTGTGAGTAGAACAAACTTTACTAGGGAGGAAAGCATGGCTGAACTGCCAACAAGTTAGGAGAAAAGAAGATAGAGAGGCAGATACTTGGGAAACAATTATCAGCAGAGCAGAGTGACACATCTCAGTTTAACATGTAACAGCGCCATCTACTGGCATTACATTAACAGTCAATACATAACAAGGTCCTTCCTCTTTGGCCTGCAGCAGTTAACCCGGGCAGTTGTTCCACTGAGCCTCAGAAGTGTTAGGCCCTAAAGGGACAATGCCTTTAGTGAAGTCAGGGTCCAGGGACCCCGTGAATGAGGTGAAGCCAGTGTATAGGATAGCCCTTGTAAGAGCACTCTCTAGAGAAAGTGAGTCAGAGAGGCTTAGCTAGTAAGAGAAGTTCAAGCTACACCAAGGGGGATAGAAGGGAGTAGCTCTCCCCCAGGCTCTGCTTTGCCTGTGTCAGGGAGCCGGGATGCTCCCACCAGGGAGGTTGTCAGGATCAAGGAGGAAGCCCACAAGGGATATTGATATATTCAAAAGTACCCCATTGGTCTCATATAAAAAAGCAAAAACCATAGGATCAATGGCTATAAGATCAGATGTGGGAGGGACACTAACACGGGAGCGACTGTTGCGGCCAAGAAAAAATGGGACATACCCATGTCTTGGCTGCAGTTGTTGCTCTAATTGCTTAAAGGGAGAGATTTTGTATCACCCTAGGAAAGGAACAGCAATTAAAATTAAGGATATTATACATGCGAGAGTACTTTTATAGTGTATGTGATTAAGTGCCCGTGTGGGCTATCCTATGTTGGACAGACCACAAGAAGTGCTAAGGAACGGATAAGAGAACATAAGTCCGCCATAAATACTAAGAAAAGCGATCAAGCAGTTGCAAACCATTTCCTTGTTGCGGGTCATGGGGTCCAACAATTAAAATATCAAATAATAGACCATGCTCCGAGAATGCGGAGAGGTGGCGATAGAGTTAAAATATTATTGAAAAAAGAAGCGAGATGGATTAGAAGGTTGGAAACGTTGGCTCCCCATGGCCTCAACAGGGAATATGATTTAAGTAAAATTTATCGGTAAATTTGTCTTTTTAATAATGTTTTTAAAAGGTAGAGAGAAACTTTTTGTATTATGTAGCAGAATGTATATTGCAACAAATGTGATGGTTTGGGAATGTGTAAGATTGCATTTTGGAAAAGAATCACTAGGGGTCACTGTGTGATTATGTATAAATAACTGAGCACAGGTGTTGTCAAGGTGGCTTGATAAAAGACCGATGGCGGTCTGAAACGTTGCCAAGTGTATTGGGGCCAGAAACCCATGTCTCAATAAAGGCATTTTAATCTATGGCTGGTGCTGTCGACATTTGTAAATTGTGAATAAACGGATGCATGGTGGAAACTGTTGGACGTGCATCAGGTCTTAAGAATTGGGAAGCATAGGTGCTGACTGAGAAATCTAATTGATTGAAGCCCACAAGGGAGTCAAGGTCGCGGTGTCCAACAGGGGTAAACCAGAAGAATACTCAAAGTCCAGGCAAGGGTTCAAGGGCAGGCAGAATAATCAGCAAAGTCCAAAGTCCAGGCAAGAGGTCGGCAACAAACAGGAACAAGATTTAGTCTCAAAATAGCAGACAGGAAACCCAGGGAACACACAGGAACAAATCCTATACTTGGGCGCCATTCTGGCGTCTTGGTAGGGCTTTTATATTTGAATTTGGCGCCATAGTGATGTCATCGGTGTCGTTGCGCAGACGTCGACGCGCTGACGTCATCGCGCCGGCGCCGCTACCCACGTGGCGGCCATGGGCGCCGCCATTTTGGGAGCGACGCCGGCAGGAGAGGACGCGCCGCCCGGAGCTCCTGGACCTGCTCCGGGCGGCGATCGTGACAGTACCCCCCCTCACGGGGGGCCTCCGGACCACCAGGACTTGACTTCTGGGGAAATTTGGAGTGGAACTCCCTCACAAGACGAGGAGCATGGACATCAGAGCGTCCTTCCCAGGAGCATTCTTCAGGGCCAAAGCCTTTCCACTTGATGAGGTACTGAAGAGAGCCCCTGGAGATTCTGGAGTCAAGGATCTTTTCCACCTCATATTCTTGTTGACCATCCACAGAGATAGTAGGAGGGGGAGGCTGGACAACGGAAAAGCGGTTGGAGGTAGCTGGTTTCACCAAGGAGACATGAAACACGTTGGGAATTCGCATCTCAGGGGGAAGCTGAAGTCTGACAGCCACAGGATTGATCACCTCTGAAATGGAGAACGGACCTACGAACCTCGGACCCAACTTAGGAGATGGTACCTTCAACCGAATGTTCCTGGAAGACAACCAGACTTTATCACCGACCTTGTAGGGAGGAGAGGGTCTATGCTACGATCTGCAAACGTCTTATGAACCAGAGCGCTCCAGTTTGACTTTGACTTGGTTGCAGCCCAAATAGAAGACATGTGGGCTGCATGGTCATCAGCGGCCGGAACATCAGACAACACAAAGTCTTGTGGGAAGGCTTGAGGATGTTGACCATACACCGACATAAATGGGGACCTTCCAGTGGAAGTGTGGCAGGCATTGTTATGAGCAAATTCCGCCCACGGGAGGAGATCAGACCAATCATCTTGACAAAGGGAAACGTGGCTCCTCAAGAACTGTTCCAAGACTTGGTTCACTCGTTCAGCCGCTCCATTTGTCTGGGGATGATAAGCTGAGGAGAACTGAAGATTAATACCCAGATCTTTGCATAGGAAACGCCAGAACTTTGCCTTGAATTGGGACCCTCTGTCAGAAACGATCTCGGCCGGGAAGCCATGCAGGCGAAAAATGAACTGAATGAACAACTGTGACAACTCCACTGCAGATGGAAGCTTCCGTAGAGGGATGAAGTGGGCCATCTTGCTAAAGCGGTCAATGACAACCCAGATCACGGTGTTCCCACTGGAGAGAGGAAGTTCAACAATGAAGTCCATTGCCAAGTGCGTCCAAGGACGAGAGGGAACCGGCAACGGCTGTAGTAACCCACTGGGGCGAGAATGGCTGGACTTGGAAGTGGCACAAACGGTACAGGCAGTAACAAAGTCTTTGACATCTTTACGGATTGTCGGCCACCAGACTAGACGCCGTAAAAGTTCAAGAGTTTTAACAGGACCAGGATGTCCAGCTTGTTTGGAACTATGAGTCTGTTGCAGGATAGGCAGACGAAGTTCAGGAGGTACAAAAGCCATTCCGATGGGGGTATCAGGAGGGGCAGAAGATTGACCAGCCAGGATTTGATCAGCAAATTGAGGGTACAATGAGCGATGATCTTGACAGGAGGAATAATTGGCTCTTGTCTTTCAGGAGAACGATCCACCGGAGTGAAACTTCGCGACAGAGCATCGGCTTTCCGATTCTTGGAGCCAGGGCAATAAGTCAAGATAAAGTTAAATCGAGAAAAGAAGAGAGACCACCTTGCCTGTCTGGGATTCAGCCTCTTGAGAGACTGAATGAATTCGAGATTCTTATGATCGGTGTAGATCGTGACTGGAATCAAGGAACCTTCAAGGAGGTGACGCCACTCTTCTAAGGCAAGCTTGACAGCCAGGAGTTCTCGATTTCCTACATCATAGTTATGTTCAGCAGGCGAGAACTTCTTAGAGAAATATGCACATGGGTGCAGCTTTCCATCAGAGGGATGTCTTTGGGACAAGATAGCTCCAGCTCCAACTTCAGAAGCATCCACCTCAATGAAGAAAGGTAATCCCGGATCAGGATGGCGGAGAACCGAAGCGGAAGTGAAGGCATCCTTCAGGGATTGAAAGGCTTCAATAGCAGATGGGGGCCACAAGCTGGGTTTACCCCCTTTTTGGATGAGGGTTAGGATTGGAGCAATGCAGGAAGAGAACCCCTTAATAAATTGCCGGTAGTAATTGGCAAAACCAATGAATCTCTGGATTGCCTTAGTGCTCAGCGGTAGGGGCCACTCTTTGATTGCAGACACCTTCACAGGATCCATCTCGAAACCCTCTGGGGCGATGATATAGCCCAGAAAAGGGATCTTGGACAGTTCAAACACACATTTCTCCAGTTTAGCAAAGAGAGAGTTCTTCCTCAAACGAGAGAGTACTTCCTTCACCTGGGAGCGATGCCTTGCAAGGTCCTTGGAGAAAATCAAGATGTCATCTAGGTACACGACCACAAACTTCCCCAAGAGATCCCGGAAAATGTCATTCACAAATTCTTGAAAGACAGCGGGGGCATTGCAGAGACCAAAGGGCATTACGAGGTACTCATAGTGCCCATCACGAGTGTTGAATGCTGTCTTCCATTCATCACCTTCCCGGATGCGGATAAGATTGTACGCCCCACGGAGATCCAACTTAGAGAAGATTTTAGCCCCCTTCAGTTGGTCAAAAAGTTCTGCAATCAGAGGCAAGGGATACCGGTTCTTAACGATAATTTTATTAAGACCCCGGTAGTCAATACAAGGACGTAAGCCTCCATCCTTCTTTTCCACGAAGAAGAATCCAGCCCCTGCAGGAGAAGTAGAAGAGCGAATAAACCCCCGCTGGAGATTTTCTTGGATATATTCCTTCATGGCAGTGGTCTCTGCAGGGGAGAGAGGATAAGTGCAACCTCTAAGAGGCATGGTTCCTGGCAGGAGATCAACTGGACAATCGTAGAGACGATGAGGAGGGAGAAATTCTGCAGACTTTTTACAGAAGACATCAGCGAACTCCTTGTAGATGGAGGGAAGCGTCTTCAAATCTGACGTAGAAATATTCACCCTCTGGATGGGTTCAGCAGGAAGGCAGTGCTGTTGACAGTATGGACTCCAACGGGAAACCTGCCCCGAGGACCAATCAATGATAGGATTGTGCAGGCGTAACCAAGGAAGCCCCAAGACGACTGGAACAGAAGGACAGGAAATAATCAGGAACGATAACTTTTCTTTGTGTAAAGTCCCAACCTGCACAGGCAATTCCCCGGTCGTCATAGAGATAAACTCGGATTCAAGGGGTCGGTCATCAATGGCGGTTACACGAAGTGGAGGAGTCAATGGAAACAGAGGAACATTCATCTGCTTGGCAAAGATAGCGTCCATGAAATTTCCGGCAGCTCCAGAGTCAATAAAAGCTGAGCCAACAATGGTCTTAGTGGACAGACGGATCTGTAAAGGCAGAAGAAACCTATGAGAGTTCTCTTGTGACTTGGGAGTAACACCCCCTACATGAGTCTTTCCAAGGTTACCTTGAAGAGGGGAACTCTGAGGCTTCACTGGACAGGAGTTGGCAAAATGAGATTGACCCCCACAGTAGAGACAAAGTCCAGCCGTACGTCTCCGGAGTTTCTCCTGTTCAGAGAGACGAGCTCTTCCGACTTGCATAGGTTCCTCCGGAGGAATAACAGAAGGCTGTTGGGGGGTAGGAGGTAACAGAGGTCTTTGAAAGCGAGGAGCCAACATGGGTTGAAATTTCTTGACTCGGTCCCTATCAGCTTGATGTTCTCTCTGACGAGTGTCCACCTTGACAGACAAAGCAATGAGGTCTTCAACCAGCGTGGGTAATTCACGGGAGACTAGGTCATCTTTGAGGCGGATAGAGAGACCATTGTAGAAGGCAGCGTGATAGGCATCATTGTTCCAGCAAGTCTCTGCAGCGAGAGTACGGAATTCAATGGCATATTCTGCTACACTGCGATTTCCTTGGCGGATCTGGAACAGACGAGAAGCACCCGACCGGGAGCATCGAACACAGTCCGGAATTCATGAAGGAAGGCTTTGGAATCGTCAATTAAGGGAGACTCCTTCTCCCAGTGCGGAGATGCCCATTCGAGCGCTTTCCCCGCCAGACGAGTGATCACGAAACCAACCTTTGCTCGTTCAGAGTTAAATTCCGCAGGTTGCAGGGCGAACCGAATCTGGCACTGATTCACAAAACCACAACAGGCTTGAGGGTCGCCACTGTAGAGAGGCGGTGCAGGAATTCACGGACCAGAAGTGGAGGATTGTGTAGCCATGTCGGCAGCAACTAGCGTGGGCGTTGTCGGCGTTGGAGTAGTCGGCGTTACCATGGATAACTTTTCCAAAATCGCCTCCAGCGTGCGTCCGGCATAATTTTGCCGAGCTTCGTACGCCTCCATGCAGGTATGCAGACCTCGAAAGGCCCTGCCGAAATCTGGCTGAGCTTCCTCAGTGGGATCCATGGCCCAAGTATAATGTCAGGGAGCCGGGATGCTCCCACCAGGGAGGTTGTCAGGATCAAGGAGGAAGCCCACAAGGGAGTCAAGGTCGCGTTGTCCAACAGGGGTAAACCAGAAGAATACTCAAAGTCCAGGCAAGGGTTCAAGGGCAGGCAGAATAATAAGCAAAGTCCAAAGTCCAGGCAAGAGGTCGGCAACAAACAGGAACAAGATTTAGTCTCAAAATAGCAGACAGGAAACCCAGGGAACACACAGGAACAAATCCTATACTTGGGCGCCATTCTGGCGTCTTGGTAGGGCTTTTATATTTGAATTTGGCGCCATAGTGACGTCATCGGCGTCCTCGCGCCGACGTCGACGCGCTGACGTCATCGTGCCGGCGCCGCTACCCACGTGGCGGCCATGGGTGCCGCCATTTTGGGAGCGACGCCGGCAGGAGAGGACGCGCCGGCAGGAGCTCCTGGACCTGCTCCGGGCAGCGATCGTGACAGCCTGTAGTGAAGGGACAACAGTACTGACAAGGGAATCAGGCTATGTTCTAGCCCTGTTCCATGTCTGCTGTAGGGGATCTGGGCCTTATGAGGTACTGAAACCCTGGAAGGTGATCCTGCCAACTTTGTGTGCTATGCCTACTGTGTAATGTGGTTGTAATGTGAACATTCAGCTCTTAAAGTATCCGGAGCAGCATTTTTGCCACCCCTGGTACCTAGTGGGGCACTGCCGTCTGAGGCGAGTTTCTCAACTTGCCTCATTGGCGCAGCGCCCCTGTGGGTAGCCCACCTCACCCTGGTTGCTCATTATTTTGAAATATAACCAAGCTGTAACTTGCAAAAAAATAAGTGGTGTTAGTAAAAACAGTCAAACTGAAAATTATAACCGAGAAGGATTGTGTGCTGTGCATGATCTCAAACATAATATAATATATTGATCAAAATGTCAACAGTTTAAGATGCCCTTGAAGGAACAAGTAACTTAGCTGTTTGTGTCCATAGCTGTAACTGACTTGCACCAAATAAATTGGGTGCTAATGCCATTATAAATGCCATTCTCACACATGTAGAAAGAAACTTGGAACTAGCAGCCTAATTGTATTGTATAGGTGCATAGCGTGTCCCCACAATAAGGCTGACATTCTGGGAGAAAATCAGTATTGTGGGTCAAAAACATCGAAATTTGTGTGTAAAATATTGCTAGATATTGAATAGTTGGTTTCTTCAAACACACAGCTTGCAGTTACCTGAGAGACACAGTAGATGGCAGTTTCAATCTAAGTTTGACTTGAGATCATTTTATATTCCCATAGATTTCATTAGGGAAAAACAACCACTGCATTCTGGGCGGTCCAAGCAATTTCACCAGGTCACATAGGAAACCATGGAAGGGAGGGGGGAGAAAGCAATATTGGCAGATGATTTTTCTCACAAAGCTTTCGTTAGGCCTCTGAAGCAGACATGACTGGGGAAATGAAAGCAACATCATCAAAACGATAGATTTGCTCTGTATTGTCTAGTATTCCTCAGTGTATCTCTAATCTGAGTGCATGGTATTCTCATTATGGCTGCAGTTGCTTTAACATCCCACAGGTTTAGCTAATTCCATAAGCATTAATCTACTAGTACAAGTATGGGATCCATTATCCGGAAACCTATCCAGAAAGTTCCGAATTACAGAAAGGAAGTCTCCCATAGACCTCACTATAATAAAATAATCCAGATTTTTAAAAATTATTTCCTTTTTCTCTGTAATAATAAAATTGTGCCTTGATCCAAACTAAGATATAATTGATCCTTATCATAAGCAAAACTATTGGATTTATTTAATGTTTATATGATTTTCTAGTAGACAAGATTTGAAGATCCAAATTACAGAAAGATCTGTTATCCGGAAACTCCCAGGTCCCAAGCATTCTGCATAACAGGTCTCATACCTGTACTGCCATGAGATGCAAGGCAGCATCATGAAGGCTCTTTTAATGGGTCAGTATATCAGCCAGACACCTAGGGACCGATTCACTAACTTCGAGTGAAGGATTCGAAGTAAAAAAACTTCGAATTTCGAAGTGTTTTTTGGGCTACTTCAACCATGGAATGGGCTACTACGACTTTCAACTACGACTACGACTTCGAATCGAACTAAAAATCGTTCGACCATTCGATAGTCGAAGTACTGTCTCTTTAAGAAAAAACTTCGACCCCCTAGTTCGCCATCTAAAAGCTACCGAACTCAATGTTAGCCTATGGGGAAGGTCCCCATAGGCTTGGCTAACTTTTTTTGATCGAAGGATATTCCTTCGATCGTTGGATTAAAATCCTTCGAATTGTTCAATTCGAAGGATTTTATCGTTCGATCGAAGGAATAATCCTTTGATCGTTCGATCGCACTATTTGCGCTAAAATCCTTCGACTTCGATATTCGAAGTCGAAGGATTTTAATTCCCAGTCAAATATCGAGGGTTAATTAACTCTCGATATTCGACCCTTTGTGAATCGGCCCCCTATATTCTTGCAAAAATTAGCTTTAGTATATCATAGTATTAAATGGACATATACATATATATGAATATCTACACACACATGTATATTAAATTCATATTAAAATAAAGTTTATAACATTTAATACTTTCCGCATCGTTGTTTTAGTAAACTCTCGATGTTACATTCTCTGGTGACCCAGTCTGGCTTTTAAAAATGATTTGCAGGTGATATTCATCATTGCTGTATACTATAAGTTTATTTGGAATAAAGGAGTATTAAAGGTAATCTTCACCCAAAACCAGTTTTTTACATAAGAGAATGTAACACTAAGCAAGGTTTCAAAATACATTAAGTACATTTTTTGTGGCTTTGAACGTATTTGTATATGTAATTTTAATTAAAAAGGAATATTGTTTATAATTTCTGTTCTCTGGTTTTGACTCTCTCTACACTGTTTTAGGAGTCAGAACTCGCTGTGCACAGACTATAAATGGTATCGTTTAGTACTAATTTGCAATTACATTAACAAATGACTGCAAAACAAGAATTTGAATTTGTGTATATTGGAAAGTTGCTTAAAAGTACATTTTCCTTTTATTGTGCAAAAACACACTTCTTGTTGGAGATTTCACTTTAATGTATTTCTGCCACAATGTATTGTTTATTTTTTCTCTATGAATTCACATTGAAATATGATTGTGTATGTTTATCTAAAAATACTGGAGTTTAACATATGACATATATACATGTGGATTGAAGCCATTGCAAGAAGAGGTGCCAGGTTGGCTTTACTACAAGCTCTGCTAATTATATGGCATCAAATACTTGCCAGCTGTCCTGTTTCTACTGGGATGGTTCTGAATTGTGTGACACAACTGGGCTGGATTTTCGGGAATGTTAGTGGATTTATATACAGTAGTATATTGATTTGTATGTGGCCTTGGCAGATATGAGAATGGTGTGGGCAGAGCCTAACAATATTCTGCAAGTGTGTACAAGGAATAACTATACTGCACAACTAATAAATGTGCAATTATAATCAAAGAGAACCCAAAGTAGGGAAGAAGCACACCTGTTCAGCTAGGCAATGCCTTTAGCACATTTATATGCAGAAGTATTGAATGCACAAGCTGAACTGGTGTGCTTCTTCCCTACTTTGGATTGTTGCAGTGTTGGGCTTGGAAACGGCCTGGGATATGGATACACCCGGTAATATGAAGTAAGTGGTGTGCGGCAAATTCAAAAGTATTGCTGAACTGTAATCAAAGAGAACCTCCACCCATAACTGAGTTAAACAAATAGGCACTAGAATATTCAAATGTCCATACTGTGTATACAGTATATGGATATTATGCATAAGAATAAAAGCTGCCATATTGATTGTCTAGATCAAAACAGCACTAAGTTTTATAAATATAAATAAGGTTTATTTTATACTTCTTAGAAGCATGAGAAAACAAGCAAGTGGGAATCAATTTTACATTCAGCTCTTGGTACTTCTATGGACTTCATTGGCTTTACAAAGGAAGAAACACATTTCACTGACCATGACAAAGCAGATTCTGTATAATTCATTCTTGTCACAAAACGAAATGGGCAGCACTCCAAAATAAAGATAAAAATTGCCTTTATTCACAAACAGCAGGGCAGCATTTGCAACGTTTCGAGCCTAGCACGGCTCTTTTTCAAGCTACTTTTTCTGGCTTGAAAAAGAGCCATTTTTATCTTTATTCTGGAGTGCTGCCCATTTCGTTTTGTGAAATGTGAAACATTGTGAAATGTATTCCAGTGGGGGAAGGACACTGTGAGAGGTGCACGCAAACAAATGAGAAGATTGAACCAGGGGTGTGGCCCTCAAATCCTCTTTGAACTAATTCATTCTTGTCATTAACTATTGCCTGCAAATCTAAAATGTTGCACTTTACCACTGGATCGTCCCTGCGATGGGCCACTTCTTGCACGCCGCTGCATGATCCTAACGCCGTCCCAGTGTGTGTGAGTGAGCGCACTTTCAAGCACTAGGGAGCTTTGATTCACCTGTGCTCCTTAGGGATGCGGCTGGGCAGCATACCGCCCTAGGCCCGGCCCTTTGTGGCCTCACTGCAAATCCGGGCCTGTCCCCTGGGGTTGATGCTTTCTTCAGAGAATGGGTTCCCTTATGAATCTAGTGCAGAGTAATGCATTATAGCAAAATCTGCAGTGCGAGTGTCCAACCACAGCTATATGTGGCATACATTTACAAAAAAACAAAAGAACACACAATGGATATCATTGGGAAAAAATTATACCCACATTGAAGAGTTTATACTGGAACTGCATCCACAAACTACTAGGGTACAGTAAAGGATATATGGTAACAAAGCACGTGATTGAATGAATAGTCAAAGCTGATAGGGGCAAACAGGGGTAAATCGGTAGTTTTTGTCTGCTCTATACAATGTTCCCTCTAAGGTGTCCTCTTGTGCACGCGCACATAAATTGTTTGGCAATCACACACAACAAAATTGTGGTGCAGACAAAGATTTTTATGTGAAACACAACATTTTCTATAAATTCTGTCCTAAGCACACAGGTTTAAAAAACTGAACACACAAGGTTAAAATGTGCGCATAAAATTATTTTTTGTGCACATAGCCGAGAAGGCTCTATAGCTCTAGGCCAGTGCTTCCCAAACTTAAGGTCCCCCAGCACCATATGTGTTCTGCATACCGTTGTAGCAGCCCAGGTGAAGGACTGTCATAGTGTTTAACTCCACAAGCTCTTTTGATCTGATTTTGTGGGTCAGATTTTATCTGATCATGCCATGCAACAGCACAAGATTTTGTAGGATGCTTCAAAACCTGATCCCCTACAACCATAATGTAAAGTCGGATGGAGTCTTTTGTTCATGTGTTTACATCCGACAGTCAATGTATTTCAATGAGAACTCCATCTATTTTTATCTTGTCAGATGGAGAAGCAACATGCAGCGTTCGCATCAGACAGTCCTGTCACGTCAGAGGGAAAATTTTACTTGTTTTTTATTCATCACATTTTTTAATCAGCCCTGTCATATTTTGACACATGCATCTACATCCGACTTGTCGGATACTTTTTGACACCATCTGCTTGTGGAGGGAGTTCAGGCTTTAGGGAACACTTGGGTGTTTATTTTACAGATGAGTGGGCAGAAGATTAAATCAGTCTTTACCATCTAAAAACAAATTCATTAATAAAGTGCACTGATTAGATAACAAAAAGTTGTTCATACAAAATTAGTTTGGCAATGGCAAATTTTAAAACTATATTAGGTTTATGGTAACCTAATATTGTATGTTGCCCATGTAACTTCATTATTTATTTCAGTGCAGATGTACAGAGCATTATGGAATTCACAATTATGAGAAGTCTACTTGTCTTTGTAAAGTTTGTACTGTATATTTGCTGGCAGGGTACCATATATTCATTTGCTAGAGTTTGTTTCCCTTTAAACTGGGAGCAGAAGATTAGCCCTGGGCTGAAATGTCATCACAGTTGTCAAGTTCATGTACCATTTGCTGCCATTAACCTGACATCAGCTGGTCAGTGAAGTGTTCTCACTGCGCTTCATGTAATCATCTAAAAGGATTTTATTAAACTCTGATGGAAAACCCATAAATCATTGCAGTCAAATGCTTGAACAGTGAATAAATAGATGTTTAGAATGTAACAGTGGAGAAAAAAAAGGAAAAGAAAAAACTGACCCAATTCAGTTTTGTGAGAGACGAATAATCTTTAATTAGAGCAGACACAAATAATTAAGAGAAGATTTGCAATGCGAGGGACCAGAGAATGGCAAAGCTTGTCTCTTGAGGCATTTAAGAGTGTGTGTGTTGCAGCCCTGTCTGTCTGTATCTTTTCACATAACAAATGGCTGCCGTCACATCTAACAGTACAGAGCCATCAGTGCTTGCCATGCAGAAGACACTATACAATTGAAATACTTTATTCATCTCAGGAGAAACGTAAATGAATGCCCCACAGGTCTTGCATGCTATGTTGCACTACAGCACTCACAGCAATCATTATGGTCTGACCCAGAAATACTATCATAGGCTCAGATTATTTGCAAGAGAGGTGCAGAAGCTTACTGAATGCTTGCAAGGGCCCAATGTGAAGGGATGTGATGTGATGGAAAATACTTATAGGTTTAAATTATAGAATACACATACTTAACTCTTAATTATTTTTTTTTAAATACATAACCATAAATTGTATTTACAAAGATATTAAAAAAAATTGTAAGGAAGAACGTTTTACCTTAAACTTATACATAGGAGGTCCAACCATGGATTGCCAGTGTGAAAACCCCCCACTGTAGTTTTACGTAACCATTTAAATGACTTTTTCTTTGCTAAACCAATGAGAATTACATAAAAAAATCAAAAAACAGTGCACAGGTGTAGTCATTGAAGCTGTTTGCTGTTACCACAAATTGTTTGATGCGGTCCGACTTGCATTTTAGTGTGTCTGTGGCAATTTAAAATTAAAATATAAATCCATTGTTAAATTCAATTTGCTCTGTTCTGATGGAGACGGTGGCATTGAATGTGTTGAATGGGCTGTGATCTGCAGGGCAGCCTCAGGTGGCAGCGAATGGCCGATTACAAGGGACATCAAAAAGCCGCCTCTTGTTACTTTAGGAGTTGAATATCCAGGTTTTGAACCAGAAATTCGGCTCTCCTAGTGCAAAGAGTGCTGACCTCATCTTACCCACTTAGAGGCTGATGTTAAGAGCTGTGCCATAAACAGGGGGCAAGATCTAGGCTGTGGCCTCAGCAGCTCTAGGATCGCCCCATGGGATCTGATTTGACTATTCCGTCAACTAATAGGAGCACAGAATTTAGAGATGCACAGAATGCAGGATTCAGTTCGGCCAGGCGCTTGGAATCCTGAGTCAAATCCTTGATTCTGTTCATCTTTGAATTCTAGACTGCTGTGCTCTGATTAGTTGACTGAACAAAGAATCCAAAAATCAAGGTTCTATAAAATCACACAAACAAGGAAGTGAAACATTTCTGAACCCAGTTCACATTCTCTTGTTGACCTAATTTCTCTAATGTGCAAATTGGGGTTCATATTCAAATAAGCATTTTGCCAATCATTTACAAAGATTTCGGAATTCAGACAAATACTAATATAGTGGATTTGGTGCATCCCAACTAGAATTAGAAGGATTGCAGCACAACAAAGGAAGGTTAAAGGGGTATTTCATCTTTTGATGAACTTTTAGCATGATACAGCTATTTTGAGATAATTTGTATTTGGTCTTCATTTTTCAATATTTTTTTATGGTTTTACAGTTATTTAGCTTCTTTTTAGCAGCTTTCCTGTCTGATATTTCAGCAGCTATCTGGTTGCTAGGGTCTCATTTTTCATAACAACCAGGCAGTGATTCCAGTGAGAGACTGAAGTACAGTATAGGAGAGGAACTGAATAAGAAGGGGGACATGATTCATTTAATTTTGTGTATCACTCTGCTGTTTATTGTTGTGGGTCACTCTGCCTCGATGCTGAGTAACTTTGTACCATGTTATACCATTTCAATGTACCATTTTAGAATGACAGAATCATAGAAAGTACAAAATGTATACTGTATCTAGTTATTGTTACAAATTTAAATATGGCCTTTAAAGTTGTGGAGGGTGACATCATATGTTCACCTGGAGGCTGTAGCTAAAGAGAAGTCAGAGTAGCCATTGGAGGCATAATATACTGTACATGCACATGTTGGCATCTTTGGATGTCTTTACGTTTGGTTTGTTGAGTTACAGGCAGTGTAATGTTATATATTATATATGTTATATATAAATATATATATACAATTCAGAAAACAAATATCTACCTAGACTCTCCACCGGCTGTGAGGAGCGAGAGGCAGCCAGACGCTACTGGCAGGCAGATTAGGTGGCCAAGGCCGCTCTTGTTTGGGTGTTTAGGCAAGTGCGGCGCCGCATATAATTACATATACCGATCGGAAGCGGCCCACTTAACAAAAAATACAGCGGCCCCTTTCCGGGCCTGTCCGGGCCTGCTAACAGGGGTAGTGATTGGGATCGGTTGCTACTACAGAAAGAGGTTTACTGGATTAGAACATTGGATACTGTAGCTCCTCGTGGTTTAAATGAATATTGTTCCTTTTCCCCTTTTTTGGATAAGAGATAACACACTCAGGTTTAACTTAAACATCAATAAGAATCAGTAGTAAATATACAGTTCATTACCATTTTTGTTTTTATATTTAACATAAAGAATCTTTTTTAAGAGAATTTTATGAGATTTTAACATATATTATTCAGCACTTTTTGTATGTAAATATATATTAAAACCTTTTAGCACTTAGTGTATTATATTCTATATTTTGTCTTTCAGATTGCATCTGTTATGAAATCTAGCCACACTAAAGAAATTGTTGTTCACTAATTGGTTATTACGTACACCTGCAAAGTGGGTGTGTTCGGGCGGTGGGTGTTAGCTGGGCAAGTCTTTAAAAAGCTTTCACTTGTGCATGTTTGTATCTTGATAAAGGCCCCATGTGAGGGCCGAAACGTTGATGAAATAAACACTTTATCTTTTTGAAGAAAATCCTGGTGTGCTGGTCTGGTCTGCCTTTGGATATTTGTTTTCTGAATTGCACCCAGGTTTGTAACTTTTGAAGTGTGTTCTAAAGCCTTTCACAACATATATATACAGTTCCCACACTCTTCCTCCAATTTCGATCGAGGGTGCTATGGTCAAAATAAATATGTAGCCTTCAAAATGGACCAGCACACCAAGCTTTCAAGTGTCCAAACTTATTTTATTTTCATGTCACTCGTGTATCCAACGTTTCGCCCCACATTGTGGCCTTTATCAAGGATATTTATTATACTTCATGTGAATCTTGAAGTATTCCATGTGCAATATACATCTTTAAACTAATTATGCAGCAATGAAAGGGATGGTGTGGCTGCACCAGTAGCTCCTGAAAATTCACTTCAGAGTAGCCAAAATGTTACCAGAGGAACATTTTTACTGGATACATTACTACAGAAATTCTACATTTTTAGAATCACTGAGCTGTATCTCATATTGATGGTTCAGTAAAAAGACAAATTCTAAATATCAATAAGAAAAATATTTTACCTGAGCTGTGACATTTTTGTTTGCAATTCTGACATTTTTGTTTGCAATTTGTTTGCAATTCTGGGAAGAGAGTCAATCAAAGTTATTTGTTATTGATGGCGTTAACATTTTAGACACAAATGAAATACAACATTGGTTACAGACCTGGATTAGTTGAAATCTGACATTTACACAATTTATTTAATGCAGTCTATCTGCTCACAGTCATTTAAATGTATTTGTTTGTATTATCCGTGCATAGTTACAACACAACCCATTTGTGCTCACAGTGAACTCATGCAGCTTTCACAGATGGAAACCATCTACAATTAAAAGGTTTGTGATTTGCTTTACGAAGATTTCTGGGTGATTGCTGACTGCAATAGATTTTATTGCTTTATTATTTTAAAGCATTGACGAATTCCCTTATTTATAGTTTCTGCAGCATAGTCAACTAGAAGAAAGAAAAAGTGTTAAAAAGACATACTGATAAGGTTTCAAAAAAATTATGAAGTGGAGATAAGTTAACAATGATGCCCTCAAGGACATAAGCCAATGCCACCAGGTTGGCCCCTTGTAAGGAATTTGGAGCACCACAACAGACAAGATGATAATGAAGTGAAAATGAAGGCTGTGGATACACATTTATGGGAAAACTGATACTTAGCTAAGTTTTTTTACATGCCGGTTTTTGAAAAAAATTGACAAATGAGTTTTAGTTACTATTCCATTTAAACTGTTTCCTTTTTAAAATATAAGCATATTCTCCACCATTTAAACTGACCAGGTCAGTTGAAAAATAAGGGACACTTCTAAAAATGTGCAATTTGCTGGGCAGCCTGCTTTTAAACTGATTAACATTCACCTTACTAATGTTTCGTCAAATTTTCCCAAATTCCTTTCAAAAGAACTATGCTTACAGATTAACAGGCAAACAGCAAAAACTGTGTCAGCATTTCAGTTGCAGAAAAATCATATAAATACATTTTCATAATAAAAAAAGTAGTCATGAATGTCAAAACCTAGATGTTTTCAAATCTCACCTGTACTTATTGAACCAGTTTTGTCTATGAAGATAGCAGAAGGCAACAATCCAATGCACTCAAGGCAAATGACAAAATATTTATTGTTTCTGATCTTTTCTAACAGTAAAGTGCAGAATTATTATTAGAGTATCCTTTTGTGTGTGTAATTGAATTTGATACATCTGCTGTATCAAACAAAACTATAAAGTGCAATAGCAGAGTTTTAGGTAAGGTATGAAGGCATAGTGGCCCTAGGCCTGTACTACACCATGCATATTGTTATCTTCCTCCTGCTAGGATCCCTGCATTGTTTCAAGCCTGTACCTCCCCTACTCCACTTCTACCCTGGAAAGTCAAGGAAAGAGAATCTAGGCTTACCAATGCCTGTAATAAATAGAAACTCTATGATATAGAAAATGTAGACTTCCCTACAAGTAATTTTCTTTTTTCATCTCAGATAACGATAAGAAGGGATCATTTAAAATTGCCCCTGGTTACAATATGTTGCCACTCAGGGACCATATACTTAGTAGTGGGGCCAAATATCTAAATGTGCCAGAACATTATGTCCAAGGGATTGCCAGCATGCCACGCGCCCTGTCTGAATAGGGTTGCTGAAGGAAGACTGCACTGTATTAATGTGGTGCAGTACTTTATGCCCTATTCTAGGATGGCAAAGTTCTGCACCTCACTGGGCAAACCAATGGGTAACATTAAAGAAACATGATAAGTTGCAGCTAATTTTTGCACATTTCTAGTCAGAGTAAAGGCAGAAATACTGACACTCTCACTACTGGTTGTGTAGCCAAAGGCCAGAACTTTTTTAAACCCTGGTTTGCCTGGCCTTTAACAGTTTTTCAATTTTAGAAACTGCCTGTTCCAACCCCCTCTTGTCCATGATTCATACTGTGGGCAGAAGCACTCCACACCTCCATCTTGGCAGCAGCTGGCACAGGTACATATTTGTGGCCAATAACATGGCTGCTGCTTGCTCAGGTAAACAGATGCTATGGGGCAATATGATGGGTTTTTACCTGCTGCTGGCACAGGTACATATTTGGGGGACATATGATGGATTTTTGGCTACTGCTGGCAAAATTTCTTATTTGGGGGGCAATATTGAGGATTTTTTGGCACAGGTACAGATTGGGGGCAATGTGAGGTATTGGCTGCTGGTGGCTCAGGTAAATGGGGCAATATGTTGTCTGCTGGCACAGGTACACAGATGTTTGGAGCAATATGATAAATATTTGGCTCCTGCTGGCATAGATACAAATATGATGTTTTTTGACTGCTGCTAGCATAGGTACAGATTGGGGGTAACAATATCATGGATGTTTTGGCTTATGCCGGCACTGGTACAGATTGGGGGGCTTGGGGGCAATCTGAGGGATCAACTGCCCCATTTTATATTGCATTATAAGAGTGGCATTACTAATACTATAGCAATGAGTTGATACAATTTCTGGGTCTATTACTGACTCCAGATTTATGACTTTCACTCTTGCATTAACACGTCTTTGCTCTAATCTGAAGGTTCCTAATCTTTTTAATATGTTTTTTTCCTGCCATGTTCACCTCTCCACTTTCATTTGATTCCTCTCAGCCCCTCTGCTACAGTTCCTTGATTACAGTCTCTGTCATGTGTCGCTAATCCCTCCAGTTTGCCATCAATTATACCTTTCTGCTATATCAACATACTACCTACATTCTTCTCTTTACCACTGCTCACAGATATTCCAAATATTTTTTCTTTATACTTCCATGAATTTTCAAAACATAAAGCTAATAGCCATGTAAAACAAATATCTGAGAAAGCTGACTCTTAAGGGCACAGTAGTGTTAGTGAGACTACATTTCATGTTAGTTTAAACACATCCACTCTTAATTTTGAAACAATATATTTCTATATTAATTATAATATATTTTGTATAATAAACGTAACAATACCATGTTGGCATCTTCATCAGTACTTGGTTTTAACCTGTGTAACATAGAGATGGTCATAATAATTCCCTAAATCCTTTAAGAATCATAGCTGTTGATCTACAATAGCTAAAGAGCCAGATTATCCATTCTTTGGCTGCATCTGAACTGTGATTATTGCCATTCATTAATATATTTATATACTATTAGGATGCCAAACTGATTAAAATTCTAAGGTATTTGCAATGACAGTTTTGCTGAGAACTAATGGGTGGGGTTATTTGGAAAGCTTGATTCCAAACATCATGAAAAAATTCTATCATTTATATTATTTACAGGATGAGCACCATCTGTTTACATATAAATACAATTACACATGGCAGTATCACAAGCTGTTTTCTATACAGTTTACATTTCCAGCATGGGAATCTTGCTCAAGAGAATTGGAAGGAAGAGCTGAAAAAAGACAATTCACAACTGTAGGTCAGATAGATCTGTAGAACCACCTCAGTGGTGGAATCATGCTGACACATTCCTGGCCTAGATCTCATGGCAAATGGAAGTGCATAAATGAAGTAATTGTAAACACACTCCAGTTTCATTGGAAATAAATCTGTTCCTTGCAGCAATTTTTTTAACACAACTTGTATGAAGCACATGAAATGTGTGTAAATATGCACACAGATGACTGCTGTTGTTTTGTTAAACAAAAGGGACCAATTCCCATTATATCAACTTTTAGTATATTATAGATAGATCTATTTGAAGCAACATTCCAATTGGTCTTCATTATTTGTTTTTTATGTATTTTAAATTATTATTTGTGTCCTCCCAGCAGCTGAAAATGCTGAATGATGGAATCACTGGCAATCAAAAATGTATCCACTGTGAGGTCTCGGTTATTGTTACTGTTATTCTAAATTTCTATCCCTATTTGGTTCACCTTCCATCCTGACATCTAACGTGCTGCCTGTTTGCTAGGGTAATTAAATATAAGCAACCAGTTTGCATTCAAGGGGGTCGGCATTTTTCCACAAGTAAAGCTGGCCATATGTGAGCCAATATGCTGTAAACTTTGGGTCACAAAATCCGGTTGAATTGCCCTCATCTAATGTACAGTGAAACTGCAAGAACAATGCAACTGTGCAGCGGAATCCCTGTTATAGTGGGAGTTGTGGACATTTTCTTCTTCATGTCCATACTTGAGTTTATGGGGGTTATTTATCAAAGTCTGAATTTATCTCAATATTTTCTGCTACAAACTCCGATCAAATCTGATTGGGTTTTTTTACGCTTATTTATTATTAAATTTTCCAGAAAATTTGCTTTGCAGGAAAAAATCTAATTTTCATGATTTTTATGAATTTTCACCCGAACACTCCGAAAACTTCAGGGTAGCACACATCAAAAAATCATTGGGACTTCTGCCATTGGCTTATTTGCAAACCTTGACAGGTCTGAGATGCCAGATTTTCAGATTCAGACTTTCCATACTCAGGGTTAAAAAGTTCCGAAAAATTTGTGATTATTTAAAATTTTATTTAAAAAAAATCACAACAATTTGGGGATTTTTGCATTTGGAGTTTAGTAAATAACCCCCATGTGTGCCAACAAAAATGTGGTGAAAATATTGAAATGTGTGATGCATCTTAGAATTTGCCTGTTCTTTAAAAAATATTGGCAACAGCAACCAATCATCATATAGTTGATAACAGTCTACCACAAGTTAGAAAATAAAAGTACAGACTTGATAAGTTGGCAACTACACTTGCACATGTTTACCCCTATGTTAGTAAATTAGCCATCTATATGAATGAGTACAATTTAACTGTCTTTGTTAATGCTGAGGGTTATTCTAAACAAAAAGCCATATTTATCTATTTTTGTATCTGATTATGTGAAAGCTACCATTCTACTTGCTCCATTAAGTTAAAAATGATACCACCTCTAAATGTTAATGAAACACTCATGACCCAATTCTCATAAGACATAACAGACCATTTTCCAGGCACTGCTTCCAGGGCTATCCCACAATATACTTGACAGATGTTCATAAACTGTGTTATAATTTTCAAACTTCAGTAAATCTGCAACCATTCAACCAGAGCTTGGCAAGATCAGATACAGTTTTATTAAATAGGATTTGTAATGAAAAAAAAAATCATTATACTGTATCTGCAAATTCCTTCAGAAGTTATGTTTTATCTGTTTTTTAAGAAAGTCTTTCACATGACTTGTATCAAGGGTTGGGTTGTGATGTGTACACACTGTATCAATTAAAAGAATTGATTATAATGATGAATGAATATGCTGGCACTATTCTGAAAGTAAAGCAGAAAACATTATTTATACAAAGTTTTCCCTGAATACAGCTAGATGTTAAAGCTCATTACTGGTTTCAATTAAATAACCAGACAAGATTCGTTTTCAGCTAAACCTAATTCTCATCTCCATCTAAGCATCAACAGGCAACCGAGGTAAGCCAACACCACAGACATCTCATAGGTTTCACTGTACTGGCTCGAAATGATGCTACTTATTTCTCTATATTTGTTCTTATAGAAAGGTTCTAAGCCCTTGTCAAAGTCTGTAAGTGTCCAAAGAAGTGTCCTCTTTTGTCAAGTATGTATTTGTAGTATTTGTAGCGAAATTCTATATTTCAACATCAGTGTATATTTACCCAAAACTGCTGCAAAATGTTTGTTTCATAAGAACACGGTAAATAAATACTCATTGGCCCAATGTAGTTTGTGCAGAAAAGTTGTTAGGTCTGGGCAATGGCAATTAACTGGTAGGTAGGAGCCTGTGAGCTGAGTAACTTGGGATACACCCATTAATGGCTAGATAATGACTGGAAGTCATCAGTAGATCTAATGAACAAATAAGGAAATAAATTGAAAGTGCAAACTAAAAAATCAATAGTCCAAATACAGACCTGTGATTGAGGCCAATGGCAAGCAAAAGCAGAGTCCAGAAACAGGTTGGGGGGGGGTCAGGGCTGGCGGTAGTCAAATAAAGTCCGAAAGGCAGGCTGAGGTCGAGACAGGCAGCAGGCAAGCAAAGTCAGGAAACAGGCCGGAGGTTAACCCAGGGAGTTAAGAGTAAATAGGAATCCCATCGACAATGTGGTTAAAGGGATAGATTTGCACATCACCACTAGGGATGTAGCGAACGGCGGAAAAAATGTTCGCGAACATATTCGCGAACTTGCGTCAAAAATGCGAACGGTTCGCGAACGTCGCGAACCCCATAGACTTCAATTGGAAGGCGAATTTTAAAAGCTAGAAAAGACATTTCTGGCCAGAAAAATGATTTTAAAGTTGTTTAAAGGGTGCAACGACCTGGACAGTGGCATGCCAGAGGGGATCAAGGGCAAAAATGTATCTGAAAAATACATTGTTGACACAGCGCTGCGTTTTGTGCTGTAAAGGGCAGAAATCACACTACGTCACTCAGGTGATGTTTCTGGACACGGAATGTGAAAAAGCTCACACAGCGAGGTGGCACTTGGTTAAAGACTGGGCAAACAATGCCTGCAAGGGCAACGTATACAGTAGTGGATACGGATATTATATATTACAATATATTATTGCTGCTGTATCACTCAGGTGATGTTTACGGACACAGAATTATTATTGTTATTTAGACAGAATGTGAAAAAGCTCACACAGCTAGGTGGCACTTGCATACCTCCCAACTGTCCCTCTTTTGACCACTCAACCCCCTGTCCCTCTTTTGTACTGGAAAGTCCCTCTTTTCTCTGAACTGAACAGCTAACTTAATTAGCTTTTGGCAAAGAGCTCAGAACAGCTAACAGGTGCAAATAAGATACTTTGTAACAATTTTGACTCTGGTTGGTGCTGGTAGTGATGAACTACTAGGAGGAGCAGCACACCAGTCCCACTCCCCAACACAGCTAGACTAATAGCACTGGGCTCTTATAGTAGCAAAGTAAAAAAACAAAAAAGAAAATAAAAGCAGTCCTTACAAGGACTATTGGGTTACAGGCAGCAGTCAGCAGATGAGAGATCAGCAGCAGGACAGCTGCCCACAGCAGCTACATACAGAGCACTGCAGTAGAAGGTAGATTACTAGCCAGCAAAGCTACCTAACCTAAAATGTCCCTCAAATCCCTGCAGAGTTCTGTCCCTACAATACAGAGCAGTTATCAAGTAGATTACTAGCCAGCAAAGTTACTATCAACTGTTCCTCAAATCACTAACCAGCTCTCTCCCTACACTAGCTCTTCCAAGCACACACAGGCAGAATGAAAAAACGCTGCAGGGCTTCAGTTTATATATGGAAGGAGAGTGGTCCAGGGGGTGTAGGGGTGGTCCAGGAGGGAGAGCTTCCTGATTGGCTGCCATGTATCTGCTGGTCTGGGGTGAGAGGTCAAAAATAAGCGCCAGCTAAGGCGAACCCAAATTGGCGAACGTCGCGCGACGTTCGCGAACATTCGGCGGACGCGAACAGTCGATGTTCGCGCAAATTAGTTCGCAGGCGAACAGTCCGCGACATCCCTAATCACCACTTTTTTAGGAGAGGGGGGCTGGTTGTGCCATATATAAATCAGACGCTGGCCATCCACCCAGAAAACAATTATTTTTTTGCTTAGTGAAATATTATTTCATGCTAAGCTACTCTCCAATATACATTCATTATACATTTTTGAATGGTTACTATTATTATTTGTAAATGTAAAGCAGTATATGTCTGGTGGCTCTTTGTCAGGGCCCGAAGGCTCTGTTGTAGTGTGGACCAAGGAGGAGACAACAACACCAAGTTCGCGGTACAAAAGGATTTATCAGAAGAATAGTCGTAATCAGGCAAATGGTCAATACAGGCGGCAAGGATCAGAATCGATGAAACAGGCAAGAAGTCGGTACACGGTTATCAGAATATCAAGAATCACTCCCAGGAACTATACAAGATAGACCTATAATTGGGCAAAGACAGAAAGGGAACTTGGGAATAAATAGTCCAAAAGTTGGCGCCAAACTTGACGCAGTGACGTCATGACGCCGACGCCGGCGTCCTCACGTTGGCGTCCTGACGCCGGCGCCCATTCTGACGCCGGCGTCCATTCCGTCGCCGGCGACCAATCCTAGGGCGACACGTTTCTGACGCAGTCATACTGCGACCAGGAAGAACCGCATGGTGGAGCAGGAGGTCGCGATCTTGGATTTCCCGTGGGGTAAGTTCACTACTTTCCATTACAGTACCCCCCTCCTTAGGGGGGGCCTCAGGACCACCGAGGCTAGGAGAAGATGGAAAAAGTTTGTGGAACTTACGAACCAGGACAGGTGCATGTACGTCCGAGCTTTTCACCCAGGAACACTCCTCTGGACCGAACCCCTTCCATTCGATGAGATATTGAAGAGAGCCCCGGGAAATACGAGAGTCCAAGATTCTTTTGACTTCAAATTCCTTGTGATCTTCAATCAAAACAGGAGCTGGAGAGGAAGAAGAAGAGGGGCAAGACATGGCAGGTTTAAGCAGGGAAACATGAAAAACATTAGGTATCCGCAGCTCAGGAGGAAGTTGAAGACGAACAGCCACAGGGTTGATGATTTCGATGATAGGGAAGGGGCCGATGAACTTAGGACCAAGCTTGGGAGTAGGAATCTTGAGACGAATGTTGCGTGTGGAAAGAAAAACTTTATCACCAGGACTGTATGGAGGAGAAGAAATCCTTCTTTTATCAGCAAACTTTTTCTGCACCAGGGAACTCTTCTCTAAGTTTGCTGCAGTAGCATGCCAAATAGCCAGCATGTGAGCAGCTTGGTCATTGGCCGCAGGCACATTGGTAAGAAGAAAATCTTGGGAGAAAGCCAAAGGATTGAGACCATAAACACAGAAGAAAGGAGACTTTTGGGAAGAAGAATGTAGAGCGTTGTTGTGGGCAAATTCCGCCCATGGAAGAAGATCCGACCAATCATCCTGGCACAAGGACACATGACAACGAAGAAACTGTTCTAGAGCCTGATTGACCCGTTCTGCGGCTCCATTAGACTGTGGGTGGTAGGCAGAAGAAAATTGAAGGGAAATGTTAAGAGCTTTGCAAAGAGATCTCCAGAACTTGGAAATAAACTGGGAACCCCGATCCAACACAATCTCGGCAGGAAACCCATGGAGACGAAATATATGTTTGATGAAAAGTTCAGAGAGTTCGGGAGCAGAAGGCAGTTTCCGCAGAGGTGTGAAGTGAGCCATCTTGCTGAATCTGTCGATCACCACCCAGATGACAGTGTGACCAGACGAAATAGGGAGATCGACAATGAAATCCATCGCCAGGTGAGTCCAAGGTCGAGATGGAATGGGAAGTGGCAAGAGTAACCCCTTGGGGGGGGAATGTCCGGACTTGGAAACAGCACAAGTGGAACAGGACAAGACGAAGTCTTTGACATCTTTCCTTAGGGTCGGCCACCAGACCAAACGAGAGAGGAGCTCGGTTGTCTTCTTAATCCCTGGATGACCGGCCTGTTTGGAACTGTGAGATTGGGATAAAATGGCATGACGAAATTCTGGAGGGACAAAGGCAACACCAAGAGGAGTCTCTACAGGAGCCGAAGACTGAGCAGAAAGTAACAGAGGCACAGGAGGGGAATAAGGCAGCAATCATCTTGGTAGAGGGCACAATGGGTACAGGATCTTCGGGGCAGGAATCTTCAGGAGCAAAGCTTCTGGACAGAACGTCAGCTTTTCTGTTTCTGGAACCAGGACGAAAGGTGATAATAAAATTAAAACGAGAAAAGAAGAGTGCCCACCTGGCTTGCCGCGGATTGAGGTGCTTGAGGGATTGAATAAATTCAAGGTTCTTGTGGTCGGTAAAGATTGTCACTGGAATGGAAGAACCCTCAAGCAAATGTCTCCATTCTTCCAAGGCCAACTTAACAGCAAGTAGCTCCCGATTGCCTACATCATAGTTCTGCTCTGGGGAAGAAAATTTTTTGGAGAAAAAGGCACAAGGGTGGAGTTTACCATCAGAAGAAGATCTTTGGGAAAGAACTGCTCCAGCTCCTACATCAGAGGCATCGACTTCAATCAAGAAAGGTTGAAGGGGTTCAGGGTGTCTAAGAATTGGAGCAGAAGAAAAGGCTTCCTTGAGGGTCTTGAAAGCTTCGAGAGCTGGAGGAGGCCAGTGTTGAGGTTTGTTCCCTTTATGGATCAGGGCAAGGATTGGATGGATCTTGGAAGAAAAGTTTTTGATAAATTGTCTATAATAGTTGGCGAAGCCAATGAATCTCTGAACTGCCTTGACGCTGGTAGGAAGGGGCCAATCCAAAATTGCAGAGACTTTGGCGGGGTCCATCTTAAAACCTTGTGGAGAAATGATGTAGCCAAGAAAAGGAATAGAAGAAACTTCGAAGGTGCATTTTTCCAATTTGGCAAAAAGATTGTTTTTCCTCAACCTGGAAAGAACTTCACGTACTTGGCAACGATGAACAGAAAGGTCTTTGGAAAAAATAAGAATGTCGTCTAAGTACACGACCACACACTGCCCCAAAAGATCACGAAAAATGTCATTGACCAGTTCTTGGAAGACCGCAGGAGCATTGCAAAGGCCGAACGGCATGACGAGATACTCGTAATGGCCATCACGAGTATTAAAAGCGGTCTTCCATTCGTCTCCCTCACGTATCCGAATAAGATTATAGGCCCCTCGTAAATCCAGTTTAGTAAAGAAACTAGCCCCCTTGAGCTGATCGAAAAGTTCAGAGATGAGAGGAAGAGGGTATCTGTTCTTTACGGTGATTTTATTTAACCCCCTGTAGTCAATGCAGGGCCGTAGACTACCGTCTTTCTTTTCAACAAAGAAGAACCCTGCTCCAGCAGGGGAGGTAGAAGGACGAATAAAACCTCTCTGAAGATTCCCCTGGATATAGGACTTCATAGCAGAAGTTTCAGAGGGAGAAAGCGGATAGGTGCGGCCACGGGGAGGCATGGAGCCAGGTAAAAGTTCGATGGGACAATCATAGGGACGATGATGTGGGAGGGTCTCAGCGGACTTCTTATCAAAGACATCGGAAAAGGCTTGGTACTCAGGAGGGAGAGAAGAACTTGAAGAAACTTTGACAACAGGAACAGCAGGCAAACAGTTGTGAACACAAAATGGACTCCAACGGGAAATCTGAGAAAATGACCAGTCAATGACCGGATTATGAACACACAGCCAGGGCAATCCCAGGACAACGAGAGTAGAAGGGCAGTCAATAAGAAGAAAAGACAGTCTTTCCAAATGCAAAGTGCCCACCTTGAAGGAGAGTTCCTTAGTAGACTGTGAGATGATGGCAGAAGAAAGGGGACGATCATCAATCGCCAGGACTTGAAGAGGGGTTGCCAAGGGTAGGAGCGGAATGGTATGCTTATCGGCAAAGGCACGATCCATGAAGTTGCCCGCAGCACCAGAATCAAGGAAAGCCTGAGAAGATATTTTCTTGGAGCCGAACTGGATTTGAACAGGAAGAAGAAAGCGTTGAACAGAGGAATGGGGAGGAGAACAAATTCCACCCAGGTAAGTCTCCCCAAGCTTACCTAGGTTTTGGAGTTTCCCGGCTTCACTGGGCATTCCTGGGCGAAGTGGGCTTTTCCGCCACAGTAGAGGCATAACCCAGTGGACCTTCTCCGGAGCTTCTCCTGTTCGGAAAGGCGTGCCCGTCCGATCTGCATAGGTTCTTCAGGAGGTAATGAGGAAGTAGCCGGTGCCACAGGAGGAGGAGAAAGAAGGTTGGAAGCCGGACTGGGGAGTAAGGGTCTTTGGAAGCGTGGAGCCAGGGTGGGTTGGAACCTGGAAAACTTCCTAGCACGTTCCCTGTCAAGTTCGACTTGGAACTCCCTCTGTCGGGTGTCGACCTTCACAGCCAGCGCAACAAGGTCCTCCCATCGAGAAGGAATCTCACGAGAAACCAGATCGTTCTTGATGCGCATCGCCAGGCCGTTGTAAAAGGCAGCATGGTATCCGTCATTGTTCCATGAAGTCTCTGCTACGAGAGTTCGGAACTCGATAGCGTATTCAGGAACAGAGCGAGTCCCTTGCTGTAGCTGGAATAAACGAGCCGAAGCAGAAGTAGCCCGACCAGGAGCATCAAAGACTGTGCGAAGATCCCGGATGAAGGCCCTGGCATCATCAATTACCGGATCCTCCTTCTCCCAGAAGCTTTCCCTTGCAGGCGGGTGATAATATAGCCCACCTTTGCTCGCTCCGAGACAAACTGACCTGGAAGCAGGGTGAATTGGATTTCACACTGGTTGATGAAACCACGGCATGAATCCGGATCACCACTGTACAGAGGAGGTGCAGGGATGCGAGGCTCGGAAACCTGGAGCGGAATAGCAGGAACCGGCATAGGGACAGGATCCGCAGGAGACAAGGCAGACAACTTCTCCAGGATTGCTTCAAGTGCCTGGCCGAAATGGGTTTGCTGGGCTTCGTAGGAGTGCATACGGGAAGCCAATCCACGAACGGCTCTGCCGACATCAGTAGGAACTTGTGGCTCCTCAGAAGGGTCCATGGCCCAATTATACTGTCAGGGCCCGAAGGCTCTGTTGTAGTGTGGACCAAGGAGGAGACAACAACACCAAGTTCGCGGTACAAAAGGATTTATCAGAAGAATAGTCGTAATCAGGCAAATGGTCAATACAGGCGGCAAGGATCAGAATCGATGAAACAGGCAAGAAGTCGGTACACGGTTATCAGAATATCAAGAATCACTCCCAGGAACTATACAAGATAGACCTATAATTGGGCAAAGACAGAAAGGGAACTTGGGAATAAATAGTCCAAAAGTTGGCGCCAAACTTGACGCAGTGACGTCATGACGCCGACGCCGGCGTCCTCACGTTGGCGTCCTCACGTTGGCGTCCTGACGCCGGCGCCCATTCTGACGCCGGCGTCCATTCCGTCGCCGGCGACCAATCCTAGGGCGACACGTTTCTGACGCAGTCATACTGCGACCAGGAAGAACCGCATGGTGGAGCAGGAGGTCGCCATCTTGGATGTCCCGTGGGGTAAGTTCACTACTTTCCATTACACTCTTGAAGCAACTGATTACAAGATGTGTAGCACAGACTTCTTCTACGTTGCTTTGAGTCAAGCGTAACTTGAATTTTTTTAATGGAATGTATATTGAAAAGTAATATAGAATTACAGTATATGCCTGGAGCATGATATAACAAAATCTTATATAAGCATATTAGTACAGGTATAGAACCTATTATCAAGAATGTACAGGACCTGGGGCTTTCTGGATAACAGATCTTTCTTTAATCTGGATCTCTATATCTTAAGTCAACTATGAAATCACGTAAGCACAAAATAAACCCAATTGGCTGGTTTTGCTTCTAAAAAAGATTAATTATATCTTAGTTGGGATGAAGTGCAAGCTACTGTTTTATTATTACAGAGAAAAAGGAAATCATTTTTGGATTTTTGGATTATAAGGGAGTCTATGGGAGATGGTGTTTACATAATTCAGAGCTTTCTGGATAACAGGATTCTGGATAACGGATCCCATACCTGTATATCCTATATGGATCCCACTTCTTCCTTGCCTAATGAAGTGATTACACTTCAGTGATTGCATCTTGCAGGCTAAACAGGATGATTATTGGCCCTCTTGCCGACTACCCTTTATAATAGAAAGGGATAATATGACAAATGTCTGTTGCTGCCTAACTAATGGCATGCCAGTTTTTCCTATGAAAACATTGCAGCACATAGTTCTAAATAACACAGAAGGGAGGAACAGAATGAATATAAAGCAGAGCAGAGCAGTGTGATGATGGGTGTGTCAGCTCTCAACTTACTGCCTGGTGTAGGATAATGGACTCCCATGTACTATCTCCAGCCTGCCCCTGAAGAATATAGTTTTGCTTAACACAGGCAAAACTGTGAGGGGGCATATGTCATTGCCCTCAGGACCTGCACCCAGTGTTGGACAGGGTGCGGGAAATGTGACAAGATGTTACCTAACACAGACAGTGATGTATTGATGTGAATGAATACATGAAATGAATGGCGCACAATTACATGCACCTAAGGTGCATGCTATGTGCGGGACCAGGTGCAAATGTGCAAAATATATGTGTCAGTTTTCACTTAAATTTTGCACTTCACATCATACCCTGCACTTAGTAAACAAGACCTTTATTCTTTTTTCTTCCCTTTGACCATAATTGTGGAATGAAATGTATAATTTTTATCCATGACATAAATCAGACAGTATAGTGAGATAGAGTTATATATATATATTGTAAGCTGCAGGATCCATAACAGACACTTTTCTTCTCTTTAAGACAGTTTATTTACATACAGGGGTGACCATTTCAGGATACAAAACAAATCATAAAAATAAATCCTGCCCACTGGGCTCTAACTTCACACATGAAGCATTCCCTTACTACACTGGGCCCCTTGTGGACTACCAGTAAGCAAACACATAAGTTGGGGGTCACTCCTGTACTCACTGTTCTCCTGGGCTATTGCTCAGCCTCCTGGCTTTCCTCAGTCAGACAGACAGACCCTCTGTCACTTGGTCTCCTCTCTCTGCACCTTGCAGTAGCAAATGGCACCCCCAGCCCCTCTGGGAGTTCCTCACACAGGCAGGTGTCCTTCCTGCTCTGAGTCCTGCTCTGAGAGACCTTCCTAAAAGCCTCACTAGAACTAAATACCTTTCCACAGGACAGCCTTCCTGTGGAAGGTGAGCTCTAATCCATGAGCTGGACTTCTGGATCGGAGTACCTGGCTTGCCTGTTCTTTCCAGAATACTCCAGCTTCCAGGACCTGGCCGCCAAAGCCTTTAAACAGAGCAACTCTTCTCTGTTTATTAACACCCTTCCTGGTGCCTATATCTTCTACTGGGGAGCTCTTAAAGGGAAAACACACCTTTTCCCACATTGTTTTGGTCACTCTATCACAATATATATATATATATATATATATATATATATATATATATATATATATATATATATATATATTATATATATATACTATATATAAATAATGAATTGTCTGTTACTCTGACTGGCTTCTCCAAGTTACAAGCGCACAACCTGGCCCTCCTGAAACTTGAATCCCTGGTGCCCAGCGAAATAGGGGATCGGCCAACCCCTCAACAGTCCAAACGAAAAGAAATTCACTGGCACTCAGGTAATGCTTGCAGCGTGAAACCCTTGCTTTAAATTTATTCAATGCGGCATGCAACGTTTCGGGGACAACCCCTTTATCAAGCAATTTGATAAAGGGGTTGTCCCCGAAACGTTGCATGCCGCATTGAATAAATTTAAAGCAAGGGTTTCACCCTGCGAGCATTACCTGAGTGCCAGTGAATTTCTTTTCGTTTGGACTGTTACTCTGACTGCACAGCCACCCTCAGGCACTCATATAAAGCAATCTGTCATTTACATTTCCCTTTTGAGTATAGATTTTCTAGAAGACAATGACATTTAAAAAGCAGCAGCTGCCAGAATGCTGTCAAAATTCTCAGGCTGTATTGAGAAACTTGCATAACACCTCTGCTGGCATCAGTCACATTGCAAATAACCTGTGTTACTTGTTAGTTGCTACAGGAATGATTTAATAGTGTGTGACTCTTGTAAAGGCTGTATAGAATGGTTCTAAGACTAAATAGTACAGAGAGCTGAGTTGTTTCTTGTGCATAAATCATTATTTCTGAACCCAGCTGTACACAGTTGGAGATTTCGGATAAACAGAATTAGATCAGCTACATTCATGGGGTGTAAATAAATGGTTTTAAAAATTTGATGGACTGCTAACTCAGTGACATTTTCTTCTTGTGTGCTAAATATTATAATGGAAAAGGGAGAATTCGACCTGCACTTATATAGACAGTCATTATGTACACATGGTAACTACGTTAGCTTGACTTATATTCAGCATCTCTGCCAGGAATACCATCTTTACATTTTACAATTTTGGGAACCTTGCATGTCATAGTTGGTGCCTTGCATCAATGACCCCCCCCCCCCATTTGAAAGCTAGAAAGAGCCAGAAGAAGGTAGCAAATAACTAAAACACTATAAATAATATAAAATGAAGACCAATTGACCAATTAACATACTAAAAGTTAACTTAGAGGTGAACTACCCCTTTAAAAACAAATTACATTCAAAATTTGAATTTGAGGTAAAATGCCTGGCCTAAAATACTTCTATACTTTCAACATCTACTTTCATCATCATCATTTATTGATAGAGCGCCAGCAAATTATGCAGAGTCAGACTGGAGGGGTGTGGGCCCTCTGGGGCTGCCACATTAGTGGCCTGCAACCCCCCCAAAGGCCCCCCACCTGGAGCAGATCCTCCTCTGTCTTCCCATACCCCCTGCGCATACCTTCCTCACCTACCTTATTCGAGCATCGATTCGTAATGCGATGAGGTGGGGGAGGCCAGATAGGAAGCTGCTCTGTCAGCCACGCGAGATTGGATCTGGCCAGGTGGGGACTGCCGGATTTTTTCCCGGTGTCCCGCCAGCCCAGTCCGACGCTAAAGTTATGCAGTTCTTTACATTAATTTATAACAAACAGGGGCCTTACAAAAAATTTAATAAATGATAGTATAAAAATGAAAGGGCTCTGCTCACAAGACTTCTTTATCTTTTTCCTATATACTCTTGACTATATTTTCACTGACATTCAAGCAGCAGGTGAAGCAAACCACTAAAGCAGACCCCTAGAACTGGTTATCTGATCTGGCACAGAAAACATCAGCCGGTGGCGGAACTACCGGGGGAGCAGGGGGTGCGAGCAGGCCAGGGCCCGCACCCCCACAGGGCCCCCCCGCAGTCTGCGTGCCACTAACAAATGCGGCAGTATGGAGGAGGGCGGGGCCCGGCTGCGCGTCACGCACCAGGGCCCACCCCCCTCTAGGATCGCTACTGACATCAGCTTACACATGAGCAAGAACAGCATGGACATTTCCCTAAAGTACTAAATAATGAAGATGAGAAGTAGCACTGAACGTGCCTGAGGTGGAGACAAGAGCTTGTAATAGATGCAGATACCTCAATCAATGATGAAATCAAAGTCATCATTAAAAATAGATGAAAAACAGCACAGTTTAGAGAATTGGCAACAACCCACCAAAGCTTATAATGGTGAGAAACTGTGCATTCACTTTTCAAAATAAATAGGGACGCCAGTGATCCTAAACTGAATCAAATTGCAAATTGACAAATGACTGCTCAAGGAACAGGTAGAATTCAAAAGCAAGTGTTCATACATAGTTCAGAATCGCACACTTTGAATCATCACTGAACAATAAAAACAAACGAATGGCCTACCTCTCATACTGTATTTGTACATTTTAAAAAGGCCTTCAACTTATTCAATATCAATAGCACCTGGAAGATTATTATAGGATATAGAAAAAAAGTCATGAACATCAATAAGGAAAAAACTGAAAAAGTGCTGAGTGGTCCACTATGGTATTAAGCCCTTTGCAGCGAAATCTCCAAATATTTTCCTACTTGTGCTGTAAGAGGCAATAGTTAATGTCACAGAGGAAAATAGAGGAGACATCCAGTGGGGATTGACTGAGAGACTAGATGACCTTGACTATGCTGATGACATAGGTATTATGTTGCAAATCTACACAGATGTTAACTATAAGAGCTTGAAGTAGTAGCCAGGACAGTGGATTATGGCAATATGCAAGCAATGACTTTTAAATACTAACATCCGAGGACTGTAGTCAACTGCAGATGAAAGACATGGAAATTGAGAAAGTAGAGGAGTTCGCTACCTGGGCACAATAGTCACAAAGGGTGGGGGAGACACAGAGGTCAAATTGATTAAATGGAAGACAAATGCAGGGTTCACACAGAACCACCCTGTGTGGGAAGCCAGAGAAATATCATTGTCAGTGACAAATACCAAGGCTGTACTTCTATTGGCCACTCAATGGCCAATGCTGAGATCCCCCAACTGCCTTCGGGTCTTTGTAAACTGGTGCTTGAGAAGGATCCCTGTCATGGCCAAGAGGAGGAGGTGGCAATGGGTTGGATGCACACTGTGGAAGAATCAAAGTGCTGGAGATGCAAGTACTAGTTAAAAGAGAGAAAAAAACAAGGATTATTTGTAGGAGGAGCATTGAAGTAGGCGGGAAAGAGGGAGAATTGAGCAACCTTGGTACAAAACAGATTTTGTTGGCATTTCTTCTTTGAAGCGCTAGATTCTGGCTAAGAGCTAAAGGGTTTAAGTAAGTAAATACTAATGATAGTAGAAAGGAGTTGCATAGTTACATAGTTACATAGTTAAATTGGGTTGAAAAAAGACAAAGTCCATCAAGTTAAACCCCTCCAAATGAAAACCCAGCATCCATACACACACCCCTCCCTACTTTTAATTAAATTCTATATACCCATACCTATACTAACTATAGAGCTTAGTATCACAATAGCCTTTGATATTATGTCTGTCCAAAACATCATCCAAGCCATTCTTAAAGGCATTAACTGAATCAGCCATCACAACATCACCCGGCAGTGCATTCCACAACCTCACTGTCCTGACTGTGAAGAACCCCCTACGTTGCTTCAAATGAAAGTTCTTTTCTTCTAGTCTAAAGGGGTGGCCTCTGGTACAGTGATCCACTTTATGGGTAAAAAGGTCCCCTGCCATTTGTCTATAATGTCCTCTAATGTACTTGAAAAGTGTAATCATGCCCCCTCGCAAGCGCCTTTTTTCCAGAGAAAACAACCCCTTGACAGTCTACCCTCATAATTTAAGTCTTCCATCCCTCTAACCAATTTAGTTGCACGTCTCTGCACTCTCTCCAGCTCATTTATATCCCTCTTAAGGACTGGAGTCCAAAACTGCACTGCATACTCCAGATGAGGCCTTACCAGGGACCTATAAAGAGGCATGATTATGTTTTCATCCCTTCCAAGTCTTCTAATATCCTAATATTTTACAATAAGGGGTGCCTTATTTTATGACAGGTGGTTCATTTGCCAGTAATTCCAAACTAACATGGTTGATAGTTTTAGTTATTTGTAAATGTAATTGTTATTGAAAGCAGTATCTGGCTAACTGTTTAAATTATTTGCACTACTTGCTCTACTGACCCCTGTAACAATTTAGCAAATCCAACTAGAGGTACAGTAAATGGACTCCTGCTACAGTCAAACAAAATTTAAAATGACAATGAAAATAAGTTAATATTGATAACATTATAATTTATAAGTAAGACAATGATTTTGGTAAAATTAGACTCCAAACAAACACTTCAGAAAAAAAGTTATAACAAAGCAGCACAATCAACCTTTTTTTTTTGTTTCTTTGTTTATTTTAGTGGAAATGTTAACTAAAGGTGGCCATACACATGCAGAATTTTTACTTCGAAACAACCGATTCCAGAACGTTCCAATAATATCGATAACCTATCGGATGGTTGATGGTTGATGGACGAACGATCGTCTCACGAACGATCGTCTCAACATTATCGTCCGCAAAATTGATCGGATGAGTTTAAAAATTTTAGTCATTCGGGGATAAAATCCCTCTTAGCGCATGTCAGGATTGTAGCACAAGCCAACGAAGATAAACGGAACAATGAACATATACGGAACAATGAACATATACGGAAGGACCCTAACATTCTTTGCTGAAACCTTCATTTGTAACTATATGAACTATGTAAAGAAATAAATTGGTGCTGACTGCAGGGATATCACCCTATCACCTCATTTGTGAAAGAAGTTTATGCTATAGCAAGACATAAATCCATATGTCTGCATGGAGCAGGGAAGGAGAAACTGACTATATACTACAGACAGTGACACAATGCTAGCACCATTCCTCGTTTGTTGAACAACGTTCATCCATACACGAAGCAAATGATACGGTTAGATCTATTCATATAATCGTTCTCCATGGATGGCATATAGTAAAATAATCGTCAGATGATCGTTTAATGATACAATCGTTCATCGCAGAATGATAAAAGTATGTCCGTGTATGGCCACCTTAACAGTCGTATGTTGTATGGTTTTATATAAAACAAGTGATGCCTTTACTTGTGAGTAAATAAAGGCTCCCACTTTTGTATCACACATGTAACTTTTGAAGACTATTTTAGTTTGAAGCATTAACATAATATGTACTGTTTTTCGACTTTGATTGCTTCATTTCCTTGTGCTGAAATGTTTTTGTCAAATAGAAATAGTATCTATTGATGATAATTAGATGCATACAAGATTCTCTTAAATTGTCTGTGTTCCATATGCTTTAGAAAATAATTAAATGTATATAATATGGGTGAGGCTTATTTTTTTCGTCAGTTAGCTGTGTGCACCAAGAAAGCAGATCCTACCCATGAAAGAGTAATTCTGAACTTTTGACAGTTTAAAAGGCTTTTCAGGAGGTTTATTTGCTAAACAATGTAAAAACAGATGTCTTGAAAAGATTCTGGAGAATTTTTTGCAAAACTCTAGCAGAGCTACAGCTTGTTTTAAGTGACAACATCTTACACACAAGAAAAGTGACAACATTGGGCACTTACCCATACATATTGGGTGCTTTCTCTTTTCTGGAAGGGTGCTTTTGTGTACTTGGCACGTCCTAGTGAAGATTATTTCATATAAAATGGAATGGAGTGTTGATTTAAGATTAAGTTATGGGAGTGCTTTGGCAGCCTTATAATCTTACACATTATAGAGTTTCATGATCATCTCACCTGTTGTTATGGTTTTTATTAGTTTAAGGAATTCATGGTTATTACCTTTCTTTATAGTGTAAGATTGCAGAAAAGCATACAGCAACCCTAGGGCCTTTGTTGAATTTCATCCATTTCTAACAGCAAACAGTCTGCAAGTTATTTTCAAAAGTCTGTTATAAGTGAGAACATGAGCAACGGCCTAATGGTTTACTATTAGACATTTCAATTGTGCAATTCAATATAACACGGTGGCGATATTTTCCTTCCCCTATCTCTAATTTGTAATACAAAATATTATGTTGTAATATAGAATACATTATACCATGACATGATATAATATTACTGACAAGGTTCAGAAAGATTTCCTTGATATAGGAGCAGGCTCAATTTCAACTTCCTTAATTATTGCTCCTGTCTCTTTCTGAGTCAGATTATATATAGAAAATAGAAGCTGGGCAGTGTGTCCCCTCTTCTCACACAGGTGTCAAAAATGTAAATAAATTTCTCCTTTAGTCCAGCCAGGCCATCCCTGAATTCTGGTTTGGTTCTCCTGTATGCTGCCAGTTGTTCAGACTTGGAACAGCAGTTTTGAAGATGCTGACATTGTATGAGAACTTGGCATAGTTTTATCTCAGGTCAATGTGTATCATTACATGGCTATAATGTATTTATCAGCTCTTCTAATAAGAAGCAAACTGCTCAACAAGGATGCCCAATGTGCATGGACAAGACCCTAAAAAGCACTTTTGTGGAAGTTACCTCTTTTGTGTCTGATGTCAGTTTCACTTACAATCCTAAATCCAAACCAGGATCGAAACATAGAGGTTTTCTTATAGCTTCTCAAGTGAACCTTCAGAAACTCCTATAATATACAAGTAAACAGTTTAGAACAACTCTTTCATGATTTGCCTTTCTTGGTTCAGAACAAAATACAGCTAAGTAAACACAAAAAAAAACAAGTTTCATTCATATTATTTAAACTTGATTATATCTTGTGGAATATGGAAATGTGATTGTTTTTGGAAATGTGATTGTTTCTGAGTATATATTATACAGCTATTTAATGTTACCAGCTACTGAATATATTTCAAAACTGTCATAAATAGCACCAATGATGCTAATTTTCCACTCTACAATACAGACTTATGTGATTGTGAGCCATGAGAAAGTGAAGACATCACTTGTTCCATATAAAACCTTACAACAAATGACTTTGATAGTTAAGTGAAATTAACATTCCCACTAAACTTCATAAACAAGTAATGAGCTATTGAAGGAGATTGCAAGATCAGTAAATAGAATATAATTACAAAAGCTTTATTGAGCTGCTTTGTTTTATCTTTGTTTTAAAAAGTGCCTGGTCTTGGGACTGATATTAATGGCTAAATACAAATGAAATGGATTCAGATTTATAATCCTATCAAGGACAAACATGCACTTTAAAGGATATAAATATAAAAGGAAAACTGAACTGGCATCTCATTACAATAATGGAAATACTCTAGAGTGCTGAAAAAGTGCTCAGAATGCTCTTCAATGTATAAATCAAGTTAATTTTTAAAGGAGTTAAGAATTCAAGTATAAAGGAATTAAATAAGGAATAAAAAATAAAAAATAATATTAGTAGGTGGCTTGCAATATGATAATCTCTAGGTGGTGTGTCCTTTTATTGTTGATCTATCATATTTCTATTACATGAGAAAATTCTGCAGAGAATTTGTTGCTTTGCAGAGCCAGCAATAAAAAAGGCCCAGAGAAGGTTAAGAAGATGTGTTTTTGCAAAAAAAACTTTAATCCAATAGTAGTCACAAACTGAACATTGGTTATTAAACCTGTAATTTAATAAAGTACTCCAACTATTAAGAGATATATTACACTTGAGCAGATTTGTGAGACAGAGAATAAATGTTACTGCTATCCATTGCATATAATTTTAAAATAAATTACATTTACAGGTCTTACCACCCAATCCCATATGTCTATTTGTTAGAGTGCATTAGAATCTTTCATCACAGATTTGAAGTGATGGTTATTCTGTTATGGAATAAGAAACTCCCATCATATACCATGAAGCTAGGCATATAATATATTATGGGGCAGATTTATCAAAGGTCGAATTTCGAAGTGAAATATACTTTGAAATTCAACCATCGAATGGCTATACTTCAACTTCAAATATCGAAGTCAAAGTCTTTTTTACCGAATTTGACCAAAGTAAAATCGTATGATCGAACTATTAAATGGTTCAAATCAAACGATTCGAACGATTTCAGTGATCGATGGAACGATTTTACTACGACTACAAAAAACTTAGAAAAATGCATTAGAAGGTCCATACAGGCTAACATGGCACTTCAGCAGGTTTAATTTGGCGAACTATT
The DNA here is from genome assembly GCF_017654675.1 of Xenopus laevis. Lineage (NCBI taxonomy): Eukaryota > Metazoa > Chordata > Amphibia > Anura > Pipidae > Xenopus > Xenopus laevis. Next base: position 55,239,507 of record NC_054380.1, read on the forward strand.
GAAGTCGAAGTTTTTTTTAAAGAGACAGTACTTAGATTATAGAATGGTCGAATATTCGAACGATATTACTTTGAATCGAAGTCAAAGTCGTAGTATCCTATTTGATGGTCAAAGTATCCAAAAAATTACTTAGAATTCTCGATTTTTTTTTTACTTCGAAAATTCCCTCAACCCTTGATAAATCTGCATATATATATATATATATATATATATATATATATATATATATATATATATATATATAGCTTCCGTGTAAGTCCGCACTCGTCACTTCATGTATTATTTCGGGTGCAGTGTATAGATTGTAGTAGACAGCGTTCCAGAGTTACACGCACACCGTGTTGAAAAATAATAAATTATTTATTAGCACATTAATGCATCCGCATCGACGTTTCGGTTCATGGTCTTGAACCTTTCTCAAGATGCTATACCATATAAATTAGCAATCAAGTTACAGAATTTAAACCAAACAAAGTCCCGCCCATCCAGTGACACCACGGCAAATGATTGGTGAATTCCAATATATCAATTATTACAAATAAAGCAATATAACATTAAATATATATACAATATCAAACTTATAAAGAAAGGGGAAAAAGGAAACACAAAAATTTGTCAGATGGCTCAAATGGAGTCAGATCTTATGATTTTACAGAATTTAACGCTGGTCAAGAAAACAATTAAGTGAGCAATACTCATTAAGTCCATTAGGAGAAATAGTACCAAGAGTTTTGATCCAAAAGGATTCACGTTGCAGTAATAGCCGGGAACGGTTTCCACCCCGACGAGGTGCCGGGACATGGTCAATTGCTAAATATTTAAAAGTGGGTAGCCCGTGTCCCATCTCCAAAAAATGTTTGGCCACTGGTTTAGTGGTTTTGTTGTCTCTAAAAGCAGTGTTAATTGCCGATCTGTGGCCATCAATGCGTAATCTAAGCATCATGTCTGTCTTGCCGACATACGACAATCCACAAGGACAAGTAATCAAATAAATGGCGTGTGTAGTTGTACACGTGATATGATGTCTAATCAAAAATCGGTGTCCTGTTCGAGGATGTACAAAACTTGTCCCAGGTGTCATATATCGGCAAGACAGACAAGAAGGGCATCTAAAACAACCACACTTGTTTGAGGATAGCCATGTTGGGTCTGGTTTAGGAGGTACATAACTATTGACGGGATCTCCCACAACTAATAGATCTCTCAAATTTTGACCCCTACGAAATCCAAACATAGGGGGGTTGGGACTAATCATATCCAACCGTGGATCAGCTTTAATGATCTTCCAGTTCGATCGAACCGCTTGTTGGATAGAAGGGGATAAGTAATTAAACTGTGTAGAAAGTATTAAAGGGCAGGAATTACTGTTTTGTTTTGATGGCGACACAATTCTATTTCTTGCTATATTAAGTGCCTTATCTAAATCTTTTTTGTGATAACCACGCTCCAAAAAGCGTGTGGTCATTTGTGTGAGTTGTGTTGCGCAATTGGATGGACTAGAGTTATTTCTCAACACCCTGCAATACTGTGATATTGGTAATGATCGTTTCAGGGCAGGAGCATGACAACTTGAAGCATGTAAAAGAGTGTTGCGGTCTGTTTTCTTACGGAACAAAGTATATTCCAATTTTGACCCATTGATTTTTAAATTAAGGTCTAAAAATTCTAATTCGATGCCACATTTGGATGTAAACTTAATTGAACCTGAACTTTGGTTCAGTTCTGTCATCATGCCTTCAAAGCTTTCAATCGTACCCCTCCAAATTAATACAATATCATCGATGAACCGTTTATACATCACAATATGATGGTGGAATTTAGGCAAAATATGGGTTTGTTCAAATTGATGCATGTATAAATTTGCATAAGAGGGGGCCATTGGCGCCCCCATTGCTGTCCCCGAAATTTGTTTAAAAAATTGATCTTCAAAACGGAAATAATTGAAATTGAGACACATGGTTAATAATTCAATTAGAAAACCAATGGGAGGTCCCTCATAGTCAGAAAATTCCAAAAGTGATTTCTCTACAGCCATCAAACCATCACAGTGTGGGATGCTGGTATATAAGCTGACTACGTCAATAGTAGCCAACAATAAAGTGTCATCCTCTGGAAGAATAAGATTTTTTATACAATCTAAGAAGTGGGGAGTGTCCCTTAAATAGGATTGTGTGGTTTGAACCACTGGTTGGAGCACTTGATCAATATAAATACCCAATGGATGTAGCAAGCCATCCCTGGCAGACACAATAGGCCTGCCTGGTGGTGCAATAAGGCTTTTATGGATTTTAGGAAGGGCATATAAAATCGGACATATAGGAAAGTCCTGTTTTAGATATTCATGTAATGTCTGGTTGATCCAACCATTATTTAAAGCTGATTGCAATAAAATATCAATATGCATTTTGAATATCTTAACAGGATCTCCCTTAAGCCGTTCATAAACCCTTACATCCGATAATTGAGAAAAAATTTCCGCTCTATAATCACTATAATTAAGGATCACTATCCCCCCACCCTTATCGGCAGGGCGAATGACAATAGAAGTATCTTGGCGTAGAATATCAATGGCTAAAGTTTCTGCCCTTGTTAGATTATTGTGAATTCTATGCTGCTTGGTACAAAATTGGTCAACCTCGCGGTCCATAGCCTGTTTAAAAAGTTTAATTGCAACATTCTGTGTAGGTGGACAGAATGTGCTCTTGAGTCTCAAATTGTTCACTGGTTCAGAGCTTTCCCGATTATCTCCACCGAAATGATCTTTCAAATTCAAAGTCCTAATGAATCTAAAAAAGTCAATAACCCATTTGAATCTGTCAAACTTGGTGGAGGGCACAAAACTTAAGCCTTTTTGTAATAGGGAAAGCTCAGCTTCTGTCAATGTATGTGCTGAAAGATTAAACACTGTCGTGGTTGTTATTGGCGCGATTGTCCTCTTCTTACCCCTCCTCGTGGGGTATCTTTTCCTCGATTTGATGAAGGGGGGATTGGTGGACGCGTTTGCAGCGTATCTGTTTCTAAAAAATTAGATGCAGGAATTTGTGTGCCCAATGCTGCCCCAACCTGTGTGGCATTAGGGGGGTTTTTGATATTGTCATCAGGGTCAGAGTCCCCGGAACTAGAATCAACTGTTAGTAGAGAGCGTGGGCGATTCTGGCGTTCCTTAAAACGGCGTGATGTAAATTTAAATTTATGCCCACTATAGGCAGATGGAACCCGGATTTTTGCAGGAAATGGACTGGCGTCCTTAATCGGTGCTCGCTGGACCTCATGGTTCTTGTCATCGAGGAGGTGTCAGTTGAACTAACCAAGGCACGTAAGTCTCTTTTATCATTTGAACTTGAACACCATGATTTACTTACAGCTGATTCTGCTAAGGACATTCTGGCTGCCACAAATGCGCAAGTAGAAACTTACAAAGCAGATATTCTTCGCTTTAAGCGAGATAAATTACGCAAAGTCAACGAAGATTATTCCACACACAAAGTATATCGGTGGTTGAGTGGGGATAAGACACAGCCCTATAAATTTACATCACGCCGTTTTAAGGAACGCCAGAATCGCCCACGCTCTCTACTAACAGTTGATTCTAGTTCCGGGGACTCTGACCCTGATGACAATATCAAAAACCCCCCTAATGCCACACAGGTTGGGGCAGCATTGGGCACACAAATTCCTGCATCTAATTTTTTAGAAACAGATACGCTGCAAACGCGTCCACCAATCCCCCCTTCATCAAATCGAGGAAAAGATACCCCACGAGGAGGGGTAAGAAGAGGACGATCGTGCCAATAACAACCACGACAGTGTTTAATCTTTCAGCACATACATTGACAGAAGCTGAGCTTTCCCTATTACAAAAAGGCTTAAGTTTTGTGCCCTCCACCAAGTTTGACAGATTCAAATGGGATATTGACTTTTTTAGATTCATTAGGACTTTGAATTTGAAAGATCATTTCGGTGGAGATAATCGGGAAAGCTCTGAACCAGTGAACAATTTGAGACTCAAGAGCACATTCTGTCCACCTACACAGAATGTTGCAATTAAACTTTTTAAACAGGCTATGGACCGCGAGGTTGACCAATTTTGTACCAAGCAGCATAGAATTCACAATAATCTAACAAGGGCAGAAACCTTAGCCATTGATATTCTACGCCAAGATACTTCTATTGTCATTCGCCCTGCCGATAAGGGTGGGGGGATAGTGATCCTTAATTATAGTGATTATAGAGCGGAAATTTTTTCTCAATTATCGGATGTAAGGGTTTATGAACGGCTTAAGGGAGATCCTGTTAAGATATTCAAAATGCATATTGATATTTTATTGCAATCAGCTTTAAATAATGGTTGGATCAACCAGACATTACATGAATATCTAAAACAGGACTTTCCTATATGTCCGATTTTATATGCCCTTCCTAAAATCCATAAAAGCCTTATTGCACCACCAGGCAGGCCTATTGTGTCTGCCAGGGATGGCTTGCTACATCCATTGGGTATTTATATTGATCAAGTGCTCCAACCAGTGGTTCAAACCACACAATCCTATTTAAGGGACACTCCCCACTTCTTAGATTGTATAAAAAATCTTATTCTTCCAGAGGATGACACTTTATTGTTGGCTACTATTGACGTAGTCAGCTTATATACCAGCATCCCACACTGTGATGGTTTGATGGCTGTAGAGAAATCACTTTTGGAATTTTCTGACTATGAGGGACCTCCCATTGGTTTTCTAATTGAATTATTAACCATGTGTCTCAATTTCAATTATTTCCGTTTTGAAGATCAATTTTTTAAACAAATTTCGGGGACAGCAATGGGGGCGCCAATGGCCCCCTCTTATGCAAATTTATACATGCATCAATTTGAACAAACCCATATTTTGCCTAAATTCCACCATCATATTGTGATGTATAAACGGTTCATCGATGATATTGTATTAATTTGGAGGGGTACGATTGAAAGCTTTGAAGGCATGATGACAGAACTGAACCAAAGTTCAGGTTCAATTAAGTTTACATCCAAATGTGGCATCGAATTAGAATTTTTAGACCTTAATTTAAAAATCAATGGGTCAAAATTGGAATATACTTTGTTCCGTAAGAAAACAGACCGCAACACTCTTTTACATGCTTCAAGTTGTCATGCTCCTGCCCTGAAACGATCATTACCAATATCACAGTATTGCAGGGTGTTGAGAAATAACTCTAGTCCATCCAATTGCGCAACACAACTCACACAAATGACCACACGCTTTTTGGAGCGTGGTTATCACAAAAAAGATTTAGATAAGGCACTTAATATAGCAAGAAATAGAATTGTGTCGCCATCAAAACAAAACAGTAATTCCTGCCCTTTAATACTTTCTACACAGTTTAATTACTTATCCCCTTCTATCCAACAAGCGGTTCGATCGAACTGGAAGATCATTAAAGCTGATCCACTGTTGGATATGATTAGTCCCAACCCCCCTATGTTTGGATTTCGTAGGGGTCAAAATTTGAGAGATCTATTAGTTGTGGGAGATCCCGTCAATAGTTATGTACCTCCTAAACCAGACCCAACATGGCTATCCTCAAACAAGTGTGGTTGTTTTAGATGCCCTTCTTGTCTGTCTTGCCGATATATGACACCTGGGACAAGTTTTGTACATCCTCGAACAGGACACCGATTTTTGATTAGACATCATATCACGTGTACAACTACACACGTCATTTATTTGATTACTTGTCCTTGTGGATTGTCGTATGTCGGCAAGACAGACATGATGCTTAGATTACGCATTGATGGCCACAGATCGGCAATTAACACTGCTTTTAGAGACAACAAAACCACTAAACCAGTGGCCAAACATTTTTTGGAGATGGGACACGGGCTACCCACTTTTAAATATTTAGCAATTGACCATGTCCCGGCACCTCGTCGGGGTGGAAACCGTTCCCGGCTATTACTGCAACGTGAATCCTTTTGGATCAAAACTCTTGGTACTATTTCTCCTAATGGACTTAATGAGTATTGCTCACTTAATTGTTTTCTTGACCAGCGTTAAATTCTGTAAAATCATAAGATCTGACTCCATTTGAGCCATCTGACAAATTTTTGTGTTTCCTTTTTCCCCTTTCTTTATAAGTTTGATATTGTATATATATTTAATGTTATATTGCTTTATTTGTAATAATTGATATATTGGAATTCACCAATCATTTGCCGTGGTGTCACTGGATGGGCGGGACTTTGTTTGGTTTAAATTCTGTAACTTGATTGCTAATTTATATGGTATAGCATCTTGAGAAAGGTTCAAGACCATGAACCGAAACGTCGATGCGGATGCATTAATGTGCTAATAAATAATTTATTATTTTTCAACACGGTGTGCGTGTAACTCTGGAACGCTATATATATATATATATATATATATATATATATATATATATATATATATATATATATATATATATATATATATATATATATATATATATATATATATATGGTCTGGACTGGGATTTAAATATAGTCCTTAGCTTGATGAATGACACCTGCCTATGACATCTTACAGCAGCCTCTTTGGCATTTGCCAGAAACCATAGATTGACAGTCAGGGTGTGCCTAAGGGCTAAGGCCCCATAAATTTAGTGTCCTCTATATAGAAAACCCAAGGAAAGTGATTGGGAGTCTTAGAAGTTATATTTAATAATACAGAAATATCACATATAATAATATAAGGAGTGTTACATATTATAGTGTAGTTACATGCCTTCACACTTCTCTGTGAATGCATGGTGCATACAGAACAAGAGATGACCAAGCTCCATTATCCATTTCTTTTCGCTGCAGTTTAGCAGCTAGCAGGTCATGAAGTAAGCACTGACCACACAGAACATTTTTAGGTGAAGTAGTTTCAGCCAATAGGATTCTTGTGACTTTGTGCATTTTGTTTTATTCATGTTGTGTATATATATGTATATATATATATATATATATATATATATATATATATATATATATATATATATATATATATATATATATAAAATTATTTTTGTGTGGCGCACATCCTCATGTGAAGTGTTTTGTAATAAAGCCATTGGTCTGTGTTGTTAAAAAGATTCTCTGGACTCTTGTTTATGCAAATAACCTAATCTCTGAGTCTTGCCTGTATATAAAATAAGGTTCTGATAGTTAAAACTACCAACATAATATGTTATATTACTATAAGCAGTTTAGGGGGATTCGTTTTGAAACTCCTTTGAAAATACCCTGTAATTTATTTATACTAGTGATGGGCGAATTTATTCGCCAGAAGTGAATTCGCCGCCAGCGAATAAATTCGTGAAATGCCCGCGAAAATTCGCGGCAAAAATTCGCCGGCGGCAAAAAAAAAATTTCTGAAAAAACGGACGCCGGCATCAAAAACGGGCGCCGGCGTCAAAAACGAGACGCCGGCGCCGTTTTGCGAAATTCACGAATTTTTCGGTGAAGCGAAACGGCGCAAATTCGCCCATCACTAATTTATACTAATTGTTCTCTATTTCCAATCTCACCAAAACCCAAAGTTGTAATTCCCTGCAAACACACTTTCTTTGATACCTACAGTGCTTGGACCTGTACGTTTTGCTCTGCTCAGTCTAATGAAACAATTCTAATCAATACCATTAAATAGACATTAGATACCATACTGACTTCTCCAGGTCTGTGTCTAGTTCTGTATAGATTTTCTTATTAAATAAGCTTGTGTATCAATGTGTCTGTGTGAAGCTTTGTTGAAACATTATTACTTCGTAAAACCAACAAAGTATTTTTCATAACAATTTAGCCTCAGGTTACTCTTGTTTTATTAGACTTATGGTTGATATTTTATTTTGGGATATGCCTATTTAAGTGTTATATATATACAGCATATATGTAAGTCAGGTGTAAAATAGACTCCCTCTATTTTTAGATTGATATGTGTACATGACAGTAATACTTCAAGACCTTTATTTTCTGACCATTCTGCTTTACCAACAGAACCTGCTTGACACTGTGGACTTTATTACCATATCCACCAAACTGAGAACGAGTTTAAAGGTATCGTCCACCCAAAAACCTGTTTTTTTTTGCATAATGAAATAAGCAAATATAATTTTTAATATTAAAAGCAATTACATTCTATTCGCTCCTGAGACAAAGTTACAAGCTAGTTGATAAAGCAGATTGAAATATCAACAAGAAATCAGACTCTGGGGTATATTTATCAAAGACTGAAGTTAGAGATCACCATAGACCACTAGATTGAAATTCTGCCACTCTCCATCCATTTCTCTGGGATTTTCAAAGGCAAATTTACTGTATCAAAGGGTGTAAATGTAATTAAACTTGAAAGCCATGTTTAGACTTTTCTGTTCTCTGGGTCCGACAGAGGGGTATACTTTTCAAAGAGTTAGAGATCTCCACAGTCCACTAGAGTGAAATTCTGCCACTCTCTATTAATTTCTATGAGATTTTTAAAAGAGTATTTATCAATGGGTGAAAGTGAAAGTTCATTCTTTGATAAATACGCCTTTCAAAATCCCATAGAAATGAGATGCATTATAATGTGAAGTTGCTTCTGGTTGGCACAATGTATGTATACATATTATTTAAAGGCACAGTGTCCATCAACTAAATCAACCTTTCTTCTTTGTGTGATTACAAATCAATCTGGGTGCAGGCATGCCAATTTATCGTGTATCTACTCTCCCATGTAGTGTAGACACAGGACTCCTGTAGCATCCAAAATAAGGAAATCAGTGTAGAATTTCCTTAAGCATGATAGGGCTACAATTGTGTCTGCCCATACCACTGCTTTAAGAAGAGAATTTTACAACTTCATTGGAAAAAATTATTTTACTTTCTAAGACGAGACCTTCTTTCTTTTAAACTTAATTTAAGAGGTGCCCTTTCTATCCTCTGGAATAATCTACTGGTGAATAAAGCATGAGAGATAGTATTGTATTGTTATGGCTATATACTGTAGTTATTATATCCTGCACCCAGGACCAGAACTAGGATGCTTGGCATCTCTTCTGCCCAGCGATGTCCAGTCTCTGGCACTACAGCAATTTTTAAACTCTAAGTGGTAAGCTGGGGATACGTAAATCCGAAACTCTTAAGTTTTAATACGAATTTGAGATTTATCAAATTTCTATCTAACCTTTTTAGCAAACCATGTTTTGCCTGTTTTGACCTGCCGAGCTCCCTGAGAGACTATAATATTTTGAATTAAAAAATGTGAAATCTCAATTTAGGCCATCTTTCCTTGTGGTTCATAGCAATTATTGCTATGAACCTCCTCCTCCTCCCTCCAAGGACCCCGTCTCTCACTCTTCAACTTCCTTCCAACTCCATCTCTGTCCCCCTCCTGCAGCCAATAAGATCCCAAATACTGCGGAACCCAGTGACTTTTGCCCCAGAGGGGCAACCGGAGACTGAAATACACTCTCCAATCAGTGTGGCAAAAAACATGAGTCAAATTCAAAGCAATTTGATTAAAACCTATTGGATCTAATTCACCCTATTCAACCATATTCATAAATATAATCATTGCTGAATTAAAAAAAAAACTAATTGAAAGAGTTTCACACAACTGGAAATGCACATGATAATACATCTGCTCCTTACAATAAGTATTTGATTTTGACTTTACAGCACATTTTAAATGGCACTTGTCATTCATGTATGTTCAAATCCTTCTGCAGATTTTTACAGTTATATGTGAATAATAATTCTGCAGTTTGATTCATAGAATATAAAGGAAGTATTTATTAACTGAATATTCTTTTGAGAACAAAGTAGTCTTTTTTGAGGAACTTTTTGGATAAAGAATACTGCTTTTGAAACATGAGATATAATAGACAGAAAGAGCTGTTAGGGACTATCATGCATATAGGGGAAATGCACAGTTATACTAATACCTAAGGCATCTGCTCTTCTGGAATACCTGGGGTAAGGGTTGTACAGTATACGTAAACAACATCTCAAAATGTACAAGACATCAGGGTGGATTAAATATTGCAACATTAAAGGACAAGCATAAGCTTAATAAAGGGGTGTACATTTTCCTGTCTGGAGGGTGACTGAGGAAGTTATTATGTATTATATTACAAGATTCTGATTAGTGTAAATACATTATATGCTTCTATTCCACAGCCAATGTTATCATATTTATCCTTATGTTTGTGTGCAATGTGCCATATACTATGCATATTGGAGGTGCAGTGAATAGGTCTATTGTAAGGTACAATAGATCTGTCAGTATGACTCGTTAGTTTTATGGTACACATGTCACTGGTAAAAACGCTGGAACTTGCCATGACATTTGAATTGAATGCAGAGAAATTGCCATCAAAAAGCCCCGGTATGTGATTGTTACCCCATTCTGTGTGGTTTGCACCCTAGAATTATAACAAAAGGTGGTGGAGTGAACCCTGGAATTAAATGCCTATGGGTTCCAAAATGCAAATTCAGCAAAACATATAGAGGTATGAGATCTATTATCTGGAAACCCGGTATCCAGAAAGCTCTGAATTACGGAAAGCTATTCTCCTATAGACTCCAATTTATCCAAATAATCCAAATTTATAAAAACGGCTTTCTTTTTCTCTTTAATAATAAAACAGTTCCTCGATCCAAACTAAGATCTAAATAATACTTATTGGAAGCAAAACCAGCCTATTGGGGTTATTTAATATTTACATAATCTTCTAGTAGACTTTTTTTTAATAAATTCTTTATTTATAATTTTCAAGGGAAGGGCGAGGGTACAGAAAGGAAAAAGGTTAAGGGGTGGGAGGGTAAAGAAAGGAGAGCGTATGCATCAGTACTAAAAAACATTTTAATAGATGTCAAGTTAAAATCAGTTAACAATAATGATTACAATTCTTAAAATGAGTACAATTCTTAAGAGAGTTAGAAGAGCTTCTTACTATTAATGACAGCTTAATTTACACATAATTTGTTACACAATGAACTAATTTATGATTTGACATTAGACCTGTGCTCTAATTTTATTTCAATTGATCCAGTCTTAAATGGTTGATCCAGGGTGACCATATTTGCCAGTATGTAGAGCTTTTATTGTGAATGGTTGCAGTAATCTCCTCCATTTTCCGGGTTTCCTCCATAAGATAGATCCACTCTTGGTATGTTGATGGTGTTGTATCTTTCCACTTTTTTGGGATCATAGCTTTTGCCCTTTGTAACATATAAAGTAAAATTTTATTGTTTATATCCTGATCATAGTGCAGTATTAGTTTGGGTAGAAAATTCCTCCTTATCCTTTTCCATTGTGGATATTGTTTCCGGCCAGTAGTTTGAGAGTACATTACAAGAGAACCATATATGGCTATAAGTTCCTTTATGTTGCGTGCATCTCCAACACTGATTTTGTGCGTTTGGGAACATTCATTTCAGTCTGGCTGGAGGATAATACCATCTTGAGATCAGTTTGTATGTAAATTTTTGTGTTTTAGTAGCCGTAAATGATCTGTATGATGAAATATAAACCTGTTTCCATTGATCCTGTTGTAACTGCAGATTTAATTATTTTTCCCATTTTTCCCGATGTGATGGTTTCTTTTCCAGGTTATATCTAAGTAATTTTTGGTATAATGTTGAGAGAGGCTTATTTATCTTTTTGTTAATAGCTATAATATTATCCGACCAGGTTTACTGTCTTTTAATCTTGTCAGTTTGCAAAGTATCTAGATAGTGGTGTATTTGTGTGTAGTTCCATGTGTCTCTAGGATGTGTATCCCACTGTATCTTTGAGAGTGGGATTTCTTTATTCTGTTTAATAAAATCCTTTATTAAAGTAGGTCTATTCCTATAGACACTCCATCTATCAAATATTTTTCCTTCTAGGCTGGGTGGAAAATCAACATTTAGTTTCAAAGGTTGTAATGGAAAGGGCATACTTGCCAATTTGTATTTCTCATTAGATTTTTGTTTTGAATTGTCGGGTGATTTAAAATATTGCTGGGGAGTTTTTGTCTGTGTGTCCATATCAAGTTGGTGAGGGGTGTCTCAGTCGTCGAGTGTTCTATTTCTAACCATAATTTTCTTCTTCTTGTAGATTCCATTGTAAAATTCGAGAGAGGTGTATAGCTTTATAATAAAGGTAAGTATCAGGGACCGAAAGACCCCCATCAACTTTTGGTAGGGTGAGCTGTGAGTATGGTATTCTGGAATTCTTGTTCGCCCATATAAAAGTGGAGAATATAGCCTTTATTTTCTTAAAGAAGAGTAGAGGTATACTTATAGGTAGACATTGAAAAAGGTACAATATCTTGGGCAGAGCTATCATTTTGATTGCCTGAATTCTACCAGTCCATGAGAGATAGAAATGTTTCCAATTATTTAGCAATTTTGGAATACTCAATAATAATGGTTCAAAGTTGTCTTTGTAAAGTTTAGACAGATCATTTGAAAAGAGTATTCCTAGGTATTTTATTGGCTTAAAGGAGAAGGAAAGCTACGGAGACATTTTATTGCCAATAGATTAGCTGCAATAGTGCAAGCTAGAACACTATATTTATTCTGTAGAATGTTTTACCATACCTGAGTAAAAAGCTCTAGAAACTCTCTGTTTGTTTAGGTTAGGAGCTGCAGTATTAACATGGTGTGACATCACTTCCTGCCTGAGTCTCTCCCTGCTCTGGGCTCATTACAGTAGAAAAGGGAGGGGGTGGGGAAGAGGAGCAAACTGAGCATGCTCTTGCCCAGGGCAATGAGGTTTAAGCTGAAGGCAGGAAGTCTGATACAGAAGCCCATGTGTACACAATAGAAGGAAAGAAATGCAGTGTTTCTTTTGACAGGGGACTCAGTGCAGCACTACTTTGGGGGTTTACTGGTATATATAGATGGACCTTTCTGATAAGGCTTACTTAGTTTTAACTTTTCCTTCTCCTTTAACTGACCACTGGAATGGAATTTTTTTGGATAAATTGTGTACTGTATGGTTGGGAAGACTGATGTTAAGTGCTTCAGATTTGCTAAACTTTATTTTGAAGTTCGAAAGACATCCAAAAAGATTGAAGATGTTCATTAAATTGGACAGAGAAATGTTGGGCTTTGTGATAAATAGCAATAAGTCGTCAGCGAAAGCCGCTGCTTGGTGTTCTGTATTATTAATTATTAGTCCAGTAACATCTTGGTTCATTCTGATGGTGTTGAGTAGGGTTTCCATGACTAATATGAAGAAGATCGGTGAGGGTGGGCATCCCTGTCTAGTGTTCAGTACCATAACTAGAGGGGGGGGCGGGCCCTGGTGCGTGACGTGCAGCCAGGCCCCCGCCCCCTCCATACGGCCCGAATTTCAGTGGCGCACGGCGCTGGCGGGGGGCCCTGAGGGAGTGCGGGCCCTGGCCTGCTCGCACCCCCTGCTCCCCCGGTAGTTCTGCCACTACTAGTGTTGATATATTTTATGGGAACAACCTATTCCTCTGACGGGCGAATGGTTAGTGTCAGAGTGTAATAAAAATATAGGGTTTATATCTATTATCTAAGTCCCCCAATCACTCTGATGCCACAATTCTAACAGCCCAAGCCAGTAATGGGTTTAGGTAGAATGGTCAAATGTTCATCTAGATGGACAGTGGTCACTCGTGTCAGCATTGTCTCTTAGGGCCCTGTGCAGAAGTGTTGCTCAATAACTGATTTCGCCACCCTGTCTGAAATTACTAGACACCAGCTCACGAGGTCGGGGGCAGTTGGAACCAGAAAACTGTCTTATGTTGCAAAACTGTACATCTTGCAGAAATGTATATATCAGTAAGTTTCCTCGCCAGACCATGTATGGTATTTCCGTGTAGCCCTTGTCACAATTATTGTAAATGCCTTCTGAAAGCTACATAATGCTTGGACCAAGAGGTGTGTCTTTGGTAAGTCCTCCAGTCTCACCCAGGTGTCATGCTCTGGTGTTACTGTGACAGCTTACCCAGACAAACCTTATCATGTACCCAGCGATCTTGACATATGCACGCAGACGATGTTGCCTGAATATACTAAATAAATTACCTCATAATTGCTTTTCGGAAGTTTTGTCTTACACAAGGTCAGAAGGTATAACTAAAAATACCTTCACTAGTTCCATTGTAGATTTGTATTCTTGGGGACATTATTCCATTAAGCGTCGTATAGTGACATGATTTTTGCAATTGAGCTTTTGAGTAGGCCAAAACCAGATAGCGTAAGTTTAAGATAGCCTCAAGAGATCCGGTCTCTGCATCCGTTGTTAGTATCAGAGAAGGAATAGAAGGAATTTAGTTTTGACATAATGTATCAAGGAGAGTACTTTTGTTATATTGTCCTTACCTTCTCTCTTGGGTATAAATCCATATTGCTCAGGATGAATAATATTGGGAATAAGTTCTTTAAGTCGATCTGCTATTAGCTTACCATAGATTTTTAAGTCCACATTGATTAAAGAAATAGGTCTATAGTTTCCACAATTTAGATGGTCTTTGTTCGGTTTAGGAATTATTGTTATATGTGCCTCTTGGACCTGTTGTGGTATTTTGCATTTATCTCCAATGGCATTTATATATGAGAGTAACGGAGTACATAGTAGATAGTAGGTTTTGTAGAAGCAGGCTCCATAACCATCAGGGCCAGGACTTTTGCTATTCTTAAATGAGGTTAATGTTTTCTGCAGCTCCTTCTCTCTTAACGGCGAATTTAACCATTCAGCATCTTCCTTTTCAATTTTTTTCAAGTTTGCTTTAGTAATAAAATGTTCTATTTTTTTAAGTAAAGCTGGTGTGGTTGGTGTAGTTTGTAATTGATACAAGTCCTGATAAAATTCTTTAAAGCATTCGCTATTTTTGGGGATGAATGTTGAATTTGGTCTAGTTTGTCGTGTACAGCTTAATGTGTGAATTGTTCTGCATTTTTTTTAAGAAGCTTGGCAAAATGCTTACTACATTTGTCACCTAGTTCATAAGTACATTGCTTGCTATTTAAATATGCTTTTTGAGTGGTAGGATCTAGTAAAGCCTTACACTGAATATGTTTGCTTTCCAGTTCCACCCAGGTAGAATGTGCTAATGTCGGATTTCTTTTGTTAAGGTATTAATTTTTTCCTGTTTCTCCTTCTTGAGTCTAGATTCTAGAGCAATAAGATGACCTCTAGTGACACATTTTATTTTTTCCCAGAGAATACCTTGATCCATCTGAGGGGTGCTATTTTCCATTATTGTTTGTTGTATAGTAGTTATATGTTTTTTTCACTGTGCAATAAATAGTTGTTCAGTTACATAGTTAAATTGGGTTGAAAAAAGACAAAGTCCATCAAGTTCAACCCCTCCAAATGAAAACCCAGCATCCATACACACACCCCTCCCTACTTTTAATTAAATTCTATATACCCATTCCTATACTAACTATAGAGCTTAGTATCAAAATAGCCTTTGATATTATGTCTGTCCAAAAAATCATCCAAGCCATTCTTAAAGGCATTAACTGAATCAGCCATCACATCACCCGACAGTGCATTCCACAACCTCACTGTCCTGACTGTGAAGAACCCCCTACATTGCTTCAAATGAAAGTTCTTTTCTTCTAGTCTAAAGGGGTGGCCTCTGGTACGGTGATCCAATTTATGGGTAAAAAGGTCCCCTGCTATTTGTCTATAATGTCCTCTAATGTACTTGTAAAGTGTAATCATGTCCCCTCGCAAGCGCCTTTTTTCCAGAGAAAACAACCCCAACCTTGACAGTCTACCCTCATAATTTAAGTCTTCCATCCCTCTAACCAATTAAGTTCCACATCTCTGCACTCTCTCCAGCTCATTTATATACATCTTAAGGACTGGAGTCCAAGGCGCAAATTCACTAAGGCGCGAAGCGCCAAACGCTAGCGTTAATTCGCTAGCGTTTGGCATTTTCGCTACTGCGCAAATTCACTAACGAACGCTGGCGTAGTTTCGCTAGTGTTACTTCGCAACCTTACGCCAGGCGAATTTTCGCTAGCGACGAAACTACGCAAATTCACTAACTTGCGCAGTGTACTGAACGCTACCTTTTACGCTAGACTTCCTTCGCCACCTCAGACCTGGCGAAGCGCAATAGATTAGATAGGGATTGTTTGAAAAAAAGTCATTTTTTTTCTAAGTCCCAAAAAACGCTGGCGTGTTTTCTACATGATGGCTGATAGGCTGAAAAAGATCGAAAATTTTTTGGGGCTCCCCTTCCTCCCCCCTACATTTAATTACTCATGGCAACTTACCTAGACAGTGGGCACATGTGTAGGGCAAAATAAAAATTTTATTTGGTGATTTGAAGGTTTTCTAGGCATTTGTAGTGCAGATACGTGTTCCTCCATTGAAATTTGAATTTCGCGCCGTATGCAAATTAGCCTTCGCTAGCGTAACTTCGCTTTATATAGCGAATCAACGCTAGCGCAACTTCGCAAACTTACGCTACCCCTGTGCGCAACTTCGGATTTTAGTTAATTTGCGGAGCGCTGGCGAAAATTCGCCTGGCGAAGTGCGCCGAAGTTGCGCCTGGCGCAACTTCGATTCTTAGTGAATTTGCCCCCAAAACTGCACTGCATACTCCAGATGAGGCCTTATCAGGGACCTATAAAGAGGCATAATTATGTTTTCATCCCTGGCGAATTTGCGCGATTCGCCGCCAGCGAATAAATTCGCAAAATGCCCGCGAAAATTCGCGGCAAAAATTAGCCAGCGTCAAAAAAATTTTTTCGAAAAAATGGACGCCGGCGTCAAAAAACGGGCGCCGGTGTCAAAAACGTTTTGCGAATTTTTCACCGTTTTGCGGATTTCGCAAATTTTTCGGCGAAGCGAAACGGCGCAAATTCGCCCATCACTGCCCTTTTTTATGCAAGACAGAACTTTATTTGCTTTAGTAGCCACAGAATGACACTGCCCAGAATTAGACAACGTGTTATCTACAAAGACCCCCAGATCCTTCTCATTTAAGGAAACTCCCAACATACTGCCATTTAGTGTATAACTTGCATTTATATTATTTTTGCCAAAGTGCATAACCTTGCATTTATCAACATTGAACCTCATTTTCCAGTTTGCTACCCAGTTTTCCAATTTAGACAAATCACTCTGCAAAGTGGTAGCATCCTGCATGCCCACCTCCAGGTCATTAATAAACAAGTTGAAAAGCAAGGGACCTAGTACAGAGCCCTGCGGTACTCCACTAACAACACTGGTCCAATTAGAAAATGTTCCATTTACCACCACTCTTTGTAGTCTATCTTTTAGCCAGTTCTCTATCCAGGTACAAATACTATGTTCCAGGCCAACATTCCTTAATTTTACCAGTAACCTTTTGTGTGGCACTGTATCAAATGCTTTAGCAAAGTCTAAGTAAATCACATCCACTGCCATCCCAGAATCGAGGTCTCTACTTACCTTCTCATAAAAAGAAATTAAGTTAGTCTGGCAAGATCTATTACGCATAAAACCATGCTGGCATAAACTCATAGTATTATGATTTGCTATGAAGTCCAGTATCTTATCCTTTATTAACCCTTCGAAAAGCTTTCCTACCACTGATGTCAGACTAACTGGCCTATAGTTTTGAGGCTGAGAACGGGATCCTTTTTTGAATAGAGGCACCACATTAGCAATTCGCTAGTCTCTCGGCACTATGCCAGATCTCAATGAATCCTGAAAAATTAAGTAAAGAGGTTTGGCAATCACAGAGCTAAGCTCGCTAATTACCCTGGGAATTGGTACTGTTAAGAAGGAAACCTTCACTTACTGGTTCCTCATTTGTGTAGACAGATGAAAAATATGAGTTCAGAATCTGCGCTTTTATTTTGTTTTCATCAACCAGCTGCCCCCCCTCTCTTAGTTTCCATTTGTAATCTGGTTTGGTGGATTCTGGAATATCATATTCAATTATTACTGGTGCATGGTAGAATTCACTTGGCCTGAATTTGGTGCATATATATTGGCAATAGTCAGTTTAGTATTATTCACCCAACCTTTAATTAGAATATATCTGCCTTCTGTATCTTGTTTAGAAGCAATAAGTTTGAAAGGCAGATTTTTATGTAACATAATCATCTCGCCCGTTGCTTTTTTGGTAGGGTTATTGCTCATATAAATCAAGTTATAGTTGGGGGCTTGTTTTCTTAAAAGTGTGTTTCTTGTACAACACACACATAATGCCCCTTTCTTAGAGTAATTTCTCCATATTTGTGTTCTTTTGTTGGTTCATTCAGGCCATTAGATAAATGTGTTGTTCATTCATTGAATGCTAACGACATTGTAAAACAGATTAATTGTCAAGTATGAACTTTTATAACAACTAGGAAAATCATTTATAGGAACTATAAACTCTCTATTAAAGAAAGTTGCAGAGGGTAGAGAAAGTAGGGAAAGAAGTTCCAGATAAAGGAAGAAAGCTTGTAGGGGTTTTTGCCGCACCAAGAGGAAGCCAGGAGATATCCTGGTATTTACTGGGGTCCGTAGCGGCTGTCGCATAAGTTTGGGGGGACAATGGTCGCCAGGTGGGGGGCCTGACATATATGATCTTAAACTCAGGTTTAACCTGGCCACTGTAGGCCTGAGCCAGTGTAATAAAATATTTATCTATCATGGGGATAAAATGGGGTAAAAAGGATGTAGTGTAAAATGATTTTATTTCTATGCATGACATTAATCCTTGAGGAAGAGTATTTTTGATATACGGAATCATAGAGAAAAGAATAGAATCAACAACAGCAAACAGTATATGTTATAAGGGAGAGACGAATCAACCTTTAATCATTCAACTTACGTCAAATAACTAAACAATTAGAATCAGAAAATCACATGTATTTTTACCCAGTTACTCTTAACAGGTCAGTCATTTGGAATAGCTTTAGCTTGCTCAGAGATCCAATGACCCTTGTTTCTTGGGGTGTGGAGTGTGCAGCAGGGTGTAGCCGTTTTCTATTCCCCTTGTAAAGTAAAGTCCAGATCCGCACTTTTTTCCCCACTTTTGTCCCATCCTGGTAGTGACAGTGGCTCAATTTGCAACTTATGTAGAAAGTCCTCAGTATCTTGTGGATGACAAAGGATATAATGTACTCCATCTTTCCTGGCAATTAAGCTGAAAGGGTATCCCCATTTCTATTGAATACCTTTATCTCTCAAGATATCGGTGAGGGGTTTCAGTTGTTTTCTTTGTATAAGCGTATACCTAGAGATATCTTGAAAGAGGGAAATTCTATTGTCCTCATAGGTTATTAGATTGGTTTCTCTTGCTTTTTGTAAAATTTCTTCTTTTTCCTTAAAGTAATGTATGCAACAGAGTACATCTCTCGGTGCATTTAGGGGTGCTCCCTTAGGTTTTGGCACTCTGTGCTCTCTGTGTATGTTCAACTGTCTGTTTAACAGGTTATTGAAGATCTGCAATAATACAGCATGTATTTCTTAATTTTTAACCATTTCTGGGACCCCTCTCACTCTGATGTTATTCCTCCTCCCTCTGTTCTCTGGGTCATCTATGTGACGCTTAAGGTCTTCTATGTATTTGTTTTGCGACATCAGTTTGCTATTGAGTATTTTGTGATTAGATATAAACTTACTTTTATTTGGCTCTAATTGATCAGTTCTTGTAGAAAGTGACAGCATGTCCCTTTTTATCTCTTGTAGATCTTCTTTTATAGAGGATGTGACTTCCTGTAGCATTGCCTTAATATCCGATTTAGAAGATAAGCCTTTCAAGTAAGTATTTATGTCTTGCTGTTCCTCATAATCGCTTTCAGCGTCTGATGAGTCTGGCTGCAGGTATTCTCTTTCCTCTCTGTGCGCACCCAGACCCGCCGCCATTTTGGAGAGTGAGCCTGTCTCCTTTTTCTTCAAAAATAAGGGCACAATATAGCTTTTAGCATGCGTTTTTTTAAACGCTGGGGTGGTTGATATGTCCCCTTTCCCTCTGGTGGATTGTCCCATCCTCTCTCACCGTTTGTTTTTTCCAGCTCAGGCCCACAGTCACAGAGCTCTGACTCTATGCGGCCATCACACAGCATGGCAAGTCACACCCCCGATTTTCTAGTAGACTTAAGGTATGAAGATCCAAACTACAGAAATATCCATTATCCAGAAACCCCCAGGTCCCGAGCATTCAGGATAACAGGTTCCACACCTGTATATAGAAAAATGAAATGTGTAACATCCATCTACATTATCATTTCTGCCTCCTTGTCATCCTAAAGATGGGCTGCTTGGGGGACTTTCATGGTTTTTGCTATTAACCGCTCTCTCTCTGACCACCAAATCCAGACTTTTCTGAGGGCCTAGCATTCTGTGGTAGTGGGGGAATCAGGGGCACAAAGCAGGGTATGTTTTGCTTAGGAAGATTGTTATTCTAGGTTATTAGGAAGAGGGCTAGTGTCTAACTGACCACCTACTTACATTGATGGAGACTGGCCACACCTAGTTTTGAAGAACAAGCATCAGCAGAAATGGAATCACCTCTTGCACTGTATTGTAAGCAGAAAGCATCAAATTATTATTGAAGGTGACCCATCAATGGCATGAGTATTTTAAATGCACTTGTCCTTCCCTGTGGCTTATGTAGTGAGAACAAGACTAGTTATATACTGTATAAGAGCAGATTACAACCCCTGGGTATCCATCTGCTGCAAATATAGCAATAATTAAAGCAGAAAAAAATGTTCTACAAATATTTAAAATGATTAGCCTGATAATGTAACTAAATCAGATTACAGCTTCCTTTCAAATGTGTTAATGCAGAAAGCATGCTGTGGTAAGTTCTATTTTTTACATTCTTTGATGCTCTCTAAATTATACATTGATGTGATAGAAGCAGGAAATCAAGGCATTTGCCTCTATGAGACATATTGTAAATGGCTTCTATTAATACCAATTCAACAGCCTACCCTGCTGTTATGCTCAATGATATGCACACCCCATAGTTAAAGTTTATTTGCTTCCTGCCACATCTGCAGCAAAAACATGAATAATCACTTTTGATTCCGTGCTAGTATTCACTTGTTTGATATCACAGGCAATGCTTAGTTCTGTACTGTATCCAAAGTAATAAATAATATTTTACTATGGATATAAGTTGAATCAATTAAAATGAATCATTAGAAAATAAATTGAATAATAGTCTAAAATGAAAAACAGTCAAACAACAAAATATCTATTTTAATTTAAGTATTTCGGGCTCTTAGTTGTTTTGTCTGTCCTGTACATTAGTAATAGGAAAAGCCTCTCATCATCAATTTCCAAACAGAGATCAATCTTTTGAATAAAAACATCTCCCTGCAGCCCATAAGATTATCAAAAGACTTATAAAAGTCTATGGTATTTGCAGGGCTGAAATAACTCTATATAAACCTGTAACCCTATTTTGGCTTAAAATAGCTAAACCAACCAGTAAAGTAAAGAATGAGTTACATTTAGACTCTCTTTCATCAGTATGTGTCTTTGTTATGTGGAAGAGAACACGTGAGGGTGTAGTCAAACTACACCTCAACACTGCCAGAAATTTAAAATAGATGAAAATGGACAACAGGGGTTCTTTGCAAACAAAAAATAGCACAGGCTTTATTCAGTTAAAGGACCACATAAATAGAAATACTCACAGCACATGAAGTAGTTCAATAAATGTCAGGTACAATAACAGGTGTAGCAGATACAGTACAGATGGCATCACTGAAGGATAACAGGTAGTGATGGGCGAATTTGCGAAACGATGAAAAATTTGCGAAATGGCGCCAGCGTCTCGTTTTTGACGCCGGCGCCCGTTTTTTGACGCCGGCGCCCGTTTTTTTTCGACGCCAACAATTTTTTGGGCAAATTTTTTCGGGCAAATTTTCGCGGACGTTTCGTGAATTTATTCGCTGGCAGCGAATCACGCAAATTCACTTTGAATTCGCCCATCACTAATAACAGGGGGAGTTGAAAGTAAACACCTTCCAGGTTGCCAGTTCCTCATGTGTCTGGATCCTCTAAAGTAGACATGGAACAGGGATTAGAACAATAACTTGTTCCCCTTGTCAGTACTGTGGTCCCTTCACTACAGGCAAGAAGAGCCTGGGGGAGAGCTACTCCCATCTATCCTCCTTGTTGAAGCTTACATGCTGCTCTTGCTAACTAATGCACTGACTTACTCCTCCTAGAGAGTGCTATAACAGTGGCTATCCTGCACACTGGCTAAACTCTTTTATCGGGTCCCTGTACCCCAACTTCACTAGAGGGGTTGTCCCTTTAGGGCCTAACACTTTTGGGTCCTTGTTGACTCCAGCCAGATCAAATGATTACACGGGTTTTAACCTAGCAACAATGAAATGAGGCACTGGTAGGCAATGTAAGCCAAAGGGGCAAATGGGTCCCTACATTTCCATATCTGGTCTAGTCTTCTATGTAGCCATGCATTCCACATCTCAATTACTGACTAAGCAGTGCTGCAGCTTGGGGGGCTCAGTGAAGTTTCATTTTAATCCTGTAGTGTAGAGTGCAACATTACCTCTTCTCAACTAGACTATATTAAAATGTGATCATTTCTCATATTATAGGCATTTGCATTTTTTGTAAAGGCAGAATACACATGTTTTGCTCCACCCTGTGTAGTTATATTTATTGTTTTGTCAAAATGGTGGTCAATGTGGCCAGCAGTTTTTCAGAATACATACCAGCTGAGAAGCTCTGTTCTTTGCAACAGGTCAACTTTAGCATTAGATAGGCCTAATATGCACCACTATATCTCACCCAACATAACCCATTTACAGGTTCCTTCATTGATATTAAACTGTATAGCAAAAATAAAAATGATGCTAGATATTGTCAAAGTTAGTGTTCAGTTCTGTCACACAAATATTTTCCAGGTCTGCAGGAAAATTCACTTGAATTGTAATTGCCTGGACCCCCATGATACAGTACACTCGTGGGTAGGGGGTTAACACTGAACAGTGTGGTTTTTGAGTGTGGTTTATCCACTGCAAATGCACCATGAAGAATGAGGCAGAGGAATGGAGGGGAAATCTGGAGAGTTTGGCTGCCAACTGAGCTGGAAATTATACTGATTGCAAATGTTCTGAATCATCCCTGCTGCCATTGCAAGCACTTGAAAACTGACGTTGGATCACTTTTTGGTATTTTAATTCTTGTGAAGGATTGGGTATTCAAACAAATTCATACATTGTTACTTGGCTCTTTCCTAGTAATTAGATTATATTTTTTACCTCTGATTTCATAAACACCAGTTTCACCAGCGGAACAACAGACAAATATGTCCTGTTATGCTGAAAAAATCCTTAATTGGTGAAAATTAGTGAAAACACATTGAAGTATACGGGTGTTTTTTGCAGTGGCTCTTTTTGTGCAAAATACATTTGCGTCTATGGCCTTTTTTTGCATTGACTATTTCTTCACGGCATCATCTTCTGTACAGAATACATTACATTGTAAAGACTTTTTTGTGGAAAATATGTTGGGAGGGTCTATGGGTGTTTTGTTGCCACACTTTTACATGGAGCAAATTTTTGATGCAGTTTCTTGAAAATATTTGCTGATGGCGAAATGTGAAATTTCACCACATTATATCCATACCTGCCAAAAAATGTCACTGATCACTAATAACAACCTCCCATCAAATACCTTCCTACAGTTAGAATAACCAAAGAAAATGCCTGAGTTGTTGCTGTGCATAACTGAAATGGCATAAAAATGCATCTCTGTTAATAAATGATGTTACTGGACGCATGAAGAATATTCTATTAATGATAAAACAATCACAGCCTGGTTAAAGTCATGAACTCATATCCATTTGTGTTGGTGGCCATCAATTTATCAGAGCAAATATCAATATCATACACAACATAAAAGAAAACAATTATACTGTCCCACATTTCTAACAAAGGAAAGGATCACATTTCATAATTTCTACCAATGCGGATTTGATAAGGCAAATTATGGGCAAAAAGCATTACATATTTCACATTGTAAAGTTATTCTCCCATGTGAATGCTGGAAACAAGTATTTCATTGATGCAGATATTTCTCAGCATATTTCGTCCAACCAAGTATAAGAGTGCTGAACATCTGGCTCAGGAATGCAACCAAACTGCTTTACTGTATGTCAATTCTTTGGCTTTGGTAGGACTCTTAAGAAATTTCAAGAAATTTCCTGCTGGAAGACAAAAGACTTTCGAATGGGTTAAAGGACAAGGAAAGTCAAAAATAGAATAAGGCTAGAAATGCTGTATTTTGTATACTAAACATAAGCATGAACTTACTACACCACAAAACCTAATTAAACAAATGATTTATGCTTTCAAAGTTGGCCACAGGGGGCTGTCATCTTGTAACTTTGTTAAACATCTTTGCCTGACCCTGACCCTGCACATGCTCAGTGTGGTCTGGGCTTCTTAGGGATGGTCATAAACAAAGCTGCTTGAATTCTGCATGGCTGGGAAGTAAGGCAGGAGCTCCCCCTGCTGTTCATAAGTATGATTATTTCCCTGCTCAGCAGTTAGGGACCATCTGACAATTCCTATCCACAGCAGTAAATGAAGGGAGAATTTCACTGCATACAGTCAGGTTTCTTATAAAAACGGTACACATTTTTTAATTAAAGTATATTGGAGAAAGGTTTCTTTTTCATTAAAAAAAGTAAAAATGGGATTTTATTTTTTTGCCTTTCCTTGTCCTTCTAAATAGAAATGTTATGTTGCAGGCAATATTCACACAACAATTTTGCATTTTTAAATGGAATAGTGAAAACGTATTACTAACATCTTCTACTATACAAGCTCAGTAAGTGATGGCAGCACAGACCATGTGCATTGAATCAGCAGAAAAAATGATGGGGAAATAGAGGGGCATCTTCAGAAGCACAGATCTTCCCTGCTAAAGGGCTGTGGTTGCCTTGGGCTGGTACAAAAACCCAAAAAAGTGTACATTTCTGTTCTACTTTCTTTAAGCATATTTTGTTAAATTTGATATTCTACCATGCACGTACTGTTGTAATTACTAATGTTTGTGAAATATACCAGATGTATATGCATGTCTACAAATACATTTTCCCTGTAAACAGTTTAAACTTGTTTCCTTGAGTACCAGTGATACATTTAAAGCTGGATATGATTACTGTGGATGAGGCGTTTTAGTTATCTAGAGCTATATTTAATACTGTGTGGTTACCTAATGATCAAATGACATAAGATGCTCTGCCATGTAGTCATTTGATGCAAATGCCCCTGTGAATGTACCCTTAATGAACCAGTAACACCAATAATGAAACAAAGTTAATGTGGCATGAAATTAATTTCTGCCCTGTACATGGAACATCTGTATTCTTAAGTATTTTGAAATATTTAATTTTTATCTCAACATTTATCTGTTTTATTGATCTGTTGTGTTCAGTTGAATAATATACTGTATATCTGAAGGGTGGTCCTCCATAATGTTAGAGAATGTCCTATTCCTAGCAATTTTGCAATTGGCTGTCATTTTTGTTACAGTAACTGAATTATTTGTCTATTTATTCTATATCTTTTCATCTTTCAAATGAGAAACACTGACGCTTATTAGTTATCTTTCCATGCAGTTGCTTTCCTGTTCATATTTCAGGTTTTTATTCAAATCACTGCCTAGTTGAAATAAGACCCTAGCAACCAGATAGCTGCTGAAGTTTCAAATTGGAGAGCTGCTGAACAAAAAGTTAAATAACTGAATAACCACAAAAACCAATTGCAAATTATCTCAGAATACCATGTCATACAAAGAGTTAATTTAAAGGTGAACAAGCCCTTTAATGACTCCCATAAAGGGCCTACCAGATAAATTACAGGTTCTTTCAATTGCAAATGTGCTTTCTGGAAATGGCATCAAATGTCCTCCTTTTGCTCCCACCAAAATGGTCATATGCACCCCCTATTCCACAACTCCTCCTTTGTCTCTATAGTCTGCTGGGATATAACCCGCATACAGGCTTACAGTAAGTGGAAACAGTGGGTCACAGCAACACTAATTATTATGTTTGTTATGGTTATTGGGTCTAGTAGCTAAAAAGACTCAGGCACAAGCTTTTCAAGTGCTGAATTCTGCAAATTATAGAAACGGTTCACAACATTTCAATCTGATTAAGGTTAGGACTTTTACTTTAACATTCACTTTATTCTTCTGTAACCATTCTTTGGTTAAAAATTGTGTTTAGGATTGTTGTCTTGCTGCATAACCAACGGTCGCTTGAGATTTAGTTTACAGACAGATGTCTTGACATTTTATTTTAGAATTCTGTGGTATAGTTCAAAATTCAGCAGCATTGTATTTGAGGAACGAGCACCCCACTTCCAGGAACATATGGTGTGCCGAAGGGTGAACCAAGGCAGTATGGATATCGGGCTGATCCAATAGACCGGAGAGGTCTCGGCGGTGACACAATTGAATATACAGTCTGTAAAAAACATTATACATCGCCTTTTGGGACAATCCCCGCGGTATATTGTTTACTTTCTTGTGACTGCTGAGTCACAAATTCAAGCCTTGGACTTAACAATTATCTTACGGAACTTTTACTCAACCGAGTGCCTTCATAGAGCACAGACTTTGTTGCCAAGAGCAGTCACCAGAAACCGAGCGCTGAGTCTGTACTCATGAGGCCTGCCTAAACCCCAATAATTATGGGACGCACCAATTATACAATTCTAATATTGGCCCACAGTCACGTGATTGTGCAAATGGCCACTTTGGAAGACCCTTTGATTTTATGCCAATGGTGACTTTGCACACCACATATTTACTGGGGTTACGCTCCTTATGTGATTACAATTCACCTAATATACATATGTTGTTTTTGCACTTTAATGTGCATTATTTATGCCTTTACAATATATATTATATAGTTTAGTTTAGATCTCTGTATATAGTTTAGATGTCTTATTATCGCATAGCGTTTCTATATAGACAGAACAGCAGTCAATAGAGTCTGTATGCATGCATTTTCCTCATACCCGATTAATTGAATGGGTGAAGTATTCACAAAGAGGGATTCCTCTTCCCATATGCAGCTCTGCTTGTTTATAATTTGATTTTAACTAGTACAATATGGCATGGCGGTGAATAAATATTGGCTTTTAATTGATATTTTGACTTGTGCTCACTCAATACATTTTTGTATTTTAGGGCATATGGTGAGGGGATTAAGTCCCAATTCTGTATATATATTAACAATTGGTTCGTTTGTGGACACCCCTACCCATTTTAGCCCATAGTCTTAATAAGCAAATATACACTCCCCCTTGAGTTAAGTTGTTATTATTTATAGTTCAAAATTCATTGTTCCATCAATGATGGCAAGCCTTCCAGGCCCACATGCAGCATAACAAGCACAAACCAGAACACTTCCACCACCATGTTTCACATATGGGATAAGGTTTTTATGCTGGAATGCAGTGTTTTTCTTTCTCCAAATGTAATGTTACTCATTTAAGCCTAAATTCTATTTTGGCTTCATCAGTCCACAAAATATTCTTCCTATATCCTATATCCCGGGTTTATCCACAAAACTGTAAACGGTCAGCAATATTTTTGGGGAGAGCAGTAGCTTTCTCCTTGCTACCCTGCCATACACACCATTGCTGTTCAGTGTTCTCCTGATGGTGGACCCATGAAAATCCACATTTGCCAATGTGAAGCAGGCCTTCAGTTGCTTAGAAGTTCCTTTGTAACCTATTGGGCTATTAGACACCTTACAGTTGGACTTGTCTTTGATGGTCAACCACTTCTGGGTAACGGTGTTGAATCGGTGCAGTCCAAACTCTCTCACAACGGAATGTCATTCCCATTGACTGAAAACCACCAGACTCTGATTTCACCTTCAAATTAAATGATAATCTTAAGGATTCACTTACTTTTGCCATATGCAGATATGTTATTAGATCATTTTTTTAATAAATATATGACCAAATATAATAATTTTGTTATTTTTGTTTAACTAGGTTTTCTTCATCTACTTTTAGGACTTGCTTGAAAATCAGATGATGTTTTAGGCCAAATTCATCTAAAAATATAGAAAAGGGTTCACTTTCAAGCTCCATTGTAGGTTGGAGTATGCTGGGACACTACTATGGAAAATATATATATATATATATATATATATATATATATATATATATATATATATATATATATATATATATATATATATATATATATATATATATATATATATATATATACACACACACCCCTATCTATCTATCCACACACACACACACCCCCTTTTAAAAATGCCAGGTCACGCAGGGATATACATTTTTTTTTTTTACATTTTATTGAATAATCTTCCTTTCCCATATCCAAGACATACATTGAATAACCACAGTACTATTTGCATCTTATTAGGAGTAGAAAAATGTAAGCAAATGTCCTTGCTTCTATTTGTTACACTGTTTGCCCTGTTGTTACTCTCATTCTCAGCACAACAATGGAATTAAACAAAAAACACATGCACATTAGAATAGCGGGTGCCTTTTCTGCTTGTTATAATCCGGGGTTGTTACAGTCCAGTGCCAGCCATGCGGTCACTGTCACAAATTGATTTAACTATCAATCACTGCAGTCATTAAAACTACTAGAAGTCCAAGCCAAGCTGATGAATTGCAAGTGAATGTGAAATGAGATTCAAAGTTCTTTTCCCACCGTCTAATATCAATGCTATTGTGTTTCCTGAAAAGTAATGGGTCGGAGGTTCAGCATGAAGTTCAACAATTGGCTCAGTCAAATAAAAGGGCCCTATTCATGCTGACATTCTAAAGTGCACTTAACTGTAAATCTACATTCCATAGTCTGTTATGACATTTTATTTATGAGAATAAAGTAAAACAAACATGTGCATTG
Organism: Xenopus laevis; assembly: GCF_017654675.1. Lineage (NCBI taxonomy): Eukaryota > Metazoa > Chordata > Amphibia > Anura > Pipidae > Xenopus > Xenopus laevis. The sequence goes on from NC_054380.1 coordinate 55,268,372, forward strand.
TCACCCACTAGTCCCTCAACTCCTTTCAGTAATGGGGACTTAAATCTTTCTTAATGTACTCCTTTTTTGAGACATTGTTTTACACTTGCAAGATCTATCACCAGTCACAATCATCCTTACCAGTGCTTCATCTGTCATCTTTCTATTATCTAGCAGTGGCATTACTGTTCAGTTTTTGCTTTAAAGACAGGAATTTCATTGGAGGATGTTTTTCAAGCTGTTGGCAGACTACAGCTCCCAGTATGCTTTAACACTTAAGAAAAAATGCTGTATAGTAATAACCTAGGAGCAGGGCCGGATATACATAGTGGACGCCCCTAGGCCCATTGCCGTTCGTTGCCCCTGTCCCCTCCCCTTTATTCGTGAAAATTTTCATCATCTGGACCAGAGCAATGGGGATTGGCGCATGGGAAATTTAAAAAAATTCCAAAATTAAAAAATCTCCAGCGCATCTCCAGTGTTTTTGAACTAATATGGCATGCCGCCCCCCTAAAATTCTGCCATCCTAGGCCTGGGCCTAGGTGGCCTTTCCACAAATCCAGGCCTGCCTAGGAGTTGTATTGGTGTGAACTCTGGCCTCTTTGATACTCTGAAAGTTAGAGCCACATTTGGACACTCTGTCTATTCTTTTTAATTTTGGTTAATTGCTTGTGTTCAGTATGCGAGGCTGTTTGGAATAAATTCCTTTTGTAATATGTCAAGTTTGCCTGGCTTATGCTTTAGTTTTGTGCACAAGTGAAATTGTCATGTCTCATCATAATCAACATGGAAATGCTGGTCACTTTTTAAAGTCAAGTACTGAAGAGGAAAAGAAATAAAAAAAGATTTTTTGGATTCGACTTTTATGAAAAAGATCTGGAAAATTGCCATTTAACCCCCACTGCCTTGTGAGGAAGCCCAAACTTAAAGTGATGCTGACACATCTCTGTAATCCGAAGTAACATTCCAGTATTAGGAATCATGAAGCAACGTGCCATGTGTCTGTATCAAGAGTGCACCAGTGATGTGAATTATCTAGGTCAGGCTTGATGGGAGGTGGTATGATATTTTCAAATGCAAGAGTACAAATGTAGACAGTATAACACACCAGTATTAACTAAACATGAAAAAGGAAGACATACTACTGTTAAAGGGTATAAATATGATGTTTGCTCAACCCAGCTTTAATTTATTGCTGGACTACAAATCTCAGCAAAATCTAACATATTATCATGGGTTTAAGCATGCTGGAAGCTGCAGTCCTGCAAGGTTGTATTCTTTAGCAATCTTGGCCAGTAGCTCTACCTAGATGGAAAAAATTATTCAGTGGTAATCCTACTTGATCTGTGAAAATCCTTGTTTTGTTCCAACAACTGTAGCCTGAAGCTTTATTTTAAGTTTTTCTATAATAGAAGAAGATTCTTGATTCTTTTGCATCGTAATGAAGTCACTGGCCATAGAGAGCTAAAATTACACAATAATCTCTATATATAAATGGATAATTACAGCAAGATGATATACTGTAGCAATTGCGGGGTACTGGTTTGCATCATTTTCATTGGTGAATACTTTTGCATCTGTAACTACAGTACATTTTGGTCATGTAAGAACTGGGGGCACAGTTGGACAGTATACATTTTCGCACATCCCCTAGCTTTTTAATGGAAACATCCCAAACTTAATTACGGATGCAAGACAGTTCTATAATGATTTTCATTCTGCAGTTGCGGGTGATATGGCAAAATTAATGCTCAGAATTGGATCCAACTGCTTAATTCATAGTGTTTGGCAAATGGGTGACGTGTGTGCCCCATTCTTTAAATGAGCAGAATCATCATATTCAATGTAGGCAGGAGCTTACCCCATGTGTGATGCACAGGTGGTCACAATAAAAGGGGTAAGCTCCCTGCCTGCAGTGACTATGGTGTTTGTGCGACTTAAAAATTTTACTCATTGTGCAGACCACCGGGGGGGATCTGCAGCACCAGTGCGGGAAAAGTCATAGGAAAGGGGAGAGGTGCAATACATTTACATACTGCCTTTATTGCAACCATGGTGCTGAGGGAACCCTGAAGCTACCACCTCGTCTGAAGGTGGTGATAGCTTCAGGATTCTTCTGCACCAGTTGGTGCAGCTGTGCTTGAGCAGCACCAAGTGCAACTATATGGAAGCACAAATAATTCATTAAAACCCCATTAATGAATGAGGTTTAATGTACAAATGATCATGCAAACACAACTGTGATACCAGCCTTAAATGACCCCTCTTTTGTGTTAATGGGAGATAAGAAATAGAGGCAAACAACCTTTTTCTTGTTAAGATAGAGAATCCAACAACATATGGCTGCATCAATACTGTTATGGAATGTTTATTGCAATGTAGGTGTACTCAATGGTTTCTGGACTAGCAGCATACTCCTACACATAATCAAAGAACTTTTAATATGGCATAGAGAGTTATATTTTGAGACAATTAGCAATTACTTTTTTATTATTTGTGGTTTTTGAGTTATTCGGGTTTATGTTCAGCAGCTCTTCGGTTTGCAATTTTAGCAATCTGGCTGCTAGGGTCCAAATTACCCTAGCAACCATGCACTGATCTGAATCAGAGCTTGAAATAAGAATAGGAGAGGACCTAAATAGAAAGATGAGAAATTACAAGTAGCAATCACAATAAATGTGTAGCTTTACAAACCATTTGTTTTATGATGAGGGTCAGTGACCTCCATTTGAAAACTGGAAAGAGTCAGAAGAAAAAGGTAAATAATTAAAAATATAACTATAAAAAATAAATAATAAGGACCAGGTGTAAAGTTTCTTAGAAATGGCCATTCTGTAACATACTAAAAGTTAACTCAAAGGTAAAACACCACTTCAAAGTATGCTGGGAGCATAAATATAGTAATATCATACATGGATTCTTAATGCAGATTTAAACTCTCTAGTTGAAGAACAGAACTGAAAAAAAAATATGGGGTGCTGTTGCTTTTAAAACACAACACAGTGGACCAATTGATGCAACAGATCCTCCAATGAGAACCATGCCTTCCTTAGGAGTTTATTTGGTGAGGGGCATTAAAAACTAGCACTGAATATCTAACAACTAGCTAAAAGCAAGATGAGTGAAACAGATCTGATAGGGATGAATCCTACTGGATAATCCTTTTGCATCTGTGATTAAGTTTGTGACAGCTACGGTATGTGGGAATGAAATAAGTCAGTAATGGAAAAACTATTTGAATTGTGAAAGTGTATGTATGCCTTTGCGCAAATTTAATATAGCTTTTGTAAACCACTTCTGACAGTATAAAAAACATGTCAAAACATTATGACACTTTCAAGCACTTTTTAAAAGTTTGCAATGCACAATTAAAATTTGCAATGCAATAACAGTCAAATGAATATTACATTGTGAAATGCAAATTGTTATTCTTGTTTGTGTGAACTGTTTTCTCTTTGCGACTTTTATTATATTTCCCACAGTACTGCAGAAACAAAAGTCACATCCATACCCAAATTTAAGTGGTCAGTGCCCCCAACAAATGCTGCAAAACAGGAAATGAGATTTAATGCATTAAAGTGCAAAATACTACAAAAATAGGACATTTGTGTCTGATATACAGTTATTAGTTACAAAACTTGTGTCACAACAACAGAGCTTAGAATACACTGCTCGAGCCCCCTGTTGAGTCAGGCTTAAAGGATAGATCTTTTAAGGTCATTCGTTACTAAGCAACACTTGTTAAGCAAAGAAGAAGAAAAAAGGATAATAGGAATAGGAATTTTAGTAACCTCTTCATGCTGTTTCCATAATCTACAGTTGCAGTTATAAAGGTAATACATATTGAATCAGTTTTACACACACACATATTGCTGATATATATATATATATTAATACAAATACAGGAGTAATACACTTTATCAAAGATATGCATACCATAAATGGTACTTAGCTTAGCAACAAATATTTAGTATACAGGGAATTTTCTCTCGCTCTCACTTTATTTTCATACTGAAAAATATATCTCTAAAGATAACATACAAGTGAATAGAGAGCTGTCTAATATCCCTCATGAAAATGCCTCCTTCTGCTCACCCTTCCAGCCCTAATTCTTCTTGAATTAGTTCTGTCCCAGCCCTCCACTACCAGAACCTTAACAGACGCTTGCGTCAGCATCAAGTCTCATATATATATATATATATATATATATATATATATATATATATATATATATATATATATATATATATATATATATATATATATATATATATATATATATATATATATATATACACATATACATACACACGACACACACACACACACGTGTGTAATTCTTAGAGGGACCCGCACTCCAGATTCTCATGTTGAAAAAACTTTATTTATTCATCACTCATGCATGCAACGTTTTGGCCCATGTTGGGGCCTTTATCAAGGATAAAGTGCTAGTGATACGAAACAGTTTGAATAATCAATTCCCTTTACAAAAAAAGTGCCAGAATGACGTCATAACCATGATCACATTGTGATAGGTGCATACATTTTCAAATGGACATGTTGGGGCACATTTACTATGGGTCGAATATCGAGGGTTAATTAACCCTCGATATTCGACCATCAAAGTAAAATCCTTCGACTTCGAATATCGAAGTCGGAAGGATTTACCGCAAATACTACGAATGATCGAAGAAAAAAATCCTTCGAAACGAACTATTCGAAGGATTTGCCTTCGGTCAAAAAAAGCTTAGAAAGCTTATGGGGAAGGTCCCCATAGGCTAACATTGGTGCTCGGTAGGTTTAAAGTGCCGAAGTAGGTAGTCAAAGTTTTTTTTAAAAGAGACAGTACTTCGACTATCGAATGGTCAAATAGTCGAACGATTTTTAGTTCGAATCGTTCGATTCGAAGTCGTAGTCAAAGGTCGAAGTAGCCTATTCGATGGTCGAAGTACCCCAAAAAAACATCGAAATTCAACGTTTTTTTACTTAGAATCCTTCACTCGAGCTTAGTAAATGTGCCGCGTTGTGATTGGTGCACACATTTTTAATGTATCGAATCAAGTGAAAATATAACGACTGTGTCACCACCAGGTGTCAACATACATACATGCTTGCAAAAAGTTCATATTTGTAATCCATTCATTTGTAAGTCCATGAAAAAATAAAAAGATGAAAATGAAAAATCGCTTACTTAGTATCTTGAACCGGCAGATAATTTTTTTTTATCCTCAGATGGACACAGTCGTATTTTCAACTGATTCAAAACATTAAACCAATCACAACAAGTCCATTTGAAAATGTATGCACCAATTACAATGTGTTCATGGTTATGACGTCATTCTGGCACTTTATTTGTAAAGGGAAGTGAGTATTTAAACTGTTTCGTATCACTAGCACTTTATTCTTGATAAAGGCCCCAACGTGGGCCGAAACGTTGGATGCACGAGTAATGAATAAATAAAAGAGTTTTTTCAACACGAGAATCTGGAGTGTGGGTCCCTCTATAAGAATTATACAAATTTCCATTGACCCAGCACCCACAAACAGATATTTGAGTTAGAGTGCCCTCTCTAAGTGACCCACACTGTTTTAGCCCCGTTTCTGGTAGTGGATTATACTCAAGACAGTCAGTTTGTTTCATGTCAATAGTATAAGTTGTTCCCCAAATCCTTCCTTTGGACAACAAAGAGTGGCATGTGCGGAAAGCGTTTTATAATACTTTCATAAAAATATATTGCACTTACAATGTTTTTCCTTTTAAATCACTTTTAAAGCCAAAATCAACATTCCTCTCCTAAGAGTGGTGCCTCCTGCAGTGTATACTGAGATGTCCATTGCGTATCTCACAAAAGAGATATGCCACCGAGTTAAGTGATTGGTGCAGGACTGTATAAGGCAGAATAATTCGAATTGACCATTTACATGCAGAACCGTGGCAAAATATACATCTGGTTAGTATTTTAAAACTCTTTATTTCACAAATAATAACATTAATAGAGGAAAAAGGGTAGTTTTTGGGTACATCAGTACGAAATTTTGATGTAAAATCCAGGAAAACATTACTTAAAATGAGGGAAATGCACACATTGAAATACATTATAAATTGGTGGGACCACAAATAAAAAATGTAAAATGTGGGAAAACTTAAAATCAGGATACTTAAAATCGAGGTTTCACTGTAGATATTAATGCAGCAGATCTTTTATTTTAGAGGTTGGCAATTCAAAAATGCTCAGTATGTTGTGAGGGTTAAGTCACAAGGGCTGGGAACGGCTTTTTGTAAGGGTCCCATTTACTAACAATCGAATTAATTTTTTTCCTATATTTCTGAAAAGCTCTAACTCCAAACGAGCGGATCTCTCCCCGACATGGGTGATATCGGCCTGATCAGATAGTGGTAACCCACTATAACTAAGGCAGTAACTAATCAGCGACTTGAGGGGGGGGAAGCCATATGAGTCTCAATAGTGACTTTGAATCTGAGCTGAATGCCAAGGATCCGTTGCAAACTCACTGAACAGTTATGTCTCATGTGGGCCCCCCTTCAAGTCACTGACTAACTCTGAACTGAAAAGCAGGAAGTCATTTTCTATTCTATGTTAGACATCCGCTCACTCCAGTCTTTATAGATTACATTTATGGCTAGCTAACTATATTAGAAACATTTTTTTACTTTGCACATCTTTTTACCCAGTTTTTATTTTTACACTGAACTGTTCTTTTAACACATCAGCACCACAATACTAATGAGATTTACCAAGTGCTAACATTCAGAGGTGCATGTCATGAACTGGAGAGGGAGCTCCCTCTTTAATGTCTTTACAACTGTACAGTTACAGTGGTGAGGCCCTTGATGAAGTCAGGGATACAGGGATCCCCTGAATGAGGTGTAATCAGGGCAGGTAGTTCTCAAGTAACAGCACTTTCTAGGAAAGTGAGGAGGTTAGAACTAGTGAGCAAGAGCAGCCTGTGCTCCAACTAGGAGAGATACCAAAGGGGTAGCTATCCACTCAGGCAAGACTGGCCTGTAGTGTAGGGATCACAGAATAATAGGGATTTAGATTAGTGCTTTCCCTGATTCAATATGTGGGGATCCAGGACACAAGTACAGAGATCCTGAGGGTGCATCTATATTTACTATCTCCTCAGGGATGTCACAAGTTTCTGGATCTGGAATGAGGTGTTATTACCCGATATGTACCTTAGAGGACTGTGAGTCTCAAACCCCTGATTTGCTTAAGAGAATAAAGCCTGTTGTGGTTTGTTTTGTTCAAGAGCCTTCTGTCCAATTCTTTTAGTCACACAATACAACACCATTCCTTCACCTTTTCACGTAGCAAAGGCCCATCCTGTGGAGCGAGAGTCAAATGTAACCAGTGCTCTGCCTGCTTCCTAGCCGGACAAGGTCTAGCCTAGCCTAGGTGGGGTTACATAAGGATCTGTTGCAAAAGTTATTCTTAATGGAAAACATGTAGCAGGTAACATTTTTTTTCCTGATGCTGCAGTAAATTTAAAATGACCCCACCTTCAACTGTCACTTACTAGCAATTAACTGCAAATGACAAGTAGGACTATTGATAGCTGTTATTGTTAATGAATTCCCAACCATGGGGGCAAATTCCCTAACCAGCGAAAATTTGCCAGTGCTGGCTCCACAGCCATCGCAACAGGGGTAAATTCGCTAGAACAACACCAATTCCCTAGACTACGAAGTTGCGTCCAGGACGCCGAACGCTGTCGAATTTTTGCTAGTGTTACTTTGGCACTCAAAGTAAAGATGCACTAGCATTGCCTAATTTGCATACGCCAGGAGCTGATAAAGTTAAATGGCCGTATACGTTGCAGCAAATACATTACACAAGTCCAGGGAAATTTAATAAATAAAATAGAGTTGTTATAATGCCCTACACATGAGCCCACTGTATAGTTTATGTTAGAAAAGGGGGGGGGGGAGAACCGGTTACCGAAAAATTTTTTTTTTATAGACCTTTGCACTCTATCACTCAGAAAAAAGGAAACAACTTTTTTTTGGGACTAAAAAAGTCCTATGCACTCCATTGCACTTTGCCTGGTCTGAGCTGAGCTGACAAAGGCAAGTCTGCGGAATGAGGTAATGTTCATTAAAATCTGCATCTTGTTTGCCAGAGTGAAAATTCGCGAAGCAATGCAAGAGTCTATCTCCTTCACTAGCGTAGTGATGTCTGCGCCCATTAGGGAATCGGCGAAGTTCTCAAATGACATCACGCTGGCGAATTTTCACTAGCGTTAGTCACTTCGCCCTTTAGAGAATTTGCCCAATTGATTTTCAACATAGCTAGATTTACATCAGTGTCTGCATATATAGCATAGTGGGCTACTGAATCAGTTAGGTATGACTAAATCAATAAGTGCTGAATTGATTTTACTATACAGGCCTCTTACTCTGTTTGCATCACCTCGCAAACCATCAGCCAATTCCCTTGATTCTACCACTTGCTGGCTGGCAAGGAAATTACTGTGGTCATGAAGAAATAAATGGCTCCCAGAGGACTTTTTCACCCGTGTGGCTTTAAAACAATAACTTTTTAGGACAGATTTATCCACGAGGCTTGAGAAAAGGGCGCTGGCCAGAAACGTTGCCTAGTTTGTTGGCACAATAAACTACTGTCACAAGATTTGGAGTGCTGCAGCGTTTGTTCTTTGGAGTTATATGTGGGTCCCTGGCAGGGGACCAGCAGCTTGCACCCAACGCAAAAAGAAGTGGATTGGTATAGTCAAGCATCGCCCACATTGGGTTGATTTATCCATGAGATATACTTGAATGGAACATGGGTCACTCATACGAAGATTGTGAAGATTAAAAAGGCTTGAATTACTTGTCCACTGAATGTGGGTTACAAGATACTAAATAATGAAAATAAAATAGCCAGTCCCTCATTATATGCACTCTTCATTAGGCATCTTCATTAGTTGTTTGCAGGTAACCCTTAGTGTAAATAAACTGTCTTTGTTGGACTAACTACAAAATATAAGGCTTTATTTTTTCTCAAAATGGAATACCAATCACTACAGTGTAACATGGGAATGTCAACTATGTTTAGCTGAATACACCAATAAAGCCTGCTCTGTGCAATGACAACAGGCCATTTTTTACTGATCAGATATAACATGGGCATATGAAATGCTTTCAGCTTATGTTAATATCGACAAGAGATATTTATTATGCTGTAAAGTCACCAGAAATTACCCTTGGGGCTGCCAATACATGTTTTATGAGATGGCACATTACTGTCAAGTTACATAGCTTGCGGGCCTCTTCTGACAAAGGATCTGTCTGCATCCAAAATATATTAGCAAGGGATTTCTATTCTGAAAGGAAATTCTGCTATTTTAGGGATCTCTCAGCACCTCTGAAACCTTCTCATCTCTCACAGTTATTACAGCTTTATATGTACACAGTAAGACCGTAATTAGAAATAGTGGCAGTTAATAGCCTAGTTAGAACAAAGTGCATGCAATTATAAATGCTCCATAGCCTATACTACTGTTTTGTACTGATTAAATCACTTGGGGGCAAACTCCCTAACCTCCGAAAATTCGACCACCGACGGCTTCACTCACATCGCAACACTTCGCCAGGCGTAAATTCGCCAGTACAACAATAATTCACTAAAATCCGAAGTTGTGTCCAGGGTGCCGAACGCTGGCGAAGTTGCGCTAGCGTTACTGCAGAAAGCAAAGCAAATAATGATAAATAATATCTACAATAAAAGAAAGTCATAGGCAATGAGATACTTAGTATGTTCCTGAACTTTAATGCTATATTGATATTGGATATAAAATGGTGTGAATTAAATGATTACTAATATACCTTGTAGGGTATTTTATTCCCAATATAATCAGTGCTTTTTGTCAAAATATATCATTGGTGTTTAGTGATGCCCCATGTATCACATGAGACATTACACATCTGTACAATAAGTAATAATAATTACAATAAAAAATGACAAGAATTCCATAACGTACATAAACATTTGGACATGATACCATACAGGAGTTCCACAGACTGTATAGAAGAACTTTGCCTCATAGTCACTACTATATAGTAACTTTTAATAAAAATATATTTTACTAGACATTAAGCCCGTTAAATTAACAGGCGCTGAGACGGTCCGTGGGGCACATGCGCAGTAGCGCAATCCCACGGACACAGGGACTGGACGCAGAGACACTTCAACTTTATTATATAGGATAAGAAATTAAATGATTCCCTATATAAACATCATGCAAAATATCCGAGCTAACATTCTAATGTTGTCATCTTTCAGAATCTGAACCAGACAGTCAGTTGTAACTTGCGCTGTCTGGTGCAAAACTGCCTTATATCTTATTACAAGTATGGGACCTTTTTATTCAGAATACTAGGAACCTGGGGATTTCTGGATAACTAATCTTTCTGTAATTTGGTTCTTCATACTTTGTTTATTAGAAAATAATGACAACATTAAATAAACCCAAAGGGCTGGTTTTGCTTCCAATAAGGATTAATTATATTTTAGTTTGGATCAGGTACAAGGTACTGGAAAGGAAATCTTTTTTTAAAAATTTGGATTATTTGGGTAAAATGTAGTCTATAGGAGAAGGCCCTTTCGTAATTTGGAGGTTTCTAGATAACGGGTTTCCACAAAACGAATCCCATACCTTTACTAGGAAATCTGATCCAACTAATCTCTGCCCAAATGCATGATCCAGATATGTCAATACACCAGTGCTATATCATCCCATCCTCAACACTTTCATTCAGCCCCATATGTCATACCCCTGGTTTCAGAACCCAATAAAGGTGGTAACCTTATTTCTTTCATGAGAACATCTCCTGTGCTAGGAGACTTTTGCGTGTTAGCTACATTATCTACTTGCATTGAGTGTACAGTATACCGAAGTCCCAGAAATTAGCAATAATCATAATACTGTCCCCTTTGGGTTAGTTTTGAGGTACCGCATATACTCGAGTATAAGCCGACCCGAGTATAAGCCGAGGTACCTAATGTTACCTACGAAAACTGGGAAAACTTATGGACTCTAGTATAAGCCTAGACACAACTACAGCCCTGTCTCCCAGCAGCGCACATTCTGCCAAAGCGACCCCCCCAGCGATCAACCGGACTTCTTTGCAAAGTTGATGGTGACAGAGAATTGCCAAACGGATTACTGTGTGCATTGTCCCACTGTCCCACTACCATGTGCAGAGGGTGTTGTTTGATATTGCCATCACTGTTAATCTTTCGTATAACCAACAGAGGGCGCTGTGTGATATTGCAGTCACTGTTAATCTTTCGTATAACCAACAGAGGGCGCTGTGATATTGCAGTCACTGTTATTCTTTCATACAACCAACAGATGGCACTGTGTGATGTTGCAGTCACTGTTAATCTTTCATATAACCAGAGGGCGCTGTGATATTGCAGTCACTGTTATTCTTTCATACAACCAACAGATGGCGCTGTGTGATATTGCAGTCACTGTTATTCTTTCATACAACCAACAGAGGGCATTGTGGGATATTGCAGTCTCTCCCCAAGTGTACTGTTGGTATAGGTATGATTAAAAGTGACTGCAATCTCAGCTACTCGGGTCGGGTACCGCTGACCCGAGTATAAGCCGAGGTAGACCTTTTCAGCACATTTTGGATGCTGAAAAACTCGGCTTATACACGGTATATACGGTAGCTACCTGCCTAAAGTATCTTTACTCATGTCACTGTCTCAGTTAAGAATATATATATTCTTAACTGAGACAGTTATATATATATATATATATATATATATATATATATATATATATATATATTCTTAATTGAGACAGTATATATGTCTTGATAAAGGTCCAGACTGGACCGAAACGTTGACAAATAAAACTTCACTTTGCTTGATCTCATTATGAGGTCCTGGCGTGCGTCATTCCTTGGAACACGACGATAGATAGATAGATAGTATTCATATGCATAAACTATGCATGACATTGTGAAGCCTGCAAACACAGATACAGGAGGAAGCATTTACTCTTTCATTACTATGCATTTGTTGACAAAATGGTTTATAGACACTGTAGATGTTAACTTTAATGATTTTCTATTGTTTAATCTCGGTTCTGGCATCATAAAGTGGATTTGTAAATAATTGTCAACATTCTATCATGATTTTTATGGTGTAGTTTTTATTTCTAAGTTACACTCCAAAATAATTAACTCTACCATGTAAAATTGAATTCCTGAACAAGCAAGTGTATTTTTGTAATATTGGTGTGTAGGCAGCCGTTTCAGGACACTTTGCCTGGTCATGTGCTTTCAGAAAGAGCCATTGCTGCAATATGGAACTGCTTTCTGACAGGCTACTTTTTCTCCTACTCAATGTAACTGAAGCAGTCGCAGTGGGACATACATTTTTACTATTGAGTGCTGTTCTTATATCTACCAGGGAGCTCTGATCTGGTTACTTTCCATTGTTCTGCTGATGGGCTGCTGGGGGGGGGGAGTGGGGTGATATCACTCCAACTTGCAGTGCAGCAGTAAAGAGTGACTGAAGTTTATCAGACCACAAGTCACATGACTGGGTGCACCTGGGAAACTAACAATATGTCTAGCCCCATGTAAAATTTCAAAATTAATTAAAAAATCAGTTTGCTCTTTTGAAAAATGGATTTCAGTGCAGAAGTCTGCTGGAGCAGCACTATTAACTGAGGATTTATGTGTTTTCAGACTGATCTGTTAGCCCATTTATAGGATATAGCAACATGGTATCACTGCATGTGTGGTGAATTATAATTGATTTTAGGGTATCTTTGCGCAACCTTTGTGGTATATACCGTACCTGCAAAAAGACATATTGGTACTTAAAATGGCATAATGTCATAGGACAAAAATAAACACTTTTTTATGCAGTTCCTGCCTTAAGAAAATACCAATAAAAATAGGGGATGCTGTAAATAAAATCCCATGGTTTACCAAAGAAAAAAACATGTGTAAGAAGCAGGTTTGGACTGGTGCATTGGGGGCCCACTGGGGCTGTGACACCAAGTGCCCCCTCCCGACTTCCAAACTGGATTCCACAGAGCTTTTTCCCGGATCCCGCCAGCCCAGTCCGACCCTGGTAAGAAGTGCAAGGTAAAGACCCCCTAAAGTTTACCTAGAGGTGTTTAAAATGTTAAAAACAAATACAAGAGGTCCTCTGCACTCAGCCGATTACCAATTTATTAAGGACATAAAATTGCCTTACCCTTTAAACGAAACAGGGATTGTTTATTCATATATTGCAATATATTTAAGCTGGCCAACTACGTCAAAGTCATCCCATATCTGGCCAGTTCCTACACTCAACTTTCATCTGATTCATTAAGAATTCAATTGCTTCATTATACATTTTACAAAGGGACTAAGTTTTACCTGCAACTTACTAGCTGCTTTCAAAGTAAAACTCCCAAACTTGGCTGCCCTTTTATTAGACACCAGTGGGATCACCTGACTATAGCTGGAAAGGGTGCTCACCACTAATTTTTAAAAACATCAAGCGGGGGTGCAATGAGTGTGTCCACAAAATTCACAGACAAATACAAGAGGTCCTCTGCGCTCAATCCATTATCAATATATTTGAAACAAAACATTTCATGCCTTAAGCTACTAAAAACGCCTTACTTTTTAAACAAAACAGGGATTGTTTGTCCATATATTGCAATATATTTATATAAGATGATCTAAACGGATCACCAAGCAGATTTATTATCACTTGCTAATTCCCCATGGGCATCTGATTTTCCCACTGTATTCAGGGACCAGTAATAACAAAATCATCATTTATTTTTAATTAGCAGTTATTTCTGCATTAAAAATGTTAATGTCATAAGTGTTATTGCAGTTTGTTTATCAGTATTACCTTGTTTTATCTTTCCTATGTGCTGTCTGATCAAAAGGCCATCCACGGTTGTGTTCAATGGACCCATAGATAATTCATATTTATTATGTATGCTTAAAATCTCCAAGAAACAAAATAAAATGCTTCCTAGAAATTGTGCAGTAATGTTAAAAGTGCACACTAAGGGCCATATTCATCAATCTCTGAGATTAGAGCTCACCACAGAAAAAACGCACTCACTTTCTATTCATTTAGAATCTTATTTATCTTTGGGCTAAAGCTAATTGGAGGTTTAATAATTTTGGAGGCTGTAAAACAGAGGTTGTGGTGATAGGAAAAGACTCAAAAAACGTAAATATGTTTCCACCATTGCAATTGCTATCTTGGTTAAGGAAAAACTTCAATGGCTTAACCACAGTTGCATAAAATGGAAATGAAAACTCCTTTGTTCCATTCATTTTCACTGGGGTTGTAAAATCTTAAAAATCTCAATCTCAAAACAACCCAAACATAAACTTGCTGGGAACACTAAAAATACTAAAAATCTCAGCAGGCTTTTAGATGGGTTTTAAAATGTGATCAACATTCTGGTGTTGAGGCAAAAAAACTAATCTTGGTTTTAATAATTGACACCTAAGTGAATTCTTTTGTGATCATTCATTAAGGGTTAAACCAGTACAGAAGTGCTGAGTCTGACACATGTGTGGCCCTTACTGCCCCATACACAAAGCATTTGCCCGTGTGCAGTTTTATCTGTAAATGCTTAAATGGACACAGCACTAATTGGCACCAATTACAACAGTCATTGCCCCTACATGTGCTCTTTGCACTAGCAATGTGATGCTGGTTTGTGCCAAATAAACTGTATACTAACTCCATTATTAATGTTACGAACTAGAAGTGATGCCAATGTAACAAAAACCCCATGGAAGTTGTGTCTATTGCAACCTGGGAGCAGCTTACTAAATGGATGCTAATTTGATCCACATAACCATAATCATCTCTCGCTTGGCTTTATTAAGTCTAGAGCTCATTATGGTAAAAATACCATTCCTGAACAATATAATGGCTTTTAGACAGATCAAACAATTAGGATGACATTCAAAGCACTAACCGGTCAAACATTTCTTATTACTAGCTACTAGCTTTAAAGAATGTTGTAAGCGTAAGCACTAGTTTATGAACTATTGCCACTAATTTATGTCCTCTTTCCTTTACATGCGAACACCATCCTGTACATCTGGAACTGTACTGTTGTGCTGCATGGTTTAACCTGGTGTGTTTGTTTGCTTTGTAGCCATAGGGGCAGCCATTCAAAGCTGAAAAAGGAGAAAAGACAGACTTTTAACAGCCTAAGGGTTTAATAAATCACAGAAAATGTAAAGCTTTTTTTCTATGAAAAAATAGTGTTTTTCCCCTTAAAAACGGACCAGAAAAAAAAAATTGGAGTTTAGTAAATAATCCCGTAAGTGTAAGACGAGTCCATACCTTAAAGTTTGCACCAGACCTTTCAAATCCTTGCTCTACGACTAATTTTATAAAGAAGTATAAATAAACTCCTTAGATGTTTAATAGAGGAAAAGATCGAATGCCACAGGGTAAGTATTCCTAATTCAAGTATACTAAAATTTCCCAGTTAGCTAATTACTTGCATTTCACAGTCTAATGTACATTGCAACATGATAATTGACTCATTTTATTGACTTTTTCAGTGAGTGCCTTTCTATCTTTACACATATGTAAGGCTGTTCTGTGCCAATTAAGACCTTTTGGAAGCTTTGGGAAATAGACAAGGAGTTCATGGCATTATAGTTATAAGACTGTCTAAGGCTAATCAATAAATCCAGTCACAGATACTAATGTTTATTAGTGAGTTATCAAAATGTCCTACCTGTGCAGGAGTCATTATCAATGACTAAATAACAGTACTGAAAAACATTCAACGTCGCCTGTAGGAATAGGCTACAGGTTAAAGGAATGGAAAAAAATATTTATTGAACAAGATTTAACATTGAATATTAAAATTTTTTCTCTGCTGCTGCACTAGAATTTAATGCTCATTTAAATGTGGAGACAGACAAGCAGGGGACATGATTACACTTTAGTGCATTAGAGGACATTATAGACAAATAGCAGGGGACCTTTTTACCCATAAGGATCCAGAGGATCACCGTACCAGAGGCCAGACTAGAAGAAAAGAACTTTCATTTGAAGCAACGTAGGTGGTTCTTTACAGTGAGAATAGTGAGGTTGTGGAATGCACTGCTGGGTGATGTTGTGATGGCTGATTCTGTTAAAGGAGAAGGAAACCCTTTCGGAGCAAAACCCCTCCCCCTACCTCACTCTTGATTCAGAATCAACGACTAATAGGTAAACAAAAGTAATTTCTACAATTCAGCAGTTTGTGTTCGATAAAACATTTAGCATGTGTTCGATAAAACATTTAGCATGTAACATTTCCTGTTTCCAACTCCATGTGCTTAACTTATATGATTGTGTCATTGTAGTGCTTAGCGGCTTGCTCAATATTTCACTGCTTCTTTCTACTACCCCTACAATATCAGTCTTTTAGTGAAGTTGTTTTATTATTAACATTCTAAAACCTTTTCTGGTTTGAGCTTGACATGTTTTATTGACTTTTTAATATCTCGATCAACCTTAGCCTACTTGTCTAATTTATATAATAAGACATTAAATCAATAAAACATTTCATACCTCATGCCAGGGTTTTTGGCTTCCTCTGCAAATTAGTTGTAAAATAAATGAATAGACTAGTATCTTTCCTAGAGGATTCCAAGTAAAGAACTTTAAAATGAGAAGAAAAGCTACAAAGGCAGTTTACTGCCAATAGATTAGCCACAAAAGTGCAAGCTAGAATGCCATTTTTATTCTTTAGAAAGCTTTTCCATACCCAAGTAGACAGCTCTAGACACGGTCTCTGTATGTTTAGGGTAGCAACTGCCAAATAAGCTTGCTGTGACATTACTTCCTGCCTGAGTCTCTCCCTGCTCACTCATAGCTCTGAGCTCAGATTACAGCAGAGAGGGGAGGAGGGAGGGGGACAAGGGAGGAGGGAGTGGAGAGAAGCAAACAGAGCATGCTCAAGCCCAAGCCTGGAGATTTAAATTGAAAACAGGAAGTCTGATACAGAAGCCCATATGTACACAATAGAAGGAACTAAATGTGTTGTTTCTTTTGACAGAGGACTCAAAGCAGCATTACTTTGAGGGGTTACTAGTGTATTTATATAGACCTTTTTGATAAATCTTAACTTAGTATTAACCTTTCCTTCTCCTTTAAAGCCATGGGTTGACAACAGAGATAAAGACATTAAAAAAGAATGTGAATTAAATGGTTACCTACAGTAAACCATTCAAATAGTTCACATTTTTATTCCATCTATTCCTTTTAAAATAATATTACAGCAGGTTTAGAATTACAAAAGACAAACAGTATTTTATCATCTGTGAGGCATCAGAGCCAATGCCAAGAGGGCAACAGTGGTCCAGCAGTAGATAGAAATAAACAGTACCCGTCTCCTGTCCAAAATTCTCTAATTGTTTATATGTTCCTGTTATAACACAGAGGGCAGAATGTGTAACCGTGGGTATGGAAAATTGATATGACAACATCTGCTTCCTGTATTATAACAGGAGAGTATATTGTATTCATGAGTTATACCTGGCATATTTTTCATCTATCTGTTGTTCAACTCCTAGAGCAACAACCTAGTTGTTGGGTTTATTTATTTTCATGTATTTATTTCATTTTACTGGTCCCAGTGGGGAAATTGGGCTCTTCCCCACTCCAATTCTATCATTCAGGTCCCGGAGAGCACCACAGCAGTGTTTAGTCCAATGCCATGACTTACTACAGGTTTACACTAGCAAATAAGACATTCTGAACTTCTATACATTCCTAAAGGCCACTTTCATGCTCAGGTTTTCATCATAGAAATTGTTGCAAACATGAACTGCTTCCAATAAGGATTATTTATATCTTAGTTTGGATCATACCTAAACCTCAGGGTCTCTACATGCAAGCTACTATTTTATCATTACAGAGAAAAAGGAAATCTTTTTTAAAAAAGGTTAGATTATTTGAATAAAATGGAGTCTATGGGAGATGGCCTGTCCTTAATTAAAGCTTTCAGGATAACTGGTTTTCAGATAAGGGATCCCATACCTGCAAATTTTGTTTGCAAATATATTTGTCAAATTACAGGTAAATAATTGTCCTTAATGCTTGCGACCTGTGGTATTTTGGATAAGGTGTCTTTCTGTAATTTGGATCACCATACCTTAAGGCTATTTAAAAAATGTATATATACCCAATAGGATTGTTTTGCCACCAACAAGGATTCATGCAACTTAGTTCATCAAGTACAAGGTACTATCTAATTTTTACAGAAAAGGAAATAATTAAAAAAATAAAATGATTTGCTTAAAATAGAATTTATGGAATATGGCCTTCTCGTAATTCTGAGCTTTCTGGACATCGAGTTTCCAAATAAGAGATTCAATACCGGTGTTTGTTTAATAAACTGCAGTTTACAAGCATTAGAAATTGGTGACAATTTTGGCAGCTTTATAATCATATATTAGGAACAGAATAAAAAAGAACAAGGCTAAAATTACAGTTATATATTGTCAAAAAGAGCTCCTTTCACATACTCTTTAATAACTGTTTTATGCCAGACAGTTGGATGCCAGTGATTAAGTAACATTCAATATATGATTGAAAGAGAGAAGAGAGTACTCTATTACAATTGTTCAACCTGTGGTGAATGGTAACAATAAAAATCAGCATGAAAGGATAATTGCTAATTTCTTGCAACTTATCTAACATATTATTTCTCATTGTCTATGCCAGCTCCACACAGCATAATGCAAGAAAAAGTAATTTTACAATTACTTTTAATTAAATTAATTTTATCATTATGTGAAAAATGCTTTTAATATAGATTATCCTCAGTTTGTATGTATGTTGATATTTGTAAGGAACGTTAGAAATTTAAAGGAAACTAACAGAAGTCACAGCATTTGGCCTCCCAAGGAAAAATATAGACAAGCAACATCAAGGTCAGACTCTTAAAGCAACAGATTGGTGTATTTCTACCTGCCCATTTCTAGATGAAGGAGACAGGGTTGGCTGGATTTGGAGGCAGGGCCAGTGTGATATTGGGGAGGGGTTGGTGTGAATTGGGGCACAGATTAGGTTCAAAGGAATAACTGATCTTCTGGTAATGCAGCTTTGTAAAAACTTTTCCCTAGCTCTCATGGTTCACAGTACAAGTGATGTTATAGTAAAAGACAATTTTCTTTTGCTAGGTGATGAGGCACTCTAAACCAGCTTGCAGGATTGGTGAACTACAGGTGTGCGGTAGGATAATTACATTGTACTCTAAAGTAGAGCCATGAGGCATTCATCTAGTAAATTCCAATACAGTTTACCATTAGCAGCCGAAGAGCCGAAGTCCCAAAGTGGCTAAAAGACCTGAAACCACGAAAACAGCTGAGGCCGAATTCCCAAAGAGGCAAAAAGACCCAAAGCCACGAAAATAGCTTAAGCTGAACTCCCGAAATGGCGAAAAGACCCGAAGTCACGAAAACAGTCGAACTTAAAAGTCCGGAAGCGCCAAAAAGACCCAAAGTCACAAAAGGAGGCAAAGTTGAAGTCCTGAAGCCATGAGTTCAATTCTACTGAACACCAATTTGTGTTTTTTTTAACTTATAAGGGGGCCCTGACCATCAATAGCTTTTTATAACTTGTGTGTGTGGGGGGGGTTACATTTTTTAGCACTGATGTCTGTGTGGTCTTTTAACTGCTGTGTGGAGTAGGTGGAATCTGGGGTGGGGCTTTGGGTGGGGGGAACCCCGTGATTTCCAATGGCGGCCCTGAATAGGATTACCATGCATTAGTACACCACAAACTCCTCTGGTTTCCCTGTGTTGATCTCAATAATGCTGTCTATAAAAGAACAGAGACACATATACAGGATTATCACAGATTTATGTCTTGCATTTAATTTTAATTCATGAAGAAGTTACTGGGTGAATGGGTTCATATATTACTCCTTTTATTATCTGAACTCAAATGTTTTTTAGTTCAAAGTTAATCTGCATTTACAAAGATGTGCCGTGGCTTGTGCAAAACTGTAAATTATTGAAATTTTACCAATTTAAGTTTGAAAAATATTTTGTAAATATATAGCCAAAAGCCAAACGTTTTGGAAAGGGCATTTTAAGAAACAACATAAAAAAATAGGCAAAATACAGTGAAAAGGAGATACACCACAGGGTCTAAGATTACTAAGTCAGTAAGAGGGAATGGTGGTGATTTAAGAGGATGACTAAAACCTAGGAGAAAAAAGGATTGATGGAAATAAGGTACAGTACACTGGGAAGGGGAATTACTAAAAGACAAATTATCCTTATTTTATTTGTTGGCTCAAGAAATGATGTCCTCTTTACATTTTGTAATGCTTGTTATTTCTGGTTAATTTTTTTTTAATATAAAAATCACTTAATTCTAGGGTTATTATATATTAGTGCTAACATGTTTTATCCACCTCTTTATGGTCTACCGTTACCCACAGAGGAAATTAAGTGATTATACAGTAGGTGCGTTCCAATATTTGATTGTTGTTACAGCACAAACAGATTTGATGCAGACATATGATTATTGAGCTAAATCCACTGCTTTTTATTTTCGAGTCACTTATTCAAGTCATTGACTACCATTATTATGTCAAATTCATGTTAAAGAAATATATACAGTATATATTTCTATGTTTTTGCCGACATAAATAATATCTGTTAAGGTATACAGTAGTGAAGACACTGTACAATATATTGTAATTTGTACTATAATACAAATATAGAGGCCCTGCTCTCCTGACACTTTGTTCGTGCTGTGTGTGATTAGAAGAGAGTACAGATAGGGCTTCTTTGAGCAGTCATCTTCTTCTCTTCTGTAATCTTTGGAATGAGACTGGCATAGTGGCGCATGTGCAGATGGAGAAATTATCTGTCTCATGACAACTGCGCATGCGTGGAAACTCACGAAAATTGCCGAAGCGCCGGTCTCATTCCCAAGATTACCGAATCGGCTAAAGATGGCACCCGTGAACTCTGCTGGACAGAATCTGCACAGAGGAGTAATAAAGAGTTAGGGGCATTTACCCGGGGGAGCAGCTAGGCTTCAACTTTTGGGTTGAATTCTCCTTTCAAAAGCAGCCTCACTCAAGTTTGTGGGTGTTAGGTGTTCTGTGTCTGTGAGACAGTGTTTATTCTAATTATATAATTAAATATGTGAAGCTTTTGATAAAAACTGGCAGAACAAAGTTAGTTGTGTATTCCTCAGAAGCAAATTTCCCAAATAGCAGTGTAAGTTTTTAAGATCAATTTTTAGAAGTGAATCTTATAAAAGTATTACAAGGAGAAGCTCTCTTAATTTATTTCTTGCTTTTGTTTATTTCCTTGGAGCAAATCCTTAAATGGATATAATCCAATTTAGATCTAAGTTTAACTCATCCAAATGAAACCCATCTACCATGCACACACCCCTCCACGAAGAACCACCTACACTGCCTCAAATGAAAGGTTTTTTTTCTATATGGGTAAAACAGTCCCCTGCTATTGGTCTATAATGTTATCTAATATACTTGTAAAGTGTAATCATGTCCCCCTGCAAGCTCCTTTTTTCCCCAGATAAAACAACCCCAACCTTGACAATCTATCATCAGAATTTAAATATTCCATCCCACTAACCAGTTTAGTTGCATGTCTCTGCACTCTCTCCAGCTCATTTATATCCTTCTTAAGGACTGGAGACCAAAACTGCACTGCATAGTCAGAGTGAGATTTACTAGGGACCTATAAAGAGGCAAAATTGTGTTTTCTTCCCTTGAGTTTATGCCCTTTTTTATGCAAGTCAGCACTTTATTTGCTTTAGTGGCCACAGAATGACACTGCCTGGAATTAGACAACTTGTTATCTGCAAAAACCCCTACATACTTCCCAGTTAAGGACACTCCCAACACACTGCCATTTAGTGTATAACTTGCATTTATATTATTTTTGCCAAAGTGCATAACTTTGCATTTATCAACATTGAACCTAATTTTCCAGATTGCTGCCCATTTGTCCAACTTAGTTAAATCACTCTGCAAAGTGGCAGCATCCTGCATGGAACCTATAGTTCTGCACAATTTAGTATCATCTGCAAAAATAGTAACAGTACTTTCAATGCCCACCTCCAGGTCATTAACAAACAAGTTGAAAAGCAAGGGACCTAGTACAGAGCCCTGTGGTACTGCACTAACAACACAGGTCCAATTTGAAAATGTTCCATTTACCAACACTCTTTGTAGTCTATCTTTTAGGAAGTTTTCTATCCAGGTACAAATACTATGTTACAGGCCAACATTCCTTAATTTAACCAGTAACCTTCTGTGTGGCACTGTATCAAATGCTTTAGCAGAGTCTAAGTAAATCACATCCAATGCCATCCCAGAATCTAGGTCCCTACTTACCTTCTCATAAAAAGAAATTAAGTTAGTCTGGCAAGATCTATTACGCATAAAACCATGCTGGCACAAACTCATAGTATTATGATTTGCTATGAAATCCAATATTTTATCCTCCATTAACCCTTCGAAAAGCTTTCCTATCATTGATGTCAGATTAACTGGCCTATAGGTTTTGTTCCCCTTTTTGAATAGCGGCACCACATTAGCAATTCACCAGTCTCTCTGCACCATGCCAGACCTCATTGAATCCTGAAAAATGAAGTAAAGGTTTGGCAATCACAGAGCTAAGCTCGCTAAGTACCCTTTTTTTCTCTTTTCATCAACCAGCTGACCCCCCTCTGATATTAAGGGTCCCACCCCTTTCTGCTTAATTGTTCTACTATTTACATATTTAAAAAAAATATTTTGGATTCTTTTTACTGCATCACCCTTTTCGATGTCAATTTTAGCTTTTTTTTGGATGATTTATTGGCCTCCTTGTAAATCTTTTGGCTATCCCAGCTAACTTGAAAGCCTTAAAAGCACATCTTTCTTTCCCACCTCAATGGGAATATACTCACATGTATATTTATTAAGCAGCATTTTAAAGACTTAACATTTTTGTTCTGTGTTTAACCCTGTGGAAAGCATTTCCCACTTAATATGTTGCAGAGATGCCCTAATACTGTCAAAGTTTTCATGTCTAAAATTTTGTGTTTTAGTTACTCCCTTATAAAATTGCCTCTGCAACAGAAGCTCAAAGGAGACCATGTTATAATCACTATTCCCTAAATGCTCATCCATGCAAATGCTAGAGATGAGTTCTGTTATGTTTTGGGTAGCTGAGGTTGAGTAGAGTATAACCGTGCTTTATTTGCAGGCTCTCATGCAGGCTCTCATGCAGCCATTACACAACAGTAACTTTAACTGTCCAGGAAGTATGCACAGTATAAGCACAGTGACATCTAATCTATGTGCAAAATATTTGAATTGTGGCAAAAATTCTAATTCGAACCTTGAAAAATCACCCCCTTAATGGGTTATTCAGTACATCTGCAAAATAAAATATCTAAAATGTATGTTTTACTTGTAAATGTTTAGCTAAGAACAAAACAATTAGCATAGAAAATATTGCCAAACTATCATTTAGTGTGACTCATTTGTTTTGTGTAATTCTGAAATTATGCGCTATTGTCATCTAATTAAATATAAAGTGCCATTAACAATGCACATTAGCATATTTTATGAAATAATCACATAATATCAGTATTCCATGATTTATCTGTGTTTGTTTTATTAAGTGCTTAGACATTGACTGTAACTGTTTATGAAGAAAATAAATCAACAATGAGTAGTACTGACTGAAAACGTCCAAACTACATGTGGCTCTGTTTTAAAAAAAATAGTTCAGTTTACCACCAAAACAAAAATAAGCTTCTTAACATAAACCACTTGAACAGTATCTTTGAGCAACTATTTGTTGCTAGACCTCACAGTCATTTTTTGAGGCCCTTTGATGAAGGATGCATAGATAACATAATTAGGTTACCATCAACTTTCTCCACATATAATTTATATTGGATAGGATCCTCAAATAGTGGTAGAACCAGGTACGAAACCCAGCGCAGATCAGGATACCTTCAAATTTTAAACGGGACATCTGCACTTCTACATGACCTCGGAAGGTTTGAAATAGAGTACTTTTTTATTCTGACTTAATAAATCACTAAAAATTTGTTTTGTTTTTATTACAAAAACAAAACAAAACAGTTTTTCCCCTTTAAAACTCCAACCAGAAAAAAAATTAAAAATAAATCAGTTTAAAGAAGAGTTTAGTTACTAACCCCCTCAAAGTTAATTCCACTGCCTCCAAATTAACTGAATTATTTCCATATTAATTAATAGTTTATATAAATAGTTGATAAAACAACTTATTATGGAGTAAACTAAGGAGTGTTTCCCACATGAACTTTTCAGCACTGGAGTAACTAGTTATTGGGCCCCACAGCAAGATCATTGGACTCCCCTAGACTTACACCATTTACTTAATTTATACAAAAACTTACCTAACATTTACCAAAACATACTTTATGTGCAGAGCAGCAAGATGTGGCAGGCAAGTGTGTAGGGCAAAACTCCACTGACCCCCAATGAATTCAAGAACTTAGAGTGATACAGACGCAACAATTTTATTAAGTATTATCAGTATTTTCTAAATATTAGTCTATGGTAAAAGTTACCTATAGGTCATGTTGATCATTTTTCCCTGATAGTTCTGCTTTTGCAAGCGATTCTTACTTGTAGTTCATAAACCTGACTGTTTTGACAACCTGACTGTCCCTTCTCAACTTGTCTGTTAAGAGTTTCCAATGCTAACTGCTGCACAAATATGGCAGCCCCCTCATAGAGGAACATGGGGGTAAGAAAGGTAATGTAAAAGCATCAGGCAAATACTTTTATGGAAAATTTATAAATAGCGTGCAAATACAATGTTATGATAGACAGGCCCGGATTTGTGGCAAGGCCACATAGGCCCGGGCCTTGGGCGGCAAAAAATATGGGCGGCATGCTGCCCAGCCGCATTATGGGGACATGTGCATCCCCATTTAATTACACCAGCTGCGCCGGCGTTTTTTCACCGGCGCGCTGGGAAGTGAGTGCGGGCGCAAGGACCGTGCGGCCGCCTGGTCGGACCGCGCGGCCTAGGGGCGGCCGGCAAAGAAATCCGGCGCTGATGATAGATGTAAAAATATTATTTTCTAGTATCAGTATCTCTTTAAGGTAAATGTCACTGCCCCCAATAAACTGGCTGACTTACATTAATTAATATTTTTTACTATTTATATGAACTTCTACTGACAAGTTAAGGGGCCTGCAGCAAGATCATTGGCCCCTAAACTTGGGAACAAGATATTTTCAAGGAATAAGTATTCTTTTATTCTAGTATAGATCCCCATACTGGTCATTATTTTTCTCCTCAGCATTAAAAAATATGGTTTGAGAGATGATGCCTAGTTTGCCCACTGATTCCTGGTCACATTTTATTCGATGCTTGCATTTGGTAAGTTAGATAAAAAAAAAGGTAGTACTACTGGGTATTAGTGGTACATTTAGTGCCTTAGGCTGGTGACACACATGAGGATTGTGGGGAGATAAGTTGCCCAGTGACAAATCTCCTCTTCTTCAGGCGACTAATCTCCTCAAAATGCCTTTTCGCCGGCTAGAATGTAAATTACCGGTGGGATGGCACTTGGATCGCTTCGGCTTTCTGAAGTTGCTCGAAGTTTCCCTTTGAGCCAACTTTGGGTGGCTTCAGAAAACGATGGGTGGGACTAGAAGGGTTTTTTGCAAAAATGTTCATTAAAGCAACTTGAAACAGCTTTTTTTAAGCACATTCCTTCTGTATTAAAGAGTGGAATGCACTGGCACATTCTTGTGTTTCAGCTATGGAAATTATTATTAAATTCTTAATATTTTCATATTACATAAATTAAGTTTAAGTGGCCCTTTAATTAAGATTATATTGTAATATCATACATTTTTGTCAACTAAAAAACTAAAATAACCGAGATTTCAAATACAAGCGCTAAATGCTATTTACTGTTTAAAAGTAATAATGAGCTGAAGAGAAAACAGAAAATGTAATTATGGTTTTCTACCATGCTTAATGAGGAAAAAGAAATGTGTGTAAACTTTTGTGATCCAATTAATATGTGTTAGATGTTTATGCTTTATACACAAAGGGATGCTATGCTTGTAATATGTTAATGTTTGTGCTACTTATGTTATGCAAGTTTATTCAAAGGTGAAAAAAAGTCAACTTATTTGGACGGCCATTGACTTTAATGCATTTGGACCACAGTCGCACATATAAAAATTTGTTGCTCGCGTCAAAATTTTGAAGCCCATTGACTTCAATGCGTTTTGTGAGTTTTTCGTCATTTTGCGAATTTTAGCACGTTTACCCATCACTACTACACAGTTGTACATATAAAATTAACAAAATTTAGTGTTATTTACACTGAGCAAGTTGGCAGTATTAAAGGGCATGTATACTCCAATTCTGAATTGTTTAAAAAGTGGAAGAGTCACTCAGTAAGAGTGTATTGATTTGGAGTAACTGACCATATCCAATTAATGGCATAATTTAGTCAGCAAAATGTTTTCTGTAACACCTAAATGTAGCACTGGGTAATTAAAGCCCATTGAGGTTATTGTTAAGTGAAGCATTGTTCTGTAACTGGAAAAAGATAAAATTAGTCAAATTAGGTAAGAAATATAAAAAATCTCTTTTGTGAAAGATCCGCTGGTATTACACATTGTAGCTCACATTCACAGAAAAATATTATTGTTGAACTAACTGGAGTAGGAATGAGAGGCAGCTTTATCTTCTGTCACTTACATATCTGCCAATAGCCCATCCACCCACCTAGATCACTGAATATTTTATAATTTGAGCAGGAGAGTTTGTGAAAACTGACCTCCAGGTTCAAGACATACTTGATACCAAACTGCTTCACTAGATATGGGTATATATGGCACCTTCAGTCAATCAAATGACTCTCTATCTATCTTTCATCTATCTATACTGTATCAATATTTTAACACCCCTTTATACCAGTATACATTGCTTGAATCACCACACCATCTTACCACCTTGCAAACGTAACTAGAATTCAAATGAATTGTTTTAAACAAACACAGTGATGCACAAAGTCTTCATTTTAGGGCAAAGCTAAATCGAATGTTTAATTTTGAAGGATAATCTAATCATAGTGCTTAATAATATTCTTATTTTGCTAAACAAATACATGTTTTGAATAAACACACCTTTAAGAATACATTTGCAAATATATTGCCTACCTGCTAGCAAAGAAGACAGCTTTCTTGCAAGTTCCTATAGAAAAAAGCAGAACTCATCATTAAATTAAAAAGTATGTGTTAGAAAGTAAAGTGATAATGAAAAGAACAGATTCTAAAGAATAAATCACATCTACAAATAAACAGTCAGTCTTATCTAAATAACAATGATTTTAAAATGAGACATTAAAGGAATAGTTCAGTATGAAAATAAAAACTGGGTAAATAGGCTGTGATATAGTTAGTTAGCCAAAAATGTAATACATAAAGGCTGGAGTGAACAGATCTCTAATAAAACAGCCAGAATCCAACTTCCTGCTTTTCAGCTCTGAGTTAGTCAGCAACTTGAAGGGGGGCCACATGGTACATTTCTGTTCAGTGAGTTTGTAATTGATCCTCAGCATTCAGCTCAGATTCAAAAGCAACAGATATGACCCATGTGGCCCCACTCAAGTCTCTTATTGGTTACTGCCTGGTAGCCAGGGTAACCAGTCAGTGTAAACCAAGAGAGCTGAAAAGCAGGAAGTAGTGTTCTGACTGACTTGTTATACATCAAATCACTCCAGCCTTTATACATTACATTACATTTTTGGCTAATTAACTAGATTAGAATTTTTTTTATTTTGCACAGCAAAATATCTATTTACCCAGTTTTTATTTTTACACTGAAGAATTAATTTAAGTTCATATTTCAGTCTTATTGGCCCTTACAACTGGGTGAATTATTTCCAAACTGGAAAAGGAAAGCTTGTCCAATATATATTAAAGAAACAGTAACACCAAATAAATATTTAATGAGAATATCATGTACTGTTGCCCAGCAACATTAAAACTGACATGTTTGCTTCAGAAACACTACTATAGTTCATATAAACAAGCTGCTGTGTAGCAATGGCAGAAATTAAAAAAGGCTATATGGCACAGGTTAAATAGTGGATAACAGATAACACCTTTATGTCCTACAGAGCTTATCTGCTATTTGCTGTGTAACCAGAGCCTTTTCTCCTTTGAATGGCTGCCCCCATTGCAACACAGCAGCTTATTTATAGAAACAATAGTAGTGTTTCTGAAGCAAACACACCAGTTTTACCAGTGCAGGGCAACATTGCATTATATTTTTATTACTTTAAATCACTTATTTTTTTGATGTTACTGTTCTTTTAATTCTTTAAAGAGTCAAAACATTCTATTCATTGGTATATTTAGTAGGGATGTAGCGAACTGTTCGCCCGCGAACTAGTTCGCGCGAACTTCGACCGTTCGCGTCCGCCGAATGTTCGCGAACGTTTGGGAACGTTCGCATTTTGAGTTCGCGTTCGATCGTTCGACCATTCGACCATTCGAATTCCTTCGACCGCTAAAAATCGAACGATTTCCATTCGTTCGAACGATTGTAAGCATTCGATCGAATGTAAATGGCTTCGATCGTTCGATTCGAATGAAAATCCTTCGATCGAACGATTAAAATCCTTCGATCGTTCGAATCGAACGATTTTAGCGGGTGTTCGAAGTTCGCGAACTGCTCGCGAACGTTCGCGTTTTTTGCCGGTGTTCGCGAACGGCGTTCGCGAACACCAAATCGGCAGTTCGCTACATCCCTAATATTTAGTAGCATTGCAGAATACAGTGTGACATGCCACTGGAATGCACATGTACTTTTAGGGGGGAATTAGCGTTTGGTAGGCAGGTAGCATAGAATTTGTTTTAGCTAAGAGACAGGGACACCAAGGCTTCAGACAAAAAAAATACAGGTTTATTATGCACTGGGCATTCCCAACGAAAAGGCAACAAAATACAGTTCAGCAACTTCAATGCCTAAACCTTCAGGGTACAGTTTAACAACGTCACTGTAAACCATTCAGGGTTTCCTCCCCCCTCTGGTCGCCCACCCTCTTGCGCTTTGAAGTATTTGGGCTTCACACTCAGCTTCCCCTTCTGGGACTCAGACTCACCAGCGTGGGGATTAAGGCTCCAACCTCTGGACCTCTCTTGCTGGCAGCAAAGTTCCTTCTGGCAGGCAGTGTCTCTCACAGCACCACACTTCCCTCTACTCTATGAGGCATTTGGAGAGCTCTAAACTATGGGAACCTAGCCTTTTTATATTTGCAGGCAGCTCCTCTCACAGCTGACCCTTAATAACCTGGCTGAAAGAGAATATTAACCCTACCTCAGCTGGGTATCCCTCTGCAACAAATCTCTTGCAGTTTAAATTCACTCTTTTATATGCATTTTTCAAACACCCTGTCACAACAGATATTAATTTTTCTCTCAAATGATGACATTATATTTAGCACATGCAAACCATAAATTAGACTATAAACCACAAATTAATTTACATTTTCCCACAGTATTTATGTTTACTCTAGTCCCCAAAGGGAATGTAAAACTGAAATTCTACTGTACATGTAAAAAACATATATGCCATAAACATAAAAATGATCCCCATGCCATTAAGCATTACAGCAGAAAAAAGTACCAAAAGTATTAAAAATATCTATAATATATCTATAAATATATATCTATAAAGTCCATAATATTCTTCCTAAATACAATAGTTACAGTATGTCAGATAGTTTGGGTGATTGGCTCACTTATATCAGTTGCTATTTCTATCGATCTGCATCTACTAATCGTATTCATTTTTAGGCTTCAGATGTACTGTTATTTTAAGTGATATTGACAACTTTTTTTTAGAGGATTTGGTATATAGAAAACACAAAATTAATATTGCTCATTCTTGTAAAAATAAGAAGTCTTGGAACATAGTAGTGCTGCCCCTTTTTTCACTTTCTCTGCTGTGATGTTGAAAGAGAAGAAAAAATATTTTGTAAAGCATTTGACAGGCAGTCTAGAGTGACACTTGAATCTCTGCTGCCTTTCTTTCATTATTTCTTTTTACACAAGCAAATAATATCCTGTTGGTCTTTCCATTGCATTGCTGTTTTGCTAGCTACCTTTCCGGTTATTTGAAGTTCATTTTGCCTCCCTTTCATCATAAATGTTTGCTAGAATATATAGTCACTATTCCTGGAATGGATTATATTGTGTGTGCTGACGTTTCATGTAACATAGAACTACAGAACCCAACCTTCTAGCTCTCAGGTGATCATTATGTGTGTTGGCACTGTGATTTGCCTCTGGGTTGATGCACACTAAGATTGAGCAAACCTAGGAACCAAGGAACACACAAAATGAGAAAAACCTTGTGCAGTGTTTACATTTAAGAAGCTTTACATTTTAGATTCAACATTTTTGTGTATTCATTTATTTCTCTAAAATTGAATCTAACCGTCTTAGATTTTATTCAGTTCAGTTAACATAAACAATTTTTAACTCCCTCGTAGTAAACAGGACAGGTCACAAGCCTAAATTATATGCTTTCTTCATATAGTACAAATGTTCATAACTAAGTCTATATACAAATCATTCAGGCATTAGTTTGTTAATTAGACTGACATTTATTAGTCTCAACCTTTGGGCAGATATGCCCATTCATCCGCTATCAAACTGTCAGATAACTGGCCAGTATGTTTGTCAGTCACCTGAATGACTGGACCAAAACCATGGGGGTTATTTTTTAAAGTCCAAATGCTAAAAACGCTAAAAGGTCGAGTTTTTTTTACTACAAAATCAGAATTTTTAGTGGGAAAATAAAACACAAATTTTTCAAGATTTAGGGGCATATTTATCAAGAGTCGAATTTCAAATTGAAAAAACGTCGAAATTCGAATTTAAAAAGACCAACAAGTTTTTTTTGGGTAGAATAGGTCCTTTTTTGATTGAATAGGTCTGTATTCGATCGAATTTGAATAGTTCCAATCGAAGGAATAGCGCATTCGATTGAATTTGATTCAAAGTTTTTCCCAAAAAAAACTTGGATTTTTCAAAGTCCACCAATTGACTCCAAATAGGTTCTAGGAGGTCCCCCATAGGGTAAAACAGCAATTCAGCAGGTTTTAGATGGCGAATGGTCAAAGTTGAATTTTTAAAGAGACAGTACATGATACATTTTGATATTCGAATTTTTTAATTTTTTTTAGCAAATTCATATCGAAATTGGACTATTCCCTAGTCAAAGTGCACAAAAATAGCTTGAATATCTGATTTTTCCAATTTGAAAATTCACCTCGATCTTTAATAAATCTGCCCCTTATTATACCCTGAGGCTGCAAAAAGTCTAAATCAGAAAATCTGGCATCTCAGACCTGCCAAGGTTTTATATAAGTCAATGGGAGAGGTCCCAATCCTATTTGGAAGTTTATGTACTGAGTTTTTGCCCATCCGATTAAATCGTGCTTTTTAATAATAAATAAGGTCAAATCATGGATTCTAGTTTGGTCAGACTTTTTTTATTATAATTTATTTATTATAAAAAATCAGATAAATTCAGATTTTGATAAATAACCACATACCAGTCCATTAGCTCTTTCAACCAATGAATGTATAAACTGTCAATATGATCATTGTAGAATGGATGTCCAGTCATACACATTCCCAAACCAATTTGGCTGAGTTGGGTCATTACAACGCAAACATACACAAGCAAATGTTATTCTGTTTACTTGAAAACTGGCCAACATTATTGGTCAGATTTCTCAAAGGTCGAATTTTGAGAAAGGGTTTTCAACCAAGTATTAGAAATAAACATTTTATTTTCGTTTTTTTAATTTGTCCAATTACTTTTGAGCCACTGAAATGAAGTTATTGTGTTAAAAAAAAGCTT
This sequence comes from Xenopus laevis, assembly GCF_017654675.1. NCBI lineage: Eukaryota > Metazoa > Chordata > Amphibia > Anura > Pipidae > Xenopus > Xenopus laevis. The sequence continues at coordinate 55,300,332 of NC_054380.1, forward strand.
TAGTTCCTCACATTTTTATGCAATCTTTTTGTTTATCCCACTGAATTAAAGCTGAAAATCTGCAGTTCATCTGCATCTGAGTTGTTTTATTTAAAATGCATTGTGCTAATGTACAGAACCAAAATTTTAAAAAAGGTTGTCTCGGTCCAAAGAACTGTATATTCTGTAGATCAGAGGTCCATATGATTAAGAAGGCCTGCTTGGCTCTAGGAATAAAAATGATTGTGCTTTGTGGTTGAATGAATGAAGAGGAGACAAAAGAATGTATAATAATTGTTCACTCTTTAACTTGATTGTCAGTAAAATAGCTTCTACATTGGCTGCAGATACTATAAGGGCAGGGGCACACAGGCAGATTCGGGGGGGGGTTTACATGACATTCCACAGAGGCACCTGAGAACTGTATTAATTAAATGTAGCAAATTGTAACAATTACGTACTACAATTACATGTTTGGAATCTGCATGTGATATGCTGAGCTGCTATACTGAAACACCAGGGACAGGAATAATAAACTTTAGATTTACATTTTGGAAAAACAGTAAAAAATAAAAAATGGAAAGCAGTTGAAAAAAACTTTATTTCTGGTGAACAATCTGAAAACAATTGAGCTGAAAAAAGGGTTTGGAAAGTGAATAAAGCCTTTAACTTTAAGGGGCCGATTCACTAACTTCGAGTGAAGGATTCGAAGGTAAAAAACTTCGAATTTCGAAGTTTTTTTGGGCTACTTCGACCATCGAATGGGCTACTTCGACCTTCGACTACGACTTTGCATCGAAGGATTCGAAGTAAAAATCATTCGACTATTCGACCATTCGATAGTCGAAGTACTGTCTCTTTAAAAAAAACTTCGACCCCCTAGTTCGCCATCTAAAAGCTACCGAAGTCAATGTTAGCCTATGGGGAAGGTCCCTTGGCTAACTTTTTTTGATCGAAGGATATTCCTTCGATCGTTGGATTTAAATCCTTCGAAACGTTCGATTCGAAGGATTTAATCGTTCGATCGAAGGAATAATCCTTCGATCTTTCGATCGTACTATCTGCGCTAAATCCTTCGACTTCAATATTCGAAGTCGAAGGATTTCAATTCCCAGTCGAATATCGAGGGTTAATTAACCCTCGATATTCGACTCTTAGTGAATCAGCCCCTTAATGTGTTTTAGAATGGCCACTTCTAAGCAACATGTTAATTGGTTACCATTATTTTATTATTTGCCTTCTGAATCTTTCCAGCTTTTAGACCCTCTTCTATTGATGTTCCAGTATTTCATTTAAATTAATGCAAGGTTGCTAGGAAAAATTGGACCAAGCAACCAGATTATATAAAGTACAAACTTACTTTAAAAAAAAAAAAGCTAAGCACTATGAATAATAAAAAATTGAAACACAGAGATTGCAAAAAAATGTCTAACATAAAACAATGTTAAATTGATAAAACAAAGTTTGTATAGTAAAAAAAATGTATCATAAAATATTAGTCTAGCATGAGTTCAGTAACATGAGGGGTCTGAAATAATCTCTGACTGTAAAGTTCCATGAAGGAAGTAAAGCTGATTTGTTTCCTTAAAACCATTGTTTTATTTTTTTAATTTTTGCTTTACTTAAAAATCATTTATCATATGTGTTAGTAAAAAATGATATGGTGGTCTCATCAGGAATACGTTGTCATAGAAGGCTTTTGTCATTGTTTATTTATGCAAGTTCTTCTAATTGCAGAGTGTTTGTCACGCTCTGAGACAAGCTTCTATTCTACAGCATGTAGTAAACATTCAGGCAGCATACCGTGTCAATAAATTAACAAGAACAGGAACTGCTGCAGGCATCAATGGATAAAGACAGAGTTGCTTAAAGCAAGGTTAGAGGTCAGAATAATGGCCAACCTTTTAGCACTTGCATACTCCATTAGGCTTAATGGCTTTGGTTAATTTGTTAAAATACAGGCTTGGCTGCATTTTTGCCTCCTCAGCATGGTAAATACAGCAGCTATTGTGTTATAATCCAATTGGCATTATTGTGGACTGCAGTATGAATGTACTTTCGCTGGGAAACAAGTAGTAGGAAGGAGTCTGTAGAAGTATAATGGTGATTTTAATCCTTTCCTCTTTAACAAACACCCATGAAAGTACCTATCATTAAATAATGTAAAACCCTATTTAGGATGAATGAGTAGGATCAGAAATCTCAGCAAGAAATTTCTGGATTGTTATTCTTCTCAGGATCATAAAGTCTTCATACAAAATAAGCTCCTTCTTCTTACACAGAACAATGTCATTCACTCTCAACTATGGTATGCATAGAGTAACTGATTATTTTAATAGGGGAAATAAAAGCATATATAAGGCCATACATTAAGGGGTATTATTGGATTAGTCTCACCATTAACATAATACCTAGATGTTGGTAGCATAAGTAAGCCACTCAGATACAGGATTCCTGCTTATCTTTAAAGCTAATTTGGGGATGTTGGTAAGCCACATTATCTCTTTCAGTATATGAGTATTTCAGAGACAAAAGTTGAGCAGGTTTCTGTACAAACACTTATTGCAAATTGAAGTATTCAAAGATTTCTAGATGTTGTGGTTTTCTAGTACCAACTAATGTAACTGTATTCAGTACTTTAAGTGGCTCAAGCTCAAAATGAAAAATATTTTGTATTGGCCTATCATGGTAGCACTGGGCTGGGGCATGCCATTGATGTCAGTGATCCAGCTTGTTTAGGTGACAACAGCGAGGAAGTGCTGAGGATCATAGCAGGTCCTCTAGACACCAGGGCATTCAAGCGTGACTTCATTGCATCAGTGCTACAAAATAGGAAATGAAACACCTACTGATATCAATGTACCTTGCCAGTTCATTGGTCTACTTTCTTTCAAACCCTGATGTTTCTGATAACCTTGGTCCTGATCTCTGGTAAAGATTCCCCCTATATGTAATAAAAGGCACAATGTTTGTCCAGGTGCAGTAATCCATATCATATGTTTGCTTTTAAACAGGTGCCCACAAAATGCCACTTTATTGATTGGTTACTATAGGTGATTAGACCTGTAGTAGAACACCATCCTGGCTCTGAGCTTCCCCAGCCCCAGCTTCCCCCCCCCCCCCCCAGATAGCATCCCTTATAGTTCAATTCCATTTGAAAGTGCATTCTACATGGTGTAGGTGCATTCAGGGAATATTAACTTTTAAGCAAAGGAAAGAAAAAGAAAGGAGTAGAAGAATTTAAGATTTAAAAATTTTTCAATCAATATAAAAAGCATCAACTGATGTTGGCACTCACTTTTTAAGGGAAGATGGTGCCACTGGCAGTTTGTGAATAGATGTTAATGCTTATGTCGTTTAAGAGCAGATGGTGCTCTCAGTTTTATTCAGGAGACCTCTCCAGTTGGTGCAGATGAAATTACTGGGCCCGGATTTTGTTTCAATCTGGCAAGAAGAAACCCTTGAAAAGAGCTTGATCATCAGAAGAGAAAGCAGTCACCTGGTCTTCCTTGGTAACACAGGCTTCTTATTTGGAAGGAGAATAGCACATTAGAGAATGTATTCCGTTTCAGAAGGAAATATCACATCAGATCAACATTCTATTAAAATCTCCTTATCCACACATTAGTGTTATAGATACATTAACATATGTACCACTTCTTGAAGTGTAGCAACAACTTCAACAAAACTACATAAATCAGCTTTGGTGATATAGTATGTGACAGTCACTCATATATCACTCTGTTAAATGGAACCCCTGACTTCTCAGTACTCATTTTTAGCTGCTATTGTCTGCTTAGCTGTGATTTTTTGACACACAAGAACACAGGGAGTTCATTCAAATTCTTCTTCAGTACTTACTGCTGGGACTGGAGGTCAGCTCTATCACTCCGCAGTACTGGCCACACAATTCCACTAAAAATTGGCAGTTTTGGATGGAATCATCAGAACCAAGAAAGGATCTTTACAGAGGAGCTATGAAAATAAATAAAATTAAAAACTTAAAAGCCTTTTAAACATTATGACCAACAATAAATCTCTCTCTCTCTTGAGAAAGGGCAAGAGTAAGCCCGAAACGTTGCCTGGTTGTTTGACCTAATAAATTAAAGTTTTCACTTTTTGCAACAAACAGGTGCTGCAGCTGTATTTTCTTCCTGTATGTCTATGCAAACCCCTGGCAAGGGTTTCCAGACTGCTTTGCACCCAAACTTCAAGGTTGGTGGTTGAAGCACACACAATATTGTATATTCTGTACAACTATTGAACTTCCATAAACACCTGTGTGATAAGGTCCTTGGAGTTACAGCTTATCCACTCTGGGAACTATGGGTCATATTACAGTACAGATGTCACAAATGGCAATTCTTTTTCAGCATGGTTTGCCAACTCCTAACTTCCTCAGTGTAGAATGTGTGGGTTCCAATAGCCATCTTGGGGTAGGATAACCCCAAGTGCCCACCAATCAACTGAAGAGTTGTATGGGTCCTCTTCATGCATCTGCCAAAGGAACAGAAAATCTGTCTTTCTTTTAATGATTTGGTCACCAACATGCTGGGCCACATTGGGTCGATATGGCCTTAGTGCCAAAAATCAGATTATACAGTAGGATTAATGGAGATTGGTCGGACGATGACCACAAAAATACATCAATGCGGTCCTTAATGACCTGCATTTTCAAACACGGCCAATTAATATCTGGCCTGATATTGGTCTGGCTGGCTGAAAAATTTTTTCGCCGCGTCAAAAAAACGGGTGCCGGCATAAAAAAAAGGGCGCCGGCGTAAAAAACGAGACGCCAGCGCCGTTTCGTGAATTCTTTGCCGTTTCGCGAAATTCGCTAATTTTCCGGCGAAGTGAAACGGCGCAAATTCGCCCATCACTAGTAATGTCATCAATGGATGTGCATTACAGTAAACACACATACAAAAATGATTTGGGTGGTTCGTTCTTGTTTTGAAGTAAATTAGCATTCAATATTCTTACCTCAGGAGCAATATAATGCAGGGTTCCACAATATTCAGTAGCTGTTTAGCAGTGATCACCAACCAGTGGCTTGTGAACAATATGTTGCTCACCAACCTCTTGGATGTTGCTCTCAGTGGCCTTAAGGCAAGTGTTTATTTTTAGATTCCCAGCTTGGAGGCAATTTTTAGTTGCATAAAAACCATGTGTACGGCTAAACAGAGCCTCTAGGCTGACAGTCCATATAGGAGCTACCAAATAGCCAGGCACAGCCCTTATTTGGCACTCCCCCAAGGAATATTTTCATGCTTGTGCTGCTCCCCAACTTTTTTTACAATTTATTATGGCTCACAGGTAGAAAAGGTTTGGTTCCCATGCTGTTTTGTCTAAGAACATAAGCAGTGAGATTCCAAAATCTGTGATTTGCACATGACCCTGAAAGTCTTGAAGGATGTTTTCTGACTTCAAGTCACTATAAAGTGAAATAGTATACTAGTATACTGTGCTAATACTGTTCTGGCAATACATCTTATAAAGCTGTAATCATCGTATTGATCATATGAATATAAAACAGTTTGTTTTTTTATAAAATAGTAAACTTTATATCTGGCAACATAAAGGACATGCACTGATTCTGCAGGTGCCACTGTCTGTTTGCTGTAACTCACTGTAGGCTGTACATGCTGGATACAATATTAAACTAATCTGTAGTGACATATCAACAGTTATCAATACATTTATAAAACATTAGGCTAAGGATTACTACCTGAAAGACAATAAGAAAATTCTCTTAATCCTGCACATGGGAACGGGTGCATCAGGTAAAAGTTCCTACCTCAGCTGTCCAAATTGGTTCCTCTGCAGTATCCGAGCAGGAAGTGTTCCTGTAGAATATAGTCTTAGGGCTCTTACACATGGGCATTTCTTATTGTGCTTAAAACACGTTTGAATGCAGGTTTAATGTAGGGTTTCTACTCATGCCCGGATTTGTGGAAAGGCCACCAAGGCCTGGACCTAGGGCGGCAGGATATTAGGAGGCAACATTCTGCACAACCACAGCCACATTGGTTCAGAAACACTAGGGATGCACAGGAGATACAATACTCTATAAATTTCCTGTGCGACAATCCCTATTGCTTCAGTCCCAATGAAAATTTGTGCGAATAAAAGGGAGGTGCAGGGGAGATGAACGACAGCGGGCCTAGGGGTATGTAAAACCAGCCCTGTTTCTACTTGTCTGGATTTCACCTGGACAGCCCAGTTTTTGGAAGGGCTGTTCAGGTGAAAAGTGCCTGTCTCGATTTCCAGATCAGGAAATCCAGACTGGACATTGAATTTAATGACATGTTGATCAGCCAGTCGCTGATCACCATATCACCATATTGTGGCAAGGTATAAAGTACAGGGTTCAGTTTGTGCACAACACACGTGCGTTGCTTACAACAGTTCATAGCAGGCGGGGTATTAGTAAATGATAGGGTTGGCACCTTTCCCTGCCACTGACTAGTCTATGGAACTTTGAGGTGACATAATATCCTCATATTTTGCAAAGGGGGGTACTTTATTTATTAGAAATTACATCACTAAGCTCTGATTATAACCGATGACATGATTAAGCACAGTTTATAAGGATATCATTTACAGGATAGTCATGGCTCTTGTGTAATATATATATATATATATATATATATATATATAATATTCTTTGCCATGTATATTGACAAAAAAGAACCAAGGCCACCAGGCTTGGCAATCCTACTCTGTTATCATTCTGTTACTATATGCTAACATGCTACAGGAAAATCATATTTTTGTTATTTTTTTCTCCCATCTCCATGACCTTGGAAATCATGAGCTATCCTTCATACATACAGGGCTAAAAGACGCTGCAGGGTAAATACTAATCATCAACTGGTGGTCTCCTAGCAACCAGAAAGCAACCTGTAGGTGGTGCTAAAATGCCATATCTTCATTATGTCATGACTGAGTAACAAACAAGCTCACAATTGCTGCAGTCATTTAAAAATGGCATTCTCTTCATTGTGTAAAATAAGAGTGATCTGCAAATTTGAACACTGCTCATATGTTTATTGTTGCTACCAGTGTGTTTCTACCTGTCTTAGAAAAACATATCATCCATATAAAGGGTATACTAGGAGCTCATTCCCAAATTAGTTATCAAATATAATGAAAAATGTAACTAATTTAGCATACCTTATTTTTTACCAAGACATTTAAGTAGGATAATTAACCCTTTGGTTAATAAGGACAGAGATCCCCATTAAACAGATTAAAGGAGAATTCTGATATGAAGTTGTCTAAATGAGGATGATGTAATACAAAATATTCATTTATATGATTATTATAATACTTTTATAAAATTATAAAGTTTTTACACTTTTGCCAAACATAACAATTATTATGTTTATAATTTAAAGAAACAAACGTATCTATCAATTAATAGTATAAAGGCGATGGTGGGGGAATAAAACATTGCATTTTGGGGAGTGTTTTTGTAAAAGAAAATTCTCACATGCAGTGACTGCTGTAACTATCTAACTAACTGACTATCAAGCTAACTTGTGGGTGCTGGGTATCTTGGATAGGGGGTGGAAGAGATAGCAGTATCTGCTTTCAAACTAGGGAGGGTACAAATGAACTTGTGTAGTTGTAGAATTTTAGTAGCAGAATACATTTTTTTGACAAGTAGAAGTAGAAGTAAAACTTATAGATTACAAAGAAAAATGTATCCGTTATTAAAATATAAAATTATATAAATTTGGAGTATCACCTTGGAGTTTTATGACTTTTTATATGGTGTCCTCTAATATCCTTATAAATAACAATTATACTTTGTATATAAATGAATATTTCTGACATCAGCTGAAGAAAAATAACATATACTGTATTTATAATGTGTTTCTTCAATGGAGGGCATATACTGTAATTACTAATAATAGCTCAGCATGCTCAGACTATCACTGTGCTCATGTTAGGAAATATATAATGAGATTTGTAGTCAATTGACATGAACAATTTGTAAAACTAGCATTCTGATTGACAAAGCTAACTTGTCTAATTTGTCCTCATAATCTTACACTCTGCAAGTAAAGACTTGCCAGCGCATTCATGCTAGTGTATTCAAAATGCAATACTTACAAAACAAGAGTAATTAACTCCCCCTAACCTGGGAGTAGTGATGGGCAACTTCACTGAAAATTCACTAAAAACAGCAAAAAATTTGCAAAAGCGCCAAAGGACATTCTTCTGCACAACATTTGCAGTGAGCATTCAGTGAATGGAAAGTTTATTATGCATGTCCCAATAGGCCATTCCCCATATCAAACAGACCACATCCACATTTTGGACAGCAGACTGATCAACTGGTAAATCAATTTGCAAAGTTGTTATTTATATAAGTGCGTGGCATGATTGATTGGATGGCAGCAGAAAGGGCTTATGGAATAAGCCAACCATAGAGCACAACATAACAAAAGGATAAGTCAAACAAAATCTTATTTATTTGGATTTTAGAAGTATTTCACATATCTTCTTGGTGACTTTTAATATCATACACATTACAGAAAGGCAAACATTGTCCAGTTGTATCTAACTGGAGGCTCACATATTTGGCCCTCCAAGACATTTTATGCTGCTTCATTGTATGTAAACATTATTTTCAAATAATCTTGCAACATTGCAATTGAAAAATAATAATTGCAGTTTTTAAAGTTTGTTTATGCTAGCCAAAGTATAAAATTGCACTGCTTTGTGTAGGCAAGTGTAACTACTCCAGCCCATGTATGTGGCCTTCAGGAGCCCTACCAGACCTATATGGAGACAATAAGTGGCCAGATATCTATTAGGCAGGTATGAATATCACATTTGGCAATGACCACATTGGTGCATTGATTTGATTCTCATCCAATGGACCCTAAGCCCTAAGCTAAGATCTGATCTTTGGTCAGTGTGAACAATTTGACAAGACTGTAATGCTATATCAAATGCTCTGAAGGTAAAATCACTAAACGTATCACTTCAACCAGAACAACTCAACTCTGCAAAACATTGCCAGGAGGCCACAACATCTACTACAGATTGTTCTACATGCATTTCAGCAGAAAGTCTTCTGTCAAAATGTATCTCACTAATTGTATTCTAATAAGTAGTCTATTATAATTATATAAAAAATAACAAGTGAAAAATTAACCATTCAAATCAGTATGTATGATTGGCAGTCTAGCCATGAATTAGCTATAGCATTGGTCTTAAAAATCCATGTATGTTCCTTGTTTAACCTATGAATTATCTAGCATCCTTTATATCAGTAGGCCTACTATCTACTTCTTATAGCCTCTAAATATAAATCTATTATTTAAGGGAAAAAGTTTCACCTTACGACAATCAGTGTTAAATCATTGTTAAAGAGGTAGTTGCAGGATTTTGCAAAAAAAGACTAACATACAGGAAAAAAATTACTCCATTTAGGAAAAAAATTACTTAGAATAGCATGATTAATTGCATGTATTGTACAGAAAAAAACAATTTTATTTAAATATATATATGGCTGCCTTAATGGTCCAAAAGGAGGCACTTTTTACCACCATTTTTAAGTACACAAAAACGCAGTGTCAAAGTCCCCAAAATGACCCCTGCAGACTTGCAAATTCTTTTGAAGTTTATGCATTTATGACATCTACATATATAATTCAGCCAATTCTTAAAAAAAACAAAACACAAAACATCTACAATTATTTATTATCAGGATCACCATTTCCACCTTAAAGGGATACTGTCATGGGAAAAAAACATTTTTTCAAAATGAATCAGTTAATAGTGCTGCTCCAGCAGAAATCCATTTCTCAAAAGAGCAAACAGATTTTTTTATATTCAATTTTGAAATCTGACATGGGGCTAGACATTTTGTCAATTTCCCAGCTGCCCCTGGTCATGTGACTTGTGCCTGCACTTAAGGAGAGAAATGCTTTTTGGCAGGCTGCTGTTTTTTCTTCTCAATGTAACTGAATGTGTCTCAGTGGGACATGGGTTTTTACTATTGAGTATTGTTCTTAGATCTACCAGGCAGCTGTTATCTTGTGTTAGGGAGCTGCTATCTGGTTACCTTCCCATTGTTCTTTTGTTTGGCTGCTGGGGGGGAAAAGGGATGGGGGTGATATCAGTCCAACTTGCTGTACAGCAGTAACGAGTGATTGAAGTTTATAAGAGCACAAGTCACATGACTTGGGGCAGCTGGGAAATTGACAATATGTCTAGCCCCATGTCAGATTTCAAAATTGAATATAAAAAAATCTGTTTGCTCTTTTGAGAAATGGATTTCAGTGCAGAATTCTGCTGGAGCAGCACTATTAACTGATTCATTTTGAAAAATTTTTTTTTCCCATGACAGTATCCCTTTAAACGTGTAATATTACATTTTTGAACTCAATTCCAATTAATTATAGGTTTATTTATGGTTAAGTTTGTTAATTATTGAGTAATAAAATCTATTTATAGAAAAGGTGATATTCAGAGCTTCTTCTTTTTACACAGCATTTTACAACTTTTTTTCACATCAGTAATCCACCTGACAACATAATGTTAGACAATCTGGGCTTTTTAAAATGAAAAAAAAACTTAAAATAATAGATTCTGCAACCTAAACTCACCTCCAGGCTTAATGTTGATTTGCAGTTGAAGCCATTGCATTCATGGTATTTCACAACAGAAACCATTGACATGTTTATTTCTTTCAGCCTTGGATCTCAGCATTGATGTTATGAAACACCCTCCCAGGCAATGAATCACTTAAATTTATAGAGTTTAGCTAATGTATGCCTTAATCCTCCTAGTGTTAAATGACAGTTGATTTTATTTTATTTTTTATGGTAATTTCTTGGTGAGAATTATTATCTTGGACAAGAAAAAGAATGGCTGCTAATGAAATATAGTTGATAAGTGGGACTCAAAAGCAGTTATGGCCTCCTGTGGAAAAACGATTACTATATACACAGATAGTGCTACACGTGAGAGCGCCCCTACCTTGATCATCCATTTCTTCCCTAAAGACACTTTAGCTTGGCCTTGGACCAGTCAGTAAGAGAGTGGCTAAACCTAGGGGAATACAGGCAGAAGAGGTAAGTGCCCAATTTCTCTTCCATACTGTTGAGCCAAAGCATGTACCCCTTCTGCCTACCCCTAAATTGTACTCAATTTGTGCACTAATAGATATCTGTAAGTTTTTAGAATACCAATATCACTCATAGGGTTGCCACCTTTTCAACATTAAATTCTTGAGCAGGAGTGACATCATGGGAGACACGTTGACATCAGGTTTCTGGATGCTAACGTTTAGGGGGGCTGTTAACTTAAGCGGGATTCTCAGTTCAGAATCAACTAAAACACTGATTCAGTCTCTCATCATCTCCCGCCTTGATTACTGCAACTTACTCCTCACAGGTATTCCAACAAGTCACCTTTCACAACTCCAATCTATTCTAAACGCGGCCGCTAGACTCATTCATCTAGCTCGCCGCTCAACATCAGCTGCTCCCATATGTATGTCCCTTCACTGGCTCCCAATCTCTTCTAGAATCAAATTCAAATTACTTACACTCACATTCAAGGCCCTTAATAATGAAACCGCTCCCTATATTTCATCTCTAATCTCCAAATACACTCCTTCACGAAACCTACGCTCTGCTTCTGATCTTCGCCTCACTTCTCCTCTGGTCACTTCTGCCCATTCTCGTCTACAAGACTTCTCTCGGGCTTCTGCTTTTCTCTGGAACTCTCTGCCACAAGCTGTCAGACTTTCTCCTTCCTTCCAAACTTTCAAGCGCTCCTTAAAGACCCATCTGTTTAAAGAGGCCTATTCAATGTACCTTAATTAATCAGTGCTGTATCAAAAATGACAAATTGTTTATACAATCCTAATGTCTCAATTGTACCCTAACCTTTAAGTTTGTAAACCCTATTGTATTCTGTAATCCTTGTCTGTTATCCACCATTCATTCCCTGTTTGCTATAACTGCAGTAAAGCACTGCGTATCTTGACAGCGCTATATAAATAAATGATGATGATGATGATGATGATAATTCAGCAGCCAATGATTGACTGATCAAACCAATTATTATATCATTGTAGTGTGCTTCCCCTCTGCCTCTTGTTGAGCCACAACTCACAGAAGTAAGTGAATTCCAGATGAAGGAGATGGGAAAATATTTGAATAAATCACATTACATTCATGCATTCAACCTAACTGTAGCCAACAGTGCATCTAGGTACACCTTATAAATAGAATGTCCCAAATCAGACTTGAAAATCTTCTTAGCTAAAGTCTTCTGAGCTAAAAAATTCCTGCCTTTATTCCTCGGGCTGATATTCAATTCAACACTCAACAACTCTTTGTAGCAGGAAGAGGTTTTTAAAATAAAACAATATATATATATATACAGTATATATATATATATATACACACACATACATTTATATACATACATTTATATATATATATATATATATATATATATATATATATATATATATATATATATATATATATATACGGTAGTTCCTTTTTTTATGTCAGCAGCTGATATAAATCTATTTTAAAAACATTTAACCAAAAGCAGTTATTTATGTGCATATAAGCTGCAACTAATATAAAGGCCAAAAAGATTTCAACATTTTATAGTGGCTGGATAAAGAATTCAAGATGACTAAAAGTAAATTGAACAAATACTAATTGAGATTAGTGGTCAAACTTCCAGTCCCACTAGTTTCACTGTTAAAAACGTTTATTAAAGATAGAAATATGTATTATCAAGTTAATCAAATTTCATTTATTTTTATTATTTCCATTTTTTCCAATACAGGAAATGGCACTGGGGGAGATTTGTGGGGTTCTGTCCAGGGCACGTTTTAGGAGAAATATATATTATAGTGATAGTGACCGGAAACTGCTTTCAAAAATTGCCTGAATGGTGGCAATGGAAGATGATTTGGAGCATGTTTGTTATACCTGCTTAAGCTACTAAAAGCTGGTTGGAGAAAATACTGAAATAACCCTGTGTGCCATTTCCCTAAATGTTGTCTTGAATGAATAGTGGCATATAATTAACATAGAGAAAACAATGCAGTCTTTGTATACGTTACAATGTGCTTTTCATACAGTAAAAGCAGACTTTCCTTTCTGTTACATGCTACACATGCATTCCACTTTGATGACTGCTAATGTTTGCCAAGCAGAAAGGAATGGGACATATTTGAAAGTTAAATTATGCATTCTTCTTTAATACATATTGTTGTAAATTGCCATCAGCATCAGAAATTTTTCAGTGTCTCAGAAGATATAGAAGATATTACTTCAGTTTTGGTTTGTGAGTGTGCGTGGGAGGGATGAGGCAGGATGGGGTAATTGAGTGAGCAATAATTACAGAATGTTCAGGGGCCTGACCCCAGGATACAAATACTGTTCACTTAGAGTGCACAAAGACAAATTATCCATAACAAAGATATGTGTGCAGCTTTATCTCAGCAGAGATTACGTATGGGTTCATAAAAGGTAAATGCATCATTATGAAGCAGCTACATATGAAGAAAAATGCTTTCATACAGTTGCCTCTGATAACTGTCCAGTTTCCTGGAAAAGACTGAGGTGCTGAGACTTGTAAGCAATTACATACTCTTCGCTGTTCATTTGGGATGAAAAATTTTTTTTGCACAGCACTTCTGATCTCATCCTTGTGGGGATACACACATACACTCAGAAAAACGATCATATAATGGATACCTGAAAAACCTGAGTGCATTAAAGTACTCACTTATTTTTTCATTTGTATCCCCCTGAGCCTAGTGCTAGTACAGGTATGGGACTTCAGAATGCTCAGGACCAGGGTTTTCTGGATAACGGAACTTCCCGTGATTTGGATCTTCATACTTTAAGTATACTAGAAAATCATGTAAACACTAAATAAACCCAGTAAGCTGGTTCTGCTTCCAATAAGGAATAATTATATTAGTTGGGATCAAGTACAAGAGACTGTTTTATTATTACGGAGCAAAAAGGAAATCATTTTTTTAAAATTTTGATTATTTGATTATAATGGAGTCTATGGGAAAAACTCTCTAGATAACTGATTTCAAGATAACAGATCCCATAACCTGTATTGTAGATATTAATATGTGTAAAATAAGATGAATCTATCTATCTATCTATCTATCTATCTATCTATCTATCTATCTATCTATCTTGGCTAAAACAGGCCTTTCCAAGTTAGTGAAGCATAGAACAAAGGTCACACTAGACTCTTTTTACCCAGTTATGCAACTATACCTCTCCTTCTGTTGGGTGAAAAATAATATAGAGGACACCAGAGGTTCTTGCAAACAAAACAGAACAAAAGCTTTTGTAGGGGCACCTATGGGTTAATCTGCCCTGCAGCTTTAAGGCCCCCACCTTTTTTTAGAGTGATCTGCCAGGAGAGGTGTGACAGCTTCCTGCTACACTGCACTTTAGTGTGTGTAAGGAGTGGCCTCTTCCTCTTTCGCCTCTGGATGCTGATCCAGCTGGTTGTGCTCAGAGGAGCTGAGTACAGAAGACTCAGAAGAAGGCATGTGTCCAAGTCGGGGACTAGGAAACCCCGTGAATGAGGAATAGATATGCTAGGACAGACTTGTCATAGTTTCTCTATAATCTTAATCTTAGCGAAAGCCCTAACCTGAAGTGTTAGAGGCACGTGTAACCCATGCTCTAGTGCACTAGCTGGTGAATTAACCCCGTATGGCCCACATAGGTGTTACACTTTATTGTAAAAGCACCACAGGGGTATTCTCACAAGCAATGAGAACGTATTAGTCAGGAATCAGGATTAGATGTCAGATACAATCATAGGCAGAGTACTGTAACACCACTGTGGAGATACCTAGGCAGGTTGCAAGGTTTACATTTAGGCTTAAGTCAAGTGGTCTGGATCCCTTACAGCAGAAATGGGTCAAGGAGTAGAACATAACCTTGTTGGAACACAAGTTGCTCTTTCTAGCTTTTCCTAATTAGCTTACATGCTTAGAACATACTTTTACAAAAAGCTAGTCCTGTAACTGCCTTTAATTTGTTCAAAGGGTCCTAAAACCAGGGCCATATTTATATTAAGGCACCGAGGGCCTGTGCCTAGGGTGGCAGGTTTTGGGGGGCGGCCCTATAAATTATTTTTTTGAATTTTTTAAAAAAATAAAAATCGCCCAGCCTCTTCCATGGATTTTCATTGGAAATTCAGTGAAAGAGCTGGGGGGGGGGGGTGAGGGGTAGGGGGCTGGGCTGGTTTGTGGAAGTTACGGCACATGCACGCAGTGTGTTACGTCACTTCCGCGACGTCGGCTGACATCACACACGACTTTGGTGGCGTATTTAGGTCGGATGCCTAGGGCAGCATTGGACCTAAATACTAGGGGATGCACTGAATACACTATTTTGGATCCTTTGAGAAAGATTCAGCCAAATATCGAACTGAATTAGAATCCTAATTTGCATATTCAAATTAGGGGTGGGAAGAGGAAAACAGTTTTTACTTCCTTGCTTTGTGAACATAAGTCAATTTCCCTCCCCATCCCTAATTTGCATATGTAAATGAGGATTCGGTTCGGCCAGGCAGACGGATTTGCCTGAATCTGAATCCTGCTGAAAAAATCTGAATGCCAAACCCTGGAATCCTGGATTTGGTGCATACTAAGTACAGTCCTGCCTAAAACCCCACCAAAAAGGTTGTCTCTTAAGGGCAGCTTTACTGTGTGTTGTTGATCCCAGACTCCCTAGACAAATGTATCTGGGTTAGCAGATGAAGGTATTTTTTAGTACCCAGACCTCTTTATAAAGCAAAACTCAGAGAGAAGGCTATTCAAAATAAGTGAGGTCATTTATTAGACAAAGAAAAATAATACAAGAATTTTGCTTAGGAAGCTGTCACAATCACATCACAGTGTAACACTTAAGTGTGACAGGAGGACTTCCCAAAAACATTCCTGTTACAACAAACTTTTATACCTTTCACCATAAATAAGAGCAAAGGATACACAGATATACCATACATGGTCAAAGCCCTCCTTCTATATTGGAAGGCATGTAAGCTTACTATAGTAAATATTGCAATACCTATTGCACCATTTTATGGTTCCCTGATTCCAACATACACATACCATAAAATATATGTCTGCTAGTTTGAGACAGGATGGGCGTCTGTAGTTCTGAAGCAACACTTCTGTATCTAACTGCTGTTTGACTTCTGTCTGCAGAGTCTTGACCTTTGGTCAGCATGCCAGTGTATGATTACCTGAGACCACTATCTGCCTCAGTTCACCTACAGTATCTGTCTTAGGTCTGGCCTCTGTAGGTACCAGGATGAGGGGTCTTGATCTTTAATTCATATTAGTAGTCCAGCCATTACTGTCATGGAATAAGATGTTCTCATTATTCTATTGTCATTATCATAATTTTATTGTCACAGAGAAAGACCAGAGAATAAGTGCCACCCCTTTCCAATCACTATAATGAAGTGTGACATAAATCAGTCACTATCTCTAAGAGCCAATGACATGGATATGTAAATGAGAGGAACTAGATTTATGGGATTATGCCTAGTAATTCAAGAGTAGAAAGCGTAAAAGATTTAAAGACATAGGGATTGTAAACCATATTGGACCCTACATTTTGTGTAGAATTCTATTTATGCTACACACAAAGATCCATTTTTGTTAATGTCATGCAATGCATACCATTGCTAAACTAATGTATGGGAGCTATATAAAAATAATATTCAAAGCCAATAAACAGATGTAGTAGATTTTATTACCTACTAATTTTGTACATTATGGTGGTTTGGACAAAAAAGGGCATATTTATTATGCTGTGTAAAACTAAATTTGCAGAAAAAAACTTTGTAAAAAGCAGTGTAAAATCACAGGTGAATTATATTTTATGCCTCGAGACTGCCAAATTCTACACTGTTATTTTTCATTTCTTCCTGCGGAAGTCACTATAAGAATAACTCCTAAAAATGTTACGTTGTTTTTTACATGGCAACGCCTTGCGATATGTGGTGTATTATCCTGCTGTTTTCTTTACACAGCACAATAAAGATGCTTATTTATTAAAGGTTGAATTTTGGTGTTTTAAGAGGTTTTTGAAACCATGACTAAAACCATGAATGTCATGGAATTTATTAGAAGATCTAAATGTAAAAAATACAAGAGGAAAAAAAATCTAAACAATGCGCTAAATAATATCTCTAAAAATTCGTGTTTTTCTGACAATATATAGGGAAAAAAATGGCAAAAGCTCTAAGGGGGTTACTCATCAAAGTCTGATTTTTTCTTTTGGACTTTTAAAGGAGAAAAGCACCATTTTTAAAAGTCTGAATAAAAAATTACTCCAACTCAGACCTGATGAGTTCATGTAGAAGTCAATGACCAGGCCCGGACTGGCAATCTGTGGGTTCTGGCAAATGCCAGAGGGGCTGCTATAAGGCACCATGGAAAGTCAGTATTTAGTGCGCTGGTGGGGACTGTTTGGGCCTCTGTGTACCTGAAATGCTAGGGCCTATTTTAATTCTCAGTCCAGGCCTGTCAATGACAGATGTCCCGTTGATATCCTGATCTTCAATGGGCTTTGTCCAATAATCTGAAGATTTTTTGGTTTGTGGGCGTCAATTCCAAAAAGTTCACAATTTTCGGCAACAAATCAAAAATTTGGTACAATTGAGATTTTTTTCCTGATTTTATAAATTTTTCACGCAAAATTAATTTTAAACATTTTGTTGATAAATAGGGGGAAAAAATTGGTTGAAGTAGTTTTAGAAACTAGTGAGAGCTTTTCAGATTTTGATTAATAACCCCCTAAAAGTCCAAATTGATGAAATGGTCCAATAAGACCAGAGCAGCTCCTGCTGACTTCTATAGAACTGTGACAACTTCTACTTGCCGATGTGTTGCATTAGAGTTTTTTGTAATTTTCACACTTGATAACATTGCAAAGTTTTAGAGCTTTTAATTAGTATAGGAAAACCACCATTTTTTTGAGATTCGTGTAAAAAATTGCAGTAATTTTTTTATACATTTTATCTTAGAGTGAGAGCAAAATTAATGGCAGTAAAACTGCTGTTCGTATGCTGTAAAATAAAACACATCTTCATAAATTTGCCATTTATAACTGTAAGAAACTTGCATGAGTTTCTACATCCACCCTTTGTAAATAATGAGTCACAGGTGCCATTTTCTCAGGAAAAAACCTTTTAATTTTTTAAAAAAAATATACATAAAATTGGCCAAAATATGTGCTGTTTGTTTCTTTCTTATCAATAGTTTCAACCCATCACTCCTTCTGTATAACTTGAAGCATTTAGGGACCCATTAACTAACAATCGAATTGCAATTTTTTACACGAATCTCAAAAAAATTGTGGTTTTCCTATACTACTTAAAAGCGCTAAAACTTTGCAATGTTATCAAGTGTGAAAATTACAAAAACCTCTAATGCAAAACATCGGCAAGTAGAAGTTGTCACAGTCCTATAGAAGTTTCTTACAGTTATAAATGGCAAATTTATCAAGATGTATTTTATTTTAAAGCATGCAAACAGCAGTTTTGCTGCTGTTATTTTTGCTTCCGGCAGAAGTCACTCTAAGAAAAAACGTCTAAAAAAAATTACTGTTTTGTAGGACGTTTTTTTATTATCCCTCCATTTTTCCGTTTGAACAGTCCGCATAATCCTCACTCCCTACAGTTTTTGTAATTCATAGCAGAATTGCTTATGTAATTTGTAAATGTGTCTTAAGCTGGCCATAGACGCAAAGATCCATCGTACGAATCAACGTACGATCGGACTTTCCCATCTCCCGAACCTCCACTAACCATTCAGATCAAAGTCTTACCATTCCGATCAAATAAAGTAGTAAAAGAACAGATCAGCCAATGTTCTGCCCCTGACAGCAATCGTACGATATGTCTGACAAAGCTAGTGACAGACTGAAAATCGTACGATCAGCAATAAATACAGAGATATTATCGGCAGACGACAGAAATTTTCTAACCTGTCCGATCGACCAAACGACCGATGTCGGGACTCTCCACACACGGTCCGAAAATCCTACAAATTGTGGATTTGTACGATCGGATCGTTGCGTCTATGGCCAGCTTTAGAGAACATTTTGATTTTAGTGGTTTTAGAAACCACAAAAAAGAAAGATTTTACAACTGGAAAAGGACAAATCCCATTGACTTGTACATGACCTCAAAAGCTTTTAGATAGTGACGTTTTGTATTATCATGTTTTTTCATCTAATAAATTTAGAATTTTTTGTGGTTTAGAGTAATTAGAATAACCCATGATTTTTAGCACTAAAAAAATCTGTGAAAGCTAAATATGAATGTTAGTTAATAGGATCCTATGGGGCAAATTCACTAAGCCGCGAAGCGCCGAACGCTAGCGTTAATTCGCTAGCGTTTGGCATTTTCGCTACTGTGCAAATTCACTAACGAACGCTGGCGTAGTTTCGCTAGTGTTACTTCGCAACCTTATGCCAGGCGAATTTTCGCTAGCGACGAAACTACGCAAATTCACTAACTTGCGCAGTGTACTGAACGCTACCTTTTACGCTAGACTTCCTTCACCACCTCAGACCTGGCGAAGCGCAATAGAGTAGATAGGGATTGTTTAAAAAAAAGTCAATTTTTTTTCTAAGTCCCAAAAAACGCTGGCGTGTTTTCTACATGATGGCTGATAGGCTGAAAAAGATCGAAAATTTTTTGGGGCTCCCCTTCCTCCCCCTACATTTCCTGACTCATGGCAACTTACCTAGACAGTGTAGGGCAAAATAAAAATTTTATTTGCTGATTTGAAGGTTTTCTAGGCATTTGTAGTGCAGATACGTGTTCCTCCATTGAAATTTGAATTTCGCGCCGTATGCAAATTAGCCTTCGCTAGCGTAACTTCGCTTTATATAGCGAATCAACGCTAGCGCAACTCCGCAACCTTACGCTACCCCTGTGAGCAACTTCGGATTTTAGTGAATTTGAGGAGCCCTGGCGAAACTACGCCTGGCGTAGTGCGGCGAAGTGCGGCGAAGTTGCGCCTGGCGCAACTTCGCATCTTAGTGAATTTGCCCCTAAGTCTTTCACATAAATATCATATCAATTAAAGGAATAATGCACTGAAAGTGATTTTAATATTCCCATAACAAATATATTAAACCCTGTCCTCTATGGTTTTTGCCTTTCTCTTTGAGGAGATCACAGAATAATACTGGTGAGAATTTGTATATTTCCTTAGCTTTAAAGGATAGATATGGCCATCTGTCAAGGATTAGGTAGGGGGCACTGTGGCGACTGATAGGGAAAGGGCGAGTCCTTGAGGCAGGAGCTGTATGAGCCTAGGGAACACATATAGGGGAGGAAGAAACAGGTTGATGACGGCAAAGAGTCAGTCTAGATCAGGTACAGAGCATAACAGGATGGAGAGAGTGAAGATCAGGACTGGACTAGGCTGGATGAAGAGGGCGATGACTCAGGACAGGAACAGACTGGATGGGACAGGACGGGGCGGGTGTAGATCAGATCAACCTGGTGATAGCGGGAGAGGTCTGGAGAGCAGGATAGCGGGAGAGGACTGGAGCAGTATAGCAAGAGAGGGAGACTGGAGCAGGATAGCAAGAGAGGGAGACTGGAGCAGGATAGCAAGAGAGGGAGACTGGAGCAGGATAGCAAGAGAGGGAGACTGGAGCAGGATAGCAAGAGAGGGAGACTGGAGCAGAGGGAAACTGGAGCAGAGGGAAACTGGATAGCAAGATAGGAGAGGGAGACTAGGGAAGCAACAAGACAGGGTACAAGGCAGAGCAGGTCAGGAAGCAGGAACCGGCAAGGCAGGTACAAGATGAAGTGAGTGAAAGGTACAAGGTGGAATAGGAAATGAGAACAGGCCAGATCAAGGTCAAGGCTGGGAAGGGAAAAGGGGCAAGAGCAAGTATTACCTAGTTACCAGCGCTGCCGCAGTACTTGGGAGAAACAATGTAATGCTCTGGCAAGGAGTGTTCTAAGTGCTGCCCTTAAATAGGGAAGAGTCAGCCCTAATTGGTTGATTGCAACTAGGGAGCAGCTGGGTTGGGGCTGTAGAGGCTAAACAGGCTGCATCTGGGCTGGGGAGGCCAATCAGGCTGCAGCTGGGCTGGGACTGCAGAGACCAGGTTACACATAGCGAGCAGCCCTACAAGCTGCTCACCTGGCCAAATGGTTAAGGCATCGAGCCAGAAACCCAAAGGTCCCTGGCTCGAAACCCAGCAATACCTGACACCATCATGGACTGTTGACATTTCTAAACAAATAATTCTGCCTCTAATAATGTGTACGCTCATATTGCAAAAAGAATGTCATCCTGTAACCAACGAAATATTATAGGATATAGAATCTATTATACAGAATACTTGGAGATCTTGGAGTACAGCAGTAACATAACTATCTTCTTCCTTCCCCCCCTCCAAACAAGCATTTTCCCTACTGAATTAACTGTTGTGTGGGCCCTGGAGGGCCACGAGGGGGAGCGAGCTCGGATGCACCCCCTACACCCCAGTAGTTACGCCACTGAGTACAGGATACTTGGGGTTCCCAGGATAATTGATCTTTCTGTAATATAGATCACCATGACTTTCTTCTATTCAAAATAATTTAAATATTAAAGGGCTTGTTCACCTTTGAGTTACCTTTTAGAATGATATAGAGATTGATATTCTGAGACAATTTACAAATGGTTTTTATTTTTTATATTTGTGGTTTTTGAGTAATTCATCTCTTTATTCAGCAGAATTTAACCATTATGGCTTTTTGCAACTTAATTAGGATAGTATAAATTAAATATATGAGGTATTGTTTTATTACTACAATTATTGAGTTGTTTCATCCTCATCTTTTTCAATGTCAGCTGACGAGCCATGAGCCAAACACAGTTGTCAGTTTTGGGCAGTCAGCTTTAATGCCATTGCAAATTAAGGCCTAACATTATCAGTCACTATCAGTTACAAAACTTTTGACTTGAGTAACCACTTACATAGAACTAAGCTGGCCATAGACGCAAAGATTTGATAGTACGAATCCTCAATTCGTAAGATTTTCGAACCGTGTGTGGAGAGTCCTGACATTTTTCGTCCCATGGAGATCGGTATAAAGAATAAAACATACACATTCTAATATTATCTACAGTTGTTAGATTCCACATATGCTTGCTTAATATATTTTAATATGTTATTCTTTGATTTATAGTAATCCTAATGCCTCTATATTGAGAAAAAATACCTACTTATTAAAGAACTTTGTATGAGAATAGATATTTGTTTTTGTAGTCTCAAATGGTATTTGAGTTACTGAGAGGACATTTCATGAATCTTTTCAGTGGTTCCAAGCATGGTGTGACCTAGAAAAATAGACAAGGATAATATATTTTAATCATATTTGGTTTTCAAAGAGATCATGAAAAAATGTTCCCAGGATCTCATTTTAATATGAACATCCTAAATGATTGCTTGGAGGGCTGTGGGCTTGAATTCTCCCTTCCATCTCTCATAATAACTCCTATCTAATGTTTTTATACAGTATTAACCTACCAATTAAATTGTCTAGGACCTTCAAATGGCATATATATTCTAATGGTTAGCACTGACTAATTGTAAATGTAGAACGTTTTATCAGTGATGCATACCTGGCACAAGGTACTAGAATGTGAACAATTCAAATGTGAGCAAGTCCAATGGTATGTATGAAGTTTTAGTTAAACTGACACTTTAAACTTTAGACTCCAGCATATTTCTCATAATCTATGATTAATATCATCATATTAAGGGTAATGTAACAAAATACTGCCAACGGTTCTTCCAACCTCAAATCAATAACTTAGGGGTTTGTATTAGTATTTGCAGAATGTGTTGATGTCTAATAAGTTTACTAGGGGATGGCTTTACACATCTGAAGTCTTTCATTAGTCAGAATCACTTAACGGGATTCTGTCATGATTTTACTGTATAGTTTTTATCACTTACTTGTTTAAATTGCAGGTAATTCATTCTATCATTAAAAATTGTATTCTTGAACCACTAGGTATATTTTGAAATATTGGTGTGTAGGCAGACATCTAAGGCCATTGTGCCTGATCCTGTGCTTTTAGAAAAAGTCAGCACTATTTTCAGCACAAAATTGTTCACTGAGTTTCGCCACAAAAATTATGCCCATAGACTCCAATGGGTGTTAAAAATTTAAAAAAAAAATTGACGCCCATAGACTTGCTCAAATTTTCACCTCGCAAATGTTTGGCGAAATGGGTCAGATTCACCCATCACTAGCCAGCACTTCACAATGGAACTGCTTTCAGATAAGCTATTCTGCTACTCATTGTAACTGCAGAAGTTGTGATCAGGCTTGGGTGTTTTACTACTGAGTGCTATTCTCATATCTACCACTATCATGGGAGCATTTTTAGAAATGCAGGTGTCAGGTAGATGTTACTTGGTTACCTTCCTATTGTTCTGTTGATCAACTGGGGGCACCTGGAAAGCTAAGAAAATGTCTAGCCCCCAATGCAGATTTCAAAATTAAATACAAAAAAAATCTGTTTGCTCATTGAAAAATTGATTTCGAGAGGAGAACTATTAACTGATTTGTTTTGTAAAGAACATGTTTTCCCATGACAGAATACCTTTAATATCGCCCTTCAATATCATCTATTAAAAACGAAGCAATACATTTTGGATTATTTATTGTGGTACGCATTCTTGAGAGTTGATATTTTTTCCATGGTTTTTCCAGAGGAAAACCATGCTGTCTAAGGTATTCTAATAACAGAATACTTGATATTAAAGGGATACTGTCATGGGAAAAAAATTTTTTTCAAAATGAATCAGTTATTAGTGCTGCTCCAGCAGAATTCTGCACTGAAATCCATTTTTCAAAAGAGCAAACAGATTTTTTTATATTCAATTTTGAAATCTGACATGGGGCTAGACATATTGGCAATTTCCCAGCTGCCCCAAGTCATGTGACTTGTGCTCTGATAAACTTCAATCACTCTTTACTGCTGTACTGCAAGTTGGAGTGATATCAACCCCCTCCCTTTCCCCCCAGCAGCCAAACAAAAGAACAATGGGAAGGTAACCAGATAACAGCTCCCTAACACAAGATAACAGCTCCCTAACACAAGATAACAGCTGCCTGGTAGATCTAAGAACAATACTCAATAGTAAAAACCTGTGTCCCACTGAGACTCCTTCAGTTACATTGAGAAGGAAAAACAGCAGCCTGCCAGAAAGCATTTCTCTCCTAAAGTGCAAGCACAAGTCACATGACTGGGGGCAGCTGGGAAATTGACAAAATGTCTAGCCCCATGTCAGATTTCAAAATTGAATATAAAAAAATCTGTTTGCTCTTTTGAGAAATGGATTTCAGTGCAGAATTCTGCTGGAGCAGCACTATTAACTGCGTTTTGAAAAAAACAGTATCCCTTTAAGTTGCAGACAGAAAACAATATGGGCAATTAATTTCATCTTGACTGCTGCCAATTTCCGAAATACAGTGAGCTAAGGCTGGCAGTTTACAGACTGTCTGCTTCTTTTTCACAAGCACAATCCAGTGCTTCCTGTCCTCACACATCTTTGATCGTTGTTATTTCAAATAATTCTACTTTTTTAGCTGTGTTCCCACCAGTTATAATCAATGTTTTAAACTGGAAATACTGCCTGCAGAGTATGAATAATGGAAGGTGAGGAAAATGTATAACCACCTCAATAAAGAGCCCCGTTGTGATTAAAACTAAAACTCTAAAAATAATATTTGGACTTTCTTCTTATTTTTATTGTTTTATTTTTTTATTATATTTTTGATGTTTTATTTATTTATCGATTGTAACTCTGAACTGCAAGTTGCAATTTCAACTTCTCTTGCCTGCTGGTGATTGCTGAGATTTGTATTTCTGCAAATGTATTACTATTAACACATAGTTACATAGTTAGATCAGGTTGAAAAAAGACCAAAGTCCATCAATTTCAACCCCACCAAATGAAAGCCAGCATCCATACATACACACACTGACCCCTCCATACACTCACATAAACTATATATACACTAACTATAGATTTTACTATCACAATAGCCTTGGATATTATGCTTGTAGAAGAAATCATCCAAGTCACTTTTAAAGGCATTAACAGAATCGGCCATCACAACATCATCCGGCAATGCATCCCACAACCTCATTGTCGTCACTGTGAACGGCTTCAAATGAAAGTTCTTTTCCTCTAGTCTGAAGGGGGAGCCTCTGGTGCGGTGATCCTCTTTATGGGTAAAAAGGTCCCCTGCGTAATCATGTCCGCTCGCAAGCGCCTTTTCATAATTTAAGACTTCCGTCCCTCTAACCAGTTTTATATATATATATATATATATATATATATATATATATATATATATATATATATATATATATATATATACAGTATATTATTTTTGCCAAAGTGCATAACCTTGCATTTATCAACCTTCAACCTCTTTGCTGCCCAGTTTTCCAATTTAGTCAAATCACTCTGCAAAGTGACAGCATCCTGCATGGAGCCTATAGTTCTGCACAATTTAGTATCATCAGCAAAATAGAAACAGTACTTGCCCATCTCCAGGTCATTAATAAACAAGTTGAAAAGCAAAGGACCAAGTACAGAGCCCCGCGGTACTCCACTAATAACACTGGTCCAATTCTAAAATGTTCCATTTACCACAACTATTTGTAATCTATCTTTTAGCCAGTTCTCTATCCAAGTACAACTACTATGTTCCAGGCCAACATTCCTTAATTTAACCAGTAACCTTCTGTGTGGCACTGTAGCAAAGTCTAAGTAGATCACATCCACTGCCTTCCTATAACTCATTATTATTATTTGCAATGAAGTCCAGTATCTTATGCTTTAATACCCCTTTGAAAAGTTTTCCTACCACTGATGTCAGACTAACGAGTCTATAGTTTTGAGGCTGAAAACCTGATCCCTTTTTGAATAGCTGCACCACATTAGCGATACGATAGTCTCTCTGCACCGTGACAGACCTCAATAAATCCTGAAAAATTAAGTAAAGAAGTTTGGCAATCACAGAGCTAAACTAGTACCCTGGGATGAATACCATCTTTTCCCGGACCTTTGTTTATTTTAACATGTTCTAGTCTCTTTTGAATTTCCTCATGTGTGATCCATGCAAAATTAGTTGTATTACTAGAATTGGTATTATTTGTGTAGACAGACGAAAAATAAGAGTTCAGAATCTCTGCTTTTTTCTGTTCTCATCAAACAGCCAACCCCCCTTTCATATTAAGGGTCTCATCCCTTCCTGCTTAATTGTTTTACTATTTACATATTTAAAAAATAATGTTGGATTATTTTTACTGCTTGCTGCAATACTCTTTTCCATATCGATTTTAGCTTGTCTGATTGGCCTTCTTGTACCTTACTTATAAACATTTCAGCTGTCCCAGCTAACTTGAAAGCCTTAAAGCACATCTTTTATTACCAACCTCAACACCTCAGTCAATTACTTTCACTTTCCATTCAGCAATTCCTTGATGTCACTGCTCTCCCCACATTCCCCTCTCTCCTCACACTCTATAATTGTGTAGGGCAATGTGTATAGGCATTAGGTCCCCCATTCCGGCACATACATAAGATTTTGGGGTGATACACAACTTGTCTTAATAACAGTGTTTACAAAATGGCTCCTGCCTGCATGCTGTGATTGTGTAATTCCAAAACTGGAGGAAACAAAATTTAAATAACAAATGTAATGTAAGTACATTTTATTTTGCTCATCTAACATGATAAAAAAATATTTGGAATTATTTCTTAGGATGACAGGAAACATGCTTTATGTTCAGATAAGGAATCCATTGGCTCATGCTTACAATACATTATTTCCTTTGCTTAGTGAATTTAATGTAATCTTGGATATTTAGATAAGGTTATACAGATACATCTGAATAGCTTTTTATATACCTTTTAGATTAGGTCCCACTGAGTTTACAAAACCTAGAGCAAATTTAATTCTGCATAATATTATAGGATTTTTTGGTATGTTACAAAGGATTTATTTACATTTAGCATGATGTGAAGCTATAAATATTTATCTACTACAGCACATCAACATCTTATCTGATGATACGGAAATATGAACATTCACCACAGGGCAGAAAAACAGATTGTGCTTAAAACACCCTGTCCCTCCTTCTGTACATAAAAGTTAATGATGCTCCTGCTGTACGACAGTTACATGTGCACATTATTTCTTTGCTTCTTGAGTACGGATCAAGTGTAGCTGAAATTGGGATTCACTTCCCCGAATTTACTGAATTTACAGTTACAGTGGTAAGAGAACAAAAAGTTACATTTTGTAAATGGCCCGTTGAATAGCTCTAATCTCAACTCAACTTAGACTCTGGGTTACTAATTGAAAATTGAGGCATGCATGCATCATCTGAATAGCCTAAACAACTATTATTCAACCATTACCACTGTCTGATGTGAAAGAAACAGACCCATTTATTTCTGGTGGGATAGAAGAGGCAAAAAGATGTTAATGGCAGTGAATAGCATTTGATTGATAAATCTGCTATAAAATGTTCTGCTCCTCTGCACTATTTTCAATAGCTGCACCCTAAGCAGGTGCTGCCTACCCCTAGATCTGGCCCTGCATAACATAGCAGGTCCCACCGTTTCATAGGTCATGAGAGCTCATTTTCTTTCTTCAGTTAAAACCAAATATATATTTCTTTCATTATTTCAACTATAACAGATAGTAATTGATTGCTAAAGGCTAATGTAAATGTACCCAGTATTGTTGTTGAACTTCACTTGAATGCTGAAATCCTATTCTGTAGTCAAGCTCTTCTATTTTTGACAATAAATCTTAAACAAGTGCCTCGCCAGTCATGTTACATAATAAATTAATATGCCTCAAACCAAACACTTTTTTTTTACCAAATCTGCATGCTAACATAATTCCTGTTTGATGGATACCATGCAGATCTATAAAAAGGCTTTAAATGCTGGTTGCCATAGAAACTAGGATACACTGTCATTTTATGATTTGAGAAATTGTTTAAAATAGCACTCAAAATGCTTTTGGACTAATTGAGATGACTGTTATGGTGCACACATTCTACAAGGCCATTCAGTGAAAGTATAGAAAGGCTGGTTGTTGGATCTGAGATTCAAGTCACATAATCTGCTATACCCATTGCTGCCTGCCAGCAAAATTAAATGAGATGAAAACAGCAGATTTCAACAAATAAAATCACTGTAGTATAAAGATACTGAACTCAAGGCACAGATATGCCATACACAGACCTTTAAACCACTATTGCTTTTATATTATTGTTATTAAATGGCAGTAAGGATGTTATATGCAATAAGCAAACGTATGTTTTAATAGCCTTATGGCAAATATAAGAACAAGCTTCCTGAGCTGTTTTGCTGAACTGCACTATTTAAAGAAGAACTAAACCCACCAGTGTATAAACCCCCTTCAATTTGCCTCCCTTCCCTCTCTCCTGGTGGCAAAAGGAAAAATACCATTGAGTCAGTGTATTGCAGATGATCGGTAAATAAATAAAAGACATGATGGGTGCTGTGGTGTGGAGTCCAATGCACAGGATGGTAATCCCAGGACCATCTGCCAAGGGAATCAGGACAGGTTACAAAATTGTTATGGATGTTAAAATGTTAATTGTTTTGTAAGTGGTTAATAACTGCTACAGATTATTGATGGTTGAATGCTTTGAATATGTAAAAGTTAAAAAGGAAGCTGTGGCCTTCATTATCCAACAGAAATATGGTGTTGTCTTTTTTATTGGGAGAGAGGTTTGGGGCAAGGTCGCAGCTAGGGAGCTAGATGATGGGCAAATATAAGGTCCCCCTCACATTCTCTCCACTCCTGGTCTTTTGCAGTCATGAAAAATGACTAAAAAAAGTATTGTAAGGTTTGAGACATTCACAATTCACACCAATTTTGGTAAATCGATGGTATTGAGTTGCTTCTTTATTCAGTATTTAAAGATATTGACTTGATTTAACTGTTCTATATTCTTGAGCCAAGGCATCACATTTCATAAGTACTCCTCTGTTGAATCTTCCATTCTAAAACATATGTTAAAGTAATGAAACAAGTCAGCTTGTGGACAGAAAAAAATTAATTGATATGTCATGCGTGCCATGGCATTACAATAGACTATCTAGGCTTACATTTTAATAACACATGAAGGACACATGAAGAAGGCAATCATAGAATATATTGTTTGTCCTGTTATTGCACACAGCAATACAGTACAGCAAACTTGGTCACTGTAAAAGTCACAGTAATATTGCCTTATTGGACTTGGGTATGCTGCATATAGTGCTCTGATCTGAAAGCATGACTTAATGCTTCTGAGACATGTAAGATAAACTATATAAATAAATCATTCTGCTGCAGAATCAGAAGCATAGTTTTGGATAAAAATATTGTTTTCATATTACAGTCTTACTGTATGGGGAAATGTCCATATGAACAAACTTTTTTGTCCATAAATTCATATTTGGAAAATAATATTCTTCATTAGACAGCTGTTACACTGGAAATATTAACACCAGCTGAAATTGTAAGACCTGCTTTTTAAATGTGTGATTTTTTGTGCACAAAAAAATCCATTCTTCTTTTGCACCAGGGTCGAACTGGACTGGAAGGACACTGAGAAAAAACCTGGTGGCTCCCGTCCCTCGCCAACCCAGGCCTGCTCCCTGCCCAGACCACACCATTAGAGTAAAGAAGGAAGCACAATACATGCATTGCGGCATGCAAACACGCAGTGCCGGGCCACGCTGGGCAGGCGCCCTAGGCAGGCCCGGCAGTCGCGGCGCCTGTGCGCATGCGCGAATATGCGCTCGAGTGCACATGCGCAAATTCCTGCTCGCACACGCATGCGCCAATTTCTGCTTGTGTTCGCATGCGCGAATTCCTGCCCGCACAGAAGCGCTGAGAAGCGCGAAGAGAAAAGAAGGGAACCGGACTTGGGGTAGGAGACAGAGAAGGTACGTGCCTGGCGCCCTCACAGCTTTGCGCCCTAGGCACGTGCCTACTCTGCCTACCCCTAGTTCCGGCCCTGCAAACACGTACACGCAGGTGCATGCTTGGAGATTGTGTGCAGATGTCAGAAGGAAGGCCCTGGGTTTGCAAAGAGGGACTTTGAACAGGGTCCAATCATTACCACTTGCTCTATCAAAGGGCTGGCCTGCATGTCTTGACACTGCAATCTACACCTCATGTCGGATTTTTTCAAAGCACAGGTAGACCAAAGGAAGAGCTGCTGGCTGAATTAGCATTTGTACTTCTTCCCCTAGATGTCAAAATTCCCCTTAATTATCCCTAATTTACACTGTGCAGTGGTGTAAGCTACAAGTTTCCAGCCTTGCTGAATGGAGGGTATTGCTTAAAACTCTTCTTGTTGTGAGATTTTAAGTCTGTGGGGACTATTTATTAAAAATCGATTTTTTCCTATTATTTTAATAATGAAAAATTAATCTCCCATCCACGATCTGGCTTAATTTACTAACAATTTGGATTGAAAATTGTCTGTACAGGTAAGTCTTAACAAATCATGCGACAAGTCAAATTGTGCAACTTTTTAGAATTGTTGGCCAAAAGCCTCAAATTATACCGATTATAGAATGAAATGCTTGAATTTATTGGATTATTGAATGAAAAGCAGTGTCAAACAGCACAAAACTTTCGACAATCATGAAGGCAAAACAATGTTCCAATTGTTAAAGGGACCGTCCGCTCCCGGCGGCGAAGAATCCAAAATGGCCGCGCCCAGGCAACCCACGTGGGTTCCGACGCCGGCGCCGTGACGTCAGCGCGGCGCGACGGTCGCGGGCGCGCTGACGCTGGCGCAAGGGCGCCAAATTCGAATATAAAAGGACGCCTGAGGTGCCAAGATGGCGCCCGAAAATAGGATTCTGTTCCCTGAGTATTCCTGGGTTCCCTTGCTGTTTCCTCTGCTTATCTGCCTGATTCCTTGTTGTGACCCCTTGCCTGGACCTGGACTTCGCTGATTCTCTGCCTGCCATTGACCTCCTGCCTGGCCTTGGACTTTGTTTGTATTCTGCCTGTCTTTTGACCTGTGCCTGGACTTGTTTATTCTCTTGCCTTACCCCTGGATACCACGACCCTGATTCCTCGTGAGGGGCTTCCTCCTAGATCCGGACTTCTCCCCAGAGGGGGCTCCCGGCTCCCTGACATTATTTTTGGGCCATGGATCCTTCTGAGGAAGCCACACCTCATGTCGGACGAGCGCTCCGCGGACTGGCATCCCGCATGGAGGACTACGAAAACCAGCAGGTTCGCATTGGGCAAGCACTCGATGTCCTGCTAGCTCAAGTGCCTTCTACGCCCTCCGCTGCTCCACTTACTGGAGATCCCCCCATGGCGGCAGCCTCTACGAACGCAAGCTACCCGACAGGTGAGCCTCGCATTCCACCTCCCCCTCGCTTCAGTGGGGACCCACAAGCCTGCAGGGGATTTGCCACACAATGCCAAATTCAATTTGAGTTCCAACCCACACAGTTTCCAAGTGAGCGTTCCAAGGTGGGTTATGTGATGTCTCGATTGGAAGGCAAGCCACTGGAGTGGGCAACGTCTCTTTGGGAGAAGAATTCCCCGGTGACTTATGATGTTAAAGACTTTCTCCAAGCTTTTCGCACAGTCTTTGATGCTCCAGGTCGGGTTACGTACGCCCCTGCCCGTCCCTTGCAGCTCCGGCAGGGAAGCCGCAGTGTCAATGAGTACGCTATAGACTTCCGAACACTGATGGCGGAGACTTCCTGGTGTGATGACGCTTACAAGGCTGTATACTACCAAGGCCTATCCATCCGCATCAAAGATGATCTCGTCTCCAGAGAGACTCCTGACACCCTGGAAGGGCTGATCGCTCTATCCATTAAGGTGGACACTCGTCTCAGAGAGCACCAGGTGGAGAGAGAGCGCAGCAGACGATTTTCTCCCATGTTGGCCCCTCGCTTTCAAAGGCCGATTCTGCAAACACCCGCTGTTCCTGTGACTCATGTGTCGACGTCTCCCTTGGAGGAACCTATGCAAGTAGGAAAGACTCGCCTCTCCGAGCAGGAAAGACTCCGAAGACGTATGGCAGGTCTCTGTTTATACTGTGGTGGGCATTCCCATTTTGCCAATGCCTGTCCTGCCAAAGCCAAGAGTTTTGTACCCCGAGGTATGTCTCAGGTTTCTCATGTAGGGGGCATGACTCGAGGTCCTCAGGAGAAGTATCAAGAAAATTCACGCAGACTTCTCCTTCCTTTGCAGATTCACCTGGCAAGTAAGTCTATCTTCGAAAGGGCCTTCCTCGACTCCGGAGCGGATGGCAATTTCATGGATGCCTTTTTTGCCGAACGCATGAAGATTCCCCTGCTTCCATTGTCTTCACCCCTGCGAATTACCGCCATAGATGACAAACCCCTGGAGTTTGAATTCGTCACAAAGTTCACGGCGGAACTATCTGTACAAGTTGGGGCGCTGCATCAAGAAAAACTTTCATTCTTCATCATCCCCTGTCCTTCTACTCCAGTAATATTGGGTCTTCCGTGGTTACGTCTGCATAACCCCACCATAGACTGGTCCACTGGGCAGATCTCTCGTTGGAGTTTATTTTGCCTGCAACATTGCCTTCCGCCAAAACCCCTCGAGAAGGTGAATGTCTCCTCTGCGGAATTAAAGACTTTGCCCTCCACTTACAAGGGATTTTCCGATGTGTTTTGTAAAAAGTCTGCAGAGTTCCTTCCCCCACATCGCTCCTACGACTGTCCGGTTGAACTCCTGCCAGGAGCTATGCCCCCCAGAGGGCGCACCTACCCTCTCTCTCCTGCAGAGACTACCGCTATGAAGGAGTACATCCAAGAAAATCTCCAGCGGGGGTTTATCCGCCCTTCTACCTCTCCTGCAGGGGCTGGGTTCTTCTTTGTGGAGAAGAAGGACGGAGGCCTTCGGCCTTGTATAGACTATCGGGGTCTGAATAAGATCACCGTGAAGAACAGGTACCCCCTGCCCCTGATTGCTGAGCTCTTTGACCAGCTGAAAGGGGCAAAGATTTTCTCCAAGTTGGATCTCCGGGGGGCCTACAACCTCATTCGCATCCGGGAGGGTGACGAATGGAAGACGGCATTCAACACTCGGGATGGGCACTATGAATATCTCGTTATGCCCTTCGGCCTATGCAATGCCCCTGCCGTCTTCCAGGAGTTTGTTAATGATGTGTTCCGAGATCTCCTAGGAAGGTTCGTAGTCGTATACTTGGACGACATCCTGATCTTTTCCAAGGACCTTGAAAGTCATCGCTCCCAGGTGAAGGAGGTACTCTCTCGTCTGAGGAAGAACTCTCTCTTCGCCAAGTTGGAGAAGTGTGTCTTCGAGGTATCCAAGATCCCCTTCCTAGGATACATTATCTCTCCAGAGGGATTTGAGATGGACCCCGTGAAAGTGTCGGCCATCCAGGAGTGGCCTCTCCCTTTGAGTACCAAGGCAATCCAGAGATTCATCGGATTTGCTAATTATTATCGACAGTTCATCCGGGGGTTCTCTTCCCGCATTGCACCTATTCTGGCCCTCATCCGGAAAGGGGGTAAACCCGGCCTGTGGCCTCCATCTGCCATAGAAGCTTTTCAGTCCTTGAAAGAGGCCTTCACTTCCGCTCCTGTTCTCCGAGATCCCAATCCTGCACTACCCTTCTGCATCGAAGTTGATGCTTCTGAAGTCGGAGCCGGAGCTATCCTGTCTCAGAGACACTCCACTGATGGGAAATTGCACCCCTGTGCGTTTTTCTCCAAGAAGTTCTCATCCGCAGAGCAGAACTATGATGTCGGGAATCGGGAACTCTTGGCAGTCAAGCTTGCCCTTGAAGAATGGTGTCACCTCCTGGAGGGCTCTGAAATTCCTGTCCAGATTTTCACAGATCACAAGAATCTGGAGTTTATACAGTCCCTCAAGAGGCTAAATCCCAGGCAAGCCAGGTGGGCCCTTTTCTTTTCCCGATTTAACTTTGTTTTGACCTATCGCCCAGGTTCCAAGAATCT
Organism: Xenopus laevis; assembly: GCF_017654675.1. Lineage (NCBI taxonomy): Eukaryota > Metazoa > Chordata > Amphibia > Anura > Pipidae > Xenopus > Xenopus laevis. The sequence continues at coordinate 55,334,438 of NC_054380.1, forward strand.
GAAGGCCGACGCCTTGTCTCGTAGCTTCACTCCGGTGGACCGTGACCCTGAGAGGCAAGAACCAATCATTCCACCAGTCAAGATCATTGCCTCTCTGTATCCCCAATTTGCCGACCAGATTCTGGCTGGGCAGTCCTTGGCTCCTCAAGATACTCCGATTGGCATGGCCTTCGTCCCTCCAGAACTTCGCCTGGCCATCCTACAACAAACCCACTGCTCCAGGCAAGCTGGACATCCTGGTCCGGCCAAGACCCTTGAACTCTTGAGGCGCCTAGTCTGGTGGCCTGATATCCGCAAGGATGTAAAGGACTTTGTGGCTGCTTGTAATGTCTGCGCCACTTCTAAGCCTAGCCATTCCCGCCCCAGCGGGTTGTTACAGCCTTTGCCGGTTCCCTCTCGTCCATGGACGCACCTCTCTATGGACTTTATTGTCGAACTTCCTCCCTCCGGTGGGAATACTGTGATCTGGGTTGTTATTGACCGCTTCAGCAAAATGGCCCATTTCATTCCTTTGAAGAAGTTACCCTCTGCGGTGGAATTATCCCAACTCTTTATTAAGTACATCTTCCGCCTGCATGGTTTCCCGGTGGAGATCGTCTCCGATAGAGGCACCCAGTTTACCGCCAAGTTCTGGCGTTCCCTATGTAAAGATTTGGGAATAACACTTCAATTTTCGTCTGCCTACCACCCGCAGACGAATGGGGCAGCTGAACGTGTGAACCAAGCCTTCGAACAGTTCCTGAGGAACCACGTGTCTCTTTGCCAGGACGATTGGTCTGACCTCCTCCCGTGGGCGGAGTTTGCTCATAATAATGCATGTCATTCCTCCACAGGAAGGTCTCCGTTTATGGTGGTGTATGGACAGCACCCTCAAGCCTTTCCTCAGGACTTCGTGTTGTCGGACGTCCCGGCTGCAGATGATCTGGCAGCCCATATGCTTGCTATTTGGGCTGCAACCAAGTCTAATCTGGAGAAGAGTGCTCTAGTCCACAAGACTTTCGCGGATCGCCGTAGAAGGCCCTCTCCTCCCTACAAGGTGGGTGATAGTGTCTGGCTCTCTTCCAGGAATATTCGCTTGAAGGTGCCATCTCCCAAGTTGGGTCCGAAGTTCCTGGGTCCGTTCCCCATCTTGGAGATAATTAACCCCGTAGCCATCAGACTTCAACTCCCACCAGAGATGAGAATCCCCAACGTGTTCCACGTCTCCCTGGTGAAGCCCACCATCTCTAACCGTTTCTCTGATGTCCAATCTCCTCCTCCTGCCGTCTCTGTGGAGGGTCAACAAGAATTCGAGGTGGAGAGAATCCTTGATTCCAGAATCTCCAGAGGGTCCCTTCAATACCTCATCCATTGGAAGGGCTTTGGCCCCGAAGAATGCTCTTGGGAGGGACACCGTGATGTGCATGCTCCTCGTTTGGTAAGAGACTTCCACTCCAAGTTTCCCCAGAAACCAAGTCCCGGTGGTCCTGAGGCCCCCCGTGAGGGGGGGGGTACTGTCAAGACCGCCGGGAGCGCGAGGAGTCGCGTCCGCTCCCCGGCGGCGAAGAATCCAAAATGGCGGCGCCCAGGCAACCCACGTGGGTTCCGACGCCGGCGCCGTGACGTCAGCGCGGCGCGACGGTCGCGGGCGCGCTGACGCTGGCGCAAGGGCGCCGAATTCGAATATAAAAGAAGCCTGAGGCGCCAGGATGGCGCCCGAAAATAGGATTCTGTTCCCTGAGTATTCCTGGGTTCCCTTGCTGTTTCCTCTGCTTATCTGCCTGATTCCTTGTTGTGACCCCTTGCCTGGACCTGGACTTCGCTGATTCTCTGCCTGCCATTGACCCCCTGCCTTGCCTTGGACTTTGTTTGTATTCTGCCTGTCTTTTGACCTGTGCCTGGACTTGTTTATTCTCTTGCCTTACCCCTGGATACCACGACCCTGATTCCTCGTGAGGGGCTTCCTCCTAGATCCGGACTTCTCCCCAGAGGGGGCTCCCGGCTCCCTGACATACACAGGTTTTAGCTTGAGTAATTTTGCTTTAATCAGGTCATTTTACCCGTCATTTAGTCCTTAACTCAGGTGACCTGATCTTAGCAGGAATGTAGCTTTGGCCCCTAGCCCATAGTGTCGGTGTTATAGTCATACAACTAACATAATGGCTAAGCTTGACTACTGAATTATTTTCTATATGTTCTGATGGCATAATAAAAGTTACAATGTTTGTACCGGGCATACAAAACATAGCAACAAACAAGAGATTTGCATTCATATATGGCACATGCTAGCTGCTCATTGGTTACTATGCTTGGTGCACATTTTTATTGTATTAGTCCACAGAGATTTCATACAAGTTCTATAGATGATATGTAAACAGTTTAGTATTTGGTGAATTATGAATGGCTATTGCATAACTATTTTCTTGAAATACTTGCAGTTTCTGACAAATGTCATGTTTAGGGGGTGATTATTCAAGGTATTTATTAGTGATGTAAGTGAAATTGCAAAAATGGCCACTTATTATTAAAAATGTCCAAGGAAGCAAAATAAAGACAAAAGAGATCATCTATTGTCCTAGACATGGGCCCACCCTAAAACAAATGTGACATGAGCTTCAAATGGTTAAAAAAATGTAAGTAACATATATTTAACAGTTACAAATTGTAAACATAATCCCACATTAATATATGAAAAATGCCAGCATTTGTCTTTTTTGGAGTACAGGATATGATGTCACTGACACACTAATGTTGAGGATTTAGCTTCATCTTATCAATTCACCAGCCAAAACCTGGCAAAACTGTTTGAAAGTTCTCTAGTATTGGTGCAAATCAAACATGTCTGAGATTACTGAGTTCAGTAATCTCTTTCCATAGTCCAAGATTTTAAAGTATCTTTAACGATTAACATTAGTGGTTTTCTTTTATCTTTACTGATATCACAAAATACCCATGGGAGTAAAATGCATTTTTATTAAAGAACATTTATTATAATGATCCCCTAATTAGAATGAGATCTTTTTTTAAAAAAAAAAAAATACAAAACAATAATGAATGTTTTAGTTGAATATGTTATATTAGAAATATTCCGAATAATCATATTGCCATTGCTATCACTTTTTAATAGGGATACTTTTTAGATGATTCTGAACAGCTAGGAGCCCTATTTAGTGTGATTGCTAATGAGATCCTTTGCAGTCAGTAAAGGGATAATTAGGTTTCTTCCACAAGTACTTAATTGCAGTTTGAAAATACTACACTTTGGATTGTGATTTTACTTTTTCCTTTTTGACCCTGCTGCTCAAATACCCCTTATTGAAGGTGAAACAGATAAACTACCCCACTAATTCATTTGGAGATATGACTTATACAAACATTTGTTCTTGGTTTTCATTCTGCTCCTAAATACGGCCATGTATGTATTACATTTCATACTTACATTACAACAGTAACAATACAACCACATTCTAACCAATAGATTTGCTGAATTATCATTCATGCTTATCAATAACTGTAAATAGCAGAAATCCTTTCCAATACATTGCAATTGTAGCATATTGGCTGGCCTTTTAAAGAGTTAATGTTATATACTGTAAGTAGGCTAATTTTAAAATGTCGTAACAGGTGAATTTTATTCTCTGAAATAACTATCCACAAAGCTATGAATCTGAAACTTTACTTAATACAGACTATTATTAAAACAGCATTAACATTGGGAAACACTGTAATTGAAATGTGTAATCTTTTACAGTGCCTAATTAGGCAAGTAGTTAGGCTCACTATGATTTTTCAAAAAGTTAGAAATTATTAGTTTCTTTATATCATAAGTTTTATTCATGAATATTTTAATTACTTTTACTTACAATATATGTTTTATATTGCATTCTCGAGTCCATTCATAATCCTAGTTTAAAGCATGTAGCGTAAGACATATTTTTTCCCTCATACAATAATTGAATAATTAATGGAACTTAATTATTAATAATATAATTTAGAATAAAAAGGATTTATATTTCCTTTACTACCACATAAATTTGTTACTTGAAGTTTTCATTTGCTAATATATTTTCACATTAGCCTTGAATACAAAGACATTTATTTAAAATCACGCGAAATGGCTTTTAGCTAAAATGAACTTGACTAGACTTGTGTAAAGGCCAAATTCCTATGGTTGGTGAATCTGTCACATAAAAACAAATCTAACCTTTCCAAAACTACAAATGTAGCAACTATAACAAAATGATTAACACAACGCTGGGAGATCAAAAGGACACACAATTAGTTAATAATGGGGGTTTAATCAGGATATTGTTTCACTTAAATCAGGGGTGCCCAAACTTTTTGCAAGGAGGGCCAGATTTGGTGAGGTGAAAATGTGTGGGGGCCGACCATTCAGCCCGACATTCTTTGAACCATTAACATTAAATTACAGGAATTGAGTAATCGTAGCAGTAATATTTGGGCACATTAATGAAATGATCAGCCACTTGGTCTATACTGCTGCCTGTGTGCTGAAGGTGTTAGTAATAGACATGTACTGGAACATAGTGATGCCACACTTCTTTAGTTTACTGTACTGGCACATCAGTACGTCTATTGACACCTTCAGCCCTAAAGAAGTATGTGACGCGGCGCATCACTAAATTCTAGTATTACTGCTATTGCTACTTGATTCCCGATCACACTCTGCTGGGGGGCCGCACTTTGGACATGCCTGATTTAGAACCTATGAGTTGCTCTTTAACTTTTATGGGGTTATTTACTAAAATCCACATTTTTTTTAATTAAACAAAGCTCAACCAAATTCCCATCCACAAGTTTACCTTATTTTTTAATCAAATAACTCGAAAAAAATCAGTAAAAAAATTAATAGAATTGAGCAAAAACTCACATCATGCAAATTTCTTAGATTTTACTCCTGAATCGCTTGATTATTTGGGGGGGGGGGTTATCGGGCTAAACCCAGAGCAGACCACAATATCCTAAAATTAGGATAGGGACATCTGCCATTGACTTATACATGACCCCGACAGGTTTAAGATGCCGGGTTTTTGAATTTTTTTGCTATCAATTGTTTGTTGTAATTCTGTTAGAGCAGGGGTGTCCAAACTTTTAACAACGAGGGCCAGATTTGATGAGGTGAAAATGTGTGGGGGCCGACCAGTTTAGCCTGACATTCTTTGACTCGAACCATTAAGTTTATTTTCATGAAGCTGCTGGATCCAGGCAAAATTAAATGTGAAGCTATTATGATATGTTAGTGCCCTACTGCACTGATCTCCTTCTTTCCCCATAGCCAGCAGGCCCGGACTGGCAATCTATGGGTTCTGCAAATACCAGAGGGGCTGCTATATGGTTCCATAGAAAGTTACTAAATAGTGGGCTGGTAGGGGGATGTTTGGGCCTCTGTGTACTTGGAATGGCAGGGCCTATTTTGACTCCCAGTCCAGGCCTGATAGCCAGCCCCCACCCACTCTTTTTTATTCAACTGTTCATTCTCTCTCCGTTACACACTCACCTTCTGTAACTCCCCCTCCCTCTCAGAAACCAGGCATGAAAAAAAAAGCTACACTACTAAAAAACCCTTTCTATCCCCTGACTCAAACCCCCCCCCTCGATAGTTTTACAACTCTAGTCTCCGTTACACACAAGCTCCTCTCCTTCTGGAGCTGCCAGCTCCCCCCTCCCTCTCAGAAACTAAAGGTGGACTCCTTGACTGTGACTTACTTTCCTGCTGCCGCACATTCATTTCTATGTGATCACTGAGACACTTGTTAGATAAGCAGGATCAAGCTGCAGCAGCACATTTTCAACACTTCTCACGTGTCTCAGTGATCACATAGAAATGAATGTGCGGCAACAGGGAAGTAAGTCACAGTCAAGGAGTCCACCTTTAGTTTCTGAGAGGGAGGGGGAGTGACAGAAGTTTAACGTTTAGTGTGTAACGGAGAGAGAACGGAGAGTTTTAAAAACTCACGGAGGCTGGCTGCTGCAGTGGGAATGGGGAGGAGGTCGAATCCCAGTCGGCAGCAGTATTCTCAAGTGCAGCAGGTGCGCGTGTGACCTGCTGCGACGTTCTGCTCCTCTTCCGGCTCCCTCTCTGGCACTGCAGCAGACTTCCTCTTCACCGCTGGCCACTTCCACTGCACCGACTGGGGAGGGGGTTGGTGTGAAATGCTGCGGCCTGCGGGCCAATTAAAAATGAGTCGCGGGCCGCAGTTGGCCCGCGGGCCGTAGTTTGGACACCCCTGACTTAAATAATCAAGGAATGCTAATAGCTAACATGTCATAGCAATTCTTAAACTATAATTACGTTTTTAAGTTTGTAAATGTGTTAAAAATCATGTCTGTAAGGTGCACTGGGTCCCCAGTTGAATGCACAGCAGCACATGTGCACACAAAGTACATGTTTTTACGCCATTGCATCATTTCTCGGCACCCTTCCACTTCTGGCACTCTTTTCTCTGCATAATGAACTTGCCTAAGCCTGTCTCTCTGGGTTTTTATTGTTTTGACCTTTACTTATTTTGCCGACCTTGGTTGTTGTCTGGCTGACATTTTGCCCTTTTCTTGACTAAAGTCTTGCCTCTTCAGAGTTTATGGGCTCTGATCTCTGAACTAAGTTTGTTTCCTGTCAGCCCCATCACAGAAAGTTCCTGGGCCCCAAATGGGCTTTGGTGAATGCAGGTGGCAGGGTTCCTTTATCACAATTTTACAATGCCTATTATTAAATTGTCTATTCATATAAAAATGTAGGGACCCGCAGGGTTTATTCCCCTATGGTCGAAACCACATGTCTGGAAATCCCCTGGATTTGAGCTAAAAAGGGTTTACAAAAAGATGGTGGATCATTTCTTACATTAATACCAAATAGTCAAGGTTTTGAAGAAAATGTCTTGAGTATATTGGCATTCATGTTTTTTCCCACTTTTGTTTTTGCAAATTGTATAAAAAAAATCAAACTTGAATTTTAATAAACCAGTATATGTTAATAAAGTTAATCAGTATATGATTAATAAATCATTATCATGTATACAATCTGTATCAATTAAAGTTTAGGGCTTAGAATTAATCAAAGTTTTAATTTATCTGATTTTTTAAAATAAAAAAGTCTGACCAAACTAGACTCCACAATTTGATCATATTTAATATTAAAAAAGCACGATTTGATTGGATCTGAGAAAAATTAGATAAAATCGATGAAAACCCTGAATCGTATGATGTTATTGTTTTTTCTCCCAACTTACTCTACTTACTTATTTTTTCCAGCTTTTTCTCGATAAGCACAAATTTTTCAGCATTTTTGACCAAAAAGTCCAAAATAGTCAGATTTTCGGGCTAATTCCAGCGCAGACCAAAGAAACTTCCAAATAGGATAGGGGCCTCTTCCATTGACTTATATACAAAGTCGGCATGTCTGAGATGGCAAATTTTAAAATTTGGACTTTTTTCAGCCTCTGGGTAAAATAAATTTCAAAAAATTCTAAAAAACTGACATTTTTCGAGTTTTTAGCATTTGAACTTTAATAACCCCCTGAATGTCATAAGTTCTTAATGGAAACTAGCTTACAACATGTAATTTTGTTAAGAATGTTGTCCACATATACAGTATATAGGCGAAATCTCTGCATTTTTAGCAAGAGTCAGATTAGCTAAAATCCTTGGTAATTAACGGAACCAAATTCCACCCTTAAAGGGAAAGTGATTTTCAAACAATGGAAAATGTTATGTGACAAATTTGTTTTTATACTTTACTGTATTCAGTTTTTCAGACTGTCCTCAAATTTCAATTTGCAAATTAAGGTAAATATTTGATGATGTATCAAATATATTGCATCTGCATCAGATATAAATCTAAATTGTATATGTTGTAGGGTTTCAATGCTTTGTCTTGTCATTGATTAAATTGATTTATGATTGATTGATTGATTGAATTAAAAAGATTTCTAAATTAGTGTATAACCGGTATATGTTTTAATGAAACAAAAAAAGAATTTGGGTTTCATGTTAAATTTGAAAAGGACAGATCCCCTTTAAGTTGTAATGAAGTGAACACTATTGAAGAAGAACCGATTTTGGCCTAATTATCTTTTCACGTTCATGCTCAACCAGAACTTATCCAAATATTATTGGAGTACAGCTACAAAAATTATCAGGGCTAGATTCTTGAACCAAAAGGTGGTAAAGGGTGCTCCAATTTCTCCCTGGCCATCATTATTAACAGTAAAAACTTTCTAAACTCCAAGTTCAGGCAACTTCAATTGGAGAGTTGGAGAGTGAAATGGACGAGTTTTATGGAGGGCTTATACCACTTTAAAATAGCTTTTTAGCATTTATAGACTGTACATGGGCCAGAAAAAGAGTTACAACAGTACCATGTAAAAGGGAATAAGTATAAATGTTAAAATTCTTATATCAAAATTTCTTAAACATAAATCCAATTTTATTGTATTTCAAAACTGATGAACTCTTGCTCAGATACTGTAAATATCCAAGCTGATCTTGGAGCTTTTTCTATTTTCACATTTCTCCCAGAAAGAAAGAGAGAAATATTTTATCACACTGAGAGGGAGATTCCCCAAGGGATCTATTTTCACAAAGAGACATTAAAAGAGCAAGTCATCAGACATTTGTGTTAAGACGTTAAGAAAGATTGGAATGTTTGTTTAAGGTCCCAGGCCATAATCCGGCAGCCTTTCAATAGCCAGGGTTCCAGGCAAAACGGAAACCAAAAATCAACACAAGCAGTAATTTCATATGACTGATCCCATGAAAACAAATGTAACCACTTAGAAAGAAAACCACCTCAAATTGGGTTCTCAGAATGTTTTGATGATAAGAGACACTGCAAACAGAAAGGCAACATCAGTATTTCACCCAAGCCGCAGTGAAAACAGTAATAAACAGTTGTAAATTATTTCAATCGCACTGTAACGTCAGCAGATTCAGTCAAAACGTTTACCATCTATGGACTTCAAGCTGACAATTTTACCTCAGAAATCAGCATTTTATGCCAGAGTTTGTAAGTTAATGACAAAACATATCTCTTAGCATAATGCAAAGTGATACTAATGAATTTCAATTTCTTTTAAAGGAATGCATTGCAATCACATATTTTTTTCACTTCTATCCAAAGGACCTGCACTTTTCTCATAAATACAGGCTGTCTATATTTTGCAGCAGTCTAACCATGAAGGGGAGGCTGGTGAGGCACATAGGCATCTCCAATCCTGCTTTCCAACGTGCATGCCATTCAGAAGTGAAGTAATTATGTACAGACTGCCTTGCTGGATCAACCATGAATGCAAAAGAGAGCAATTGCCCCACACAAGTTCTGTGGAAATCTTTAAGGGTTGTGATTTTGTGCCACTTAGTCCTCTTGGAATGAATAAATAAATGGCCTCTAATGTCTTGCAACTTGTCAGTGAAACTAAAAAAAGAAACATATACCCAATGTTTATATAAAGCTTAATTCACTATATATTTTTTTATATATATTTAATTCAAATGTTTGCTAGGATAAATCATTTAGCTGCATATCTGCCTTTAATTTATTGACAGCTATGCTGCCTGCCCACATGTTAGTGTCCTTGATTTTCTCCTTTCACATTTGATTTTTTTCTTGTTGAAAAACAATGCCCTGTACACTCTATTTATTTTGATATCCATAATTGGTGACTATTATATCACAGTTTGTACTTAATGGACTTTTTCAGGCAGTTCACTGTGTATTTCATTTCAACTGTTTTGGGTTTTTTTCTTCATTGCATGGATGTGATCTCTAAGCTTTTGTGACAGGCAGGACTTGGATATCAGTGGTCAGAGCCAAATATACTGCATTAACAAGTATTAAAAGCTTAATGAATGTAGACAAAACATCCAAATCATGTTTATGTTTTGGTTTGGTATGCTGTCATTTTTTATTCTTTTTAGTGCCCACGGTTACCAATCATTATGTGATAAGTGGCTGTATCAGAAGCTGCAGTGGTACTGTGTGGACCACAGACTCAAGTTACCATAGTAAAAGGCAGATTGAAAGTTTATGGAAGGTGCACACTCATGTGACTCAACTGATCACTCCCCTGCAGAGATTAACATCTTCAAATTGCACTGTAACACAACCAATAAGGAGAACAGCTTCCCCATAAAATAATGTACTATATGATTCTAAACATCATTTTCTCACATTCTAATAAAGCAGTACTCATGGATGTGTTGTATCCACTGTCTGATATTTAATAAAAATTAGATAATTTAGAAAGGCTGAACTTGATGAACATTTGTCTTTTTTCAACCCAAATAAACTAAGTAACTATGTACAATTGTTCTCCAGGATGGGTGTGAACATTTATTGGCTGATTTGTTTAGCACAAAACCATTTAGAAACATGTGAAAATGTCTAGGAGATATCATGCATCAAAGGTGTGCTTGACACATGAAGCATTGATGAAAGCATTTACAGTATACTAAACTGCTCTGATGCTGTGTATCCCCACCACAGCCCCCTAGATCCTGCACCCCCTCCCCCCACAGCACAGTAAAAAAGTCACACAGACATGAGCGCTAAAACAGTTATAAAAACCTATTGGTGGTCAGGGTCCCCCTATAAGTTAAAAAATCAATTAGTAGTCAGGGGCCCAAAGAAAAGTTTAAAAAAACAACATTGGTGGCCAGAGCCCCCCTAAAAGTAAAAAAAATATCATTGTTGGTCAGGCCTCCCTACAAGCTAAAAAGAAATAATTTTTTATAGTGTTCTGTGGAACTTACCTTTTAAAGTTTGTCGGACTGTCTTCTTTCTCCTCATTGATGGCACCTTCTTCATAATTCAGCTTTGGTTCCCTTTGTTTCCCTTTGGATGACTTTGGCAGCTTTGCCTTTGGGTGACTTTGATGGCTTCCCACGCCCCTTTTAGCAGTTGAAATACGCTGGGTCCAGGAAGACTGTCCCCCTGATGGTGGCACTGGCCGCACTTGCATATTTTTTAGTGTGCCTACAGTACAGAATGCAAGTTCTTTTTGTCCACTATTATCAAAATCATAATATACTTGCTCTTCCCTGTAGTGGAGACACAGGACTCTTGTGGCACCACAAGGAAGTAAATCAGTGCTAGATTTTCTGCAGTTCATTTATAAGCACTGGGCAAATTTGCACCTGGGCAGTAACCCATGACAACCAATTGGATGATTTCTTTCAGTGCTCAACCTGCAGCTGGTTGGTTGCAATGGGTTACTGTCCAGGTGCAAATTTGCCCAGTGTTTATAAATGAACCACAATAAGAGGTATGGATGGTGTAAGGGTTTGATTTTGGATAGTATTATACTGTATGTGTTTATGCATGATTGCAATGAATTATTTTTGACAATAGAACTTCTAGCCTAGGGGTCTATAGTTTGGTTAATTCCTTTATTTGTATTAGGTCAGCTGGTGAAAATACATTGTTTCTATCTCTGTGTAATTATTTTGGCAGATAAAGAAAGGTACAGTAGTCCATCAAGCAGACTAATTTGCCCAATGCTGCGCTGATATCCATTATTGCTTTCTGCTTCACTTGTAACAGTATGTATATCTGCAAAATGTTCAGTGAACTCTGCCCAAAAACTGTCAGATTGTCCTAAAAGCAATTTGTGCAAAATGTTTAGCCATAGCCAGCAGTATCTGATTTTTTTGTGAAGCTGGATGGTAGATTAAATGCTGCAGAGAGAGATTCTTTGTCTTGAAGGCACTGTTATTACTGCATTTGAATTCTGTGCAAAGCACTCATTGTATTTCCAGAAAATGAATTCAGAAATGTCTCTTTTCCATAAACATTTTCTGCCAGTGCCACATGTACGCAAAGGGATAAAAGGGGTGCTCCTGAACCACCCCAGGTAATTAAGTTATTTGATTATATATAAACATCATTAAATTAATGATTACAACACATTTTAGAAAACATTTTGCACTGACAGCAAAATTGATTTTAAAGGAACAGTTCAGTGTAAAATCGATTAAAAAAAATAGGTTATGCAAAATAAAAAAAAATATCTAATATAGTTAGGCAAAAATGTAATGTATAAAGGCTGGAGTGAGCAGATGTCTAACATAATAGAGCAGAACACTACTTACTGCTTTTCAGCTCTCTAACTCTGAGTTAGTCAATGACTTTAAGTAGGGCCACATGAAACAAAACTGTTCTGTGCGTTTGCAATTGATCCTTAGCATTCAGCACAGATTCAAAAGCAAACAGTAATAATCCATGTGCCCCCCCCCTTCAAGTCACTGATTAATTACTGACTGGTAACCAATCAGTGGAAACCAAGATTGCTGCAAAGCAGGAAGTACTGTTCTGTTCTGTTACACACCCAGTCACTCCAGCCTTTATATATTACATTTTTGCCTAAATAACTATATTGGAGTTTTTTTTTCATTTTGCACAGCCTATCTATTTACTCAATTTTTATTTACTGTGTTCATTTAACAGGTCAAACACAAACTTCTTTTGAATCCTATTTTCTTCATTTAGTCCAATAAATCAGCTCCCCTTGTCAGACACCCATTTTTACTTTCATGTTCCAACTTATGTCTGCTCACAACATACAGTACCATCGGGTGCCCATCACAAAAGTGAGGGAGTTAACAGTATTCTATTTATACTGTAAGTTCTGTTGTGAATCATTGCTTCTTGTTTTGCTTTTGAACATTGTTTTAGCAAAAAGGAAAAAAATATTAAATTGATTCAGTTATTGTTTACTTTCCATGGAGTTTTGTTTTAGTTAACAACATGATTTGTTATTTTTGCATCTCTGTTTCATTAGGATTTAAGTAAACATGTTCCACTTTGTTCATGTATGTATCAAAGAGCATGAAAATAATGGCTGATAGAATAGTTGTTATTTTCAGTTTATTAAGAAGATTCCAATTTAGGAAGAACTGATGCATTTTGAATCCTGAATGACACCTTCTTTTATGGCACTACATTTTATTAAAATATATGTAAAACGATGTGGTATTACTATTCCTCTGATAATAGGCAGACTACCATGGTTCTCTGGCAAATGGGCTAGAAAAATGGAAATTTGAAGAACCACAGTCACCTGGGTGTGTCCATAAATACCATTGGGGATGAAAGCTCACCCCAACTAGTAATGCACTTTGCACAGCAATTTGTCTTTTTGACTGCATTCATTTGTATTGGATTGGCCTTTTGGTTGGGCATGGAAATTTTTATACGGGGAAAACCAATTGGGAGCAGGCACTCTATGAAGGCAAACTTCCACCAGGCATAAGTTCAAAGTGAAGAAAGTTTATTGTGTCCACAGCCTTACGCGTTTCGTGTCCTAAACACTTAATCATAGGCCTATGATTAAGTGTTTATCTTTATGTTCTTTCCATGGATCAACTGGTGCAGTTTACACTGCTTTGCTTCTCAAGATCCAAATAACTTTATTTTTCTTGCTCATGGAGCCTTCGGTGGTTACATTTTTTTGGCACAGCCATAGTTATAGTGCCCTTGGGGAATCTTTGGTTAGTTCCACAGAACAGGGACAAACCTTATCCTTATGCTTGTGGTTAAGAAAGACAAAACTCATCCGAGGAGATGCCAAACTATTAAATTGGCAATCGCTATCTTACAGTCTTGTGAGGGGCAAAGTGTTTGCAAGGATAAAATTGTTCATATTGATTCTCATTGTGAAAGATTTTGCATTAGGGACCAATATTAGATTCTCCCAATTGTGTGCAGTGTTTATATGTTTACACCAAAGAGTTGTTGCTAAAAGAAAATGCATTGTTCAATTAACTCATCATGGGTCATGTGCATGAAGGCTCCTGAATTCAGTTTCAGTAACAATTAACAGTATTCCAAAGACAAACCACCAGTTTCTCCATATAACAATTGTTATATACATAAATCAGGGGTGTCCAAACTGTGGCCCGAGGGCCACATGTGGCCCAGCTTGAAACACACGGTTCCTGAGGAAATGTCATAATAGTATAATAATAAGTCTATTTACTGTAATATCCAGGTGTCCCATATTCCAGTGTATAGCACCAACTGGTTATCCAACTGGTACTGGTAGTTATTTTATGCGTATTTTCTTTACTTTTACAAATCAAAAGTGCTTGTGTATCTCATGTGTGGCACCAGACAATTTTTCTTTCTCCAATGTGGCCCAGGGAAGCCAAAAGTTTGGACAGCCCTGACATAAATATATATTATTTATTATGTAATTTGCTAGTGAAATCTCTTCTATTAAAAAGATGGAGCTCAATGACCCATAGGAAAATGGAGAGAAGCAGGGGGTGATGATGCTGGGAGGGCTGACCCTCCTTCATCTTCCCTAGGTAGTAATTGGCTGGGGGATCCCTGGACTAAAGGTGATACTGGATGATACCTGGCAGTTGCCGATGTAGAAGACCAGGAGCAGAGCAGCAGCCCTCCATTCCTCCCTATGTATAAGTTAGAAGATGTGGTTTTGTTGCAGTTGGTGGGGGACCCTTGACTCTCAGCCCCAGGTTTAAGTTGAATGGGCAGTGGGCAAGCTTAGCTGGTAATTAGGTAGGCCTGGGGTTCTGGCTGCGAAGACAGCCTAGGTCTGGTACTTTGAGAGGAGGAAGGAACCAAGCTCAAAATTGTTCTTATGGCAGGATATGGGCATTGTTTATTGCTGTTTTAATGTTGTGTTATGAGTGGTCTGTTACAGTACTTCATAGTTGTTATGCATTAATTTATGTTATTTTTGTTATTAAACAACTGTGGTATCTTTTCAAATTGGTGGTGGCATGTGTCAATTCTTTGGTAAGGGATAGTAAAATGGGAATAAAGGGGGAAAAGTAGATCTCAACACTGTATTTGTTGTGGCTCCCACAATACTAAGTATGTGGTTTTTTTTTTACTGTACTGTAGCACAGCTTTATATTTACTTTAAAATAATAAATATTAAACAGAACAAAGGATTTACTCATCCCATCTACTCCAAAATCTCAGACAACACATTCAGTTTAGATTGTATTTATGGAAGCCATTAACAGTAATAATAAAAAAATTGTAACCTAATACAAGTTATTATAAACATTCTTTCTCTTTTAAAACGACTGCAAAATTCAAACCTTGCTCGGGCCAAACAAGATTACAGAATTATACACATTTGTTTTACATGAGTTACTGTATGCCAAGATACAGTACAAGAGAAAGTTACATTCATATGCGATTCCTTTTAACTACACGAAAACATTTCACGGATCTCATGCTGTTACAAACAGATACAATCTACCTACTTTTATGCAGGATGACATACTGTATATTTTATTAAGTGTCTTCACGTCATTTTTTTCCTATACAAGGGGTCAGCCAGCAATTAAGGTATCCTTAGTAACCCATGGGTGAAGACCGACAATATTTCACAATGTATGGTCACAAAATCACTCTGCAAGTATCAAACCATAAAAAAAATAAAAACTTTGGCTGAACTATACTTTGGCTTTAATTTGTGGAACCACCTTGTGACACCTCATACATATACATAAACCGTATTCATTCTACAAGAAATATTAGGTAGTCTAGATATACTAAACATGAGGAATGTGCAGGGTGAAAAGCTTTGTTTACTTATGGCCAAGCTAACCAGCAGGCAGAATCTTGAACATATTCTGAAGACGTTTTGTCTTTCAACAACATCAATGTTATAGAACTCCTTCTGCAGTAAATCAACAGAAGAAAAAATATGTATCAGATCTGGTTATGCAGATTGTTTTAAAGGGCAATTAATGATTTTAATGAACTTAAATTATGACCACAACACAGAACTGCTGTGCTTTCTACCAGGGCAACACATAACATAGCACCCCATACAGCCCTAACTGGACTGGGAATGCCACACAAACATAACTTGAGTTTTTTGAAAAGTAAACATTATTTCAAACAACTTTGCAATACACATAAATTCAAAAATATGCAGACTTTTCATGATTTTTAATGGTTTGGAACAGTTCCCTAAGCCTAGCCCCCTGCTGATCTGTATGACTACTTTGCTGAGCTGGCTGACTACTGTTACTTTGTATCAGCATCCATCTGTCCTCAGCCTGCATCCTCCAAACCCCACAATTCCCTGCACACATGATTTCAATAAGCGACAGAACATCACAGTGCAATGCATTGTGGGTTATGTAGTTCCTGTATGCTGTCTGTAAACTGTGAAGAAGTTGTTATAATTTGTAACATCAGTGTTTTAGTCCCTCCTTCCCTGCCAGGATTTCAAATGATGCAGAAAGAGAGGAACTGTTAAACAGCTGGATTTCAGCATAGAAAACAACATTTATTCATACTTTTTGACGAAACAGGTAACTGTGATGGATATATTAGGGGTTTCTGTGTTATGTGGCCCTCTTTATCAAATTTTGGTTTGGAAGCCCCCTTTAACTCCAGTACAAGCTGCATGCACAATGGACTGCCTAAGGGTGCAGGTATGTATACCGGTAAGCTACTATACAGAATTGTTGGCTGCATATCCCTTTGCACCTAGGAAGAAAAGAAGTGGAACCGTGAAGGGAAGGTTAAACTGCACAGAACTTAAAGGGGCAGTTCATGATGATGAACTCAACTAGTGGCCAGCAAAAACCTAAAAAACCTAGGTTAAGAAGTAAATTAACTATTTGCACCAAACCACCCTCTAGTAGCAATATAGATCAATTCTATGGAGCAGTGCTGGGCAAATCAAATGTAAGCACTGCCCAAGGCAAGCCCATTGCTAATAATCACCCCCTACATGCACACACACATACACAGTAAAGTGACAAGTGGAGGAGCAATGGCAATTCTGTGATGAGCTGTGTTATGGTGACCATGCACTACAACCCGGCACCCACAATTACACAAATCTGAACTAGGGGCATGCAGGCAGAAAATTTGTATGCCTTGTACCCTGCCTCTTTTCGTAGTGAAAGAGAGACCAACAGCACATCACAAATAAATAAATATTATGTGTGCTGTAATGGTCCATAGTGACATGCACCCTACCCAAATCCTGTGTAGAACCTGCAGGTACCATGGAAGTCCATAATTTTAGTTTACCTTAATTATGATGTAGACAGTGGTATTCTATGAAAATGTGTCCTTGGTCTTATTTGGCATTTTATGAGGCTTCGGTCTCAATGGTTGCCCGCTTTAGCTCATAAAGCATAAACTATAGATTTTTCATGATTAAAAACCAGAGCCAAAAATTGTATTGAGCACAAGTCCTATTCTATGAACTCATGCTAAACAAAAGGGTATAATACCCCTTTAATTTGTGTTGTCCGGCCATGAGGCATAGAACTTTCTCCCAAGTGTTTTCAGTTTACTGTGGATGTGTCAAACTGCTTTTCCACACAGATGGAGAATATGCCTAGGGTACCACTTATCTTAAAGGGGTTGTTCACCTTCCAAACACTTTTTTCAATTCAGTTGTTTTTAGATTGTTCCCCAGAAATAAAGACTTTTTTCAATTACTTTCCATTATTTATTTTTTACTGTTTTTCCAAAATCTTAATTTAAAGTTGAATGTCCATATCTCTGGTGTTTGAGTCTGGCAGCTCAGTAATTCAGGCGCACACTCTAAAATGGTTACAATTTTGCAACATTTCTCAGCAGAATCTCTGGAGTATTAGCAACTATTGGATCAATTCTAACATCTGCCTGTAATGAAACCCAAAGATTCTGCTCAGCAGGGACAACGATAACAAATGTATCAACTAAATGTATATATTTAGAACAGTTTACAGGATCGGCGACCCCCCACCTCCCAGAGCTGCTTCAGAAGGTGAAAAATTACACTTTACACTTCAATATTAGAAAAACGGTGACACATAGAAAATAGAAAGTCATTGGAAAAAGTCGTTATTTCTGGTGAACTGTCTGAAACCAACTAGTTGTTTGAAGGTGAACCACCCCTTTAAAAGGAATAGTAACACATTGCTATCAATAGTGATGGGCGAATTTATTCACCAGGCGAAAATTTGTGCGATTCGCCGCCGGTGAATAAATTCGCTAAAAGGTCACGAAAATTTGCCGGTGTAAAAAAAACGGGCACCGGCGAATTTCTCGGCAAAGCAAAACGGCGTAAATTCACCCATCACTAGCTATCAATGATGACAGCTGATAAAAATTACATACTTTGGCCATGTGGAGTCCAGGTCCTAATTTAAACCCAACCCGTGGGTCCGCACAGCACCCAGGCTTTTTGACTACTGGCAGTCAAAATTCCCCCTACTAGCCTCATTTATTGCCTGATGCTGCCAGACCACTACTAAGAAATAGTAGCAAAAAAATGTTTTTGAGCAAAGGTCCATCTGTTATTGCACACCAGGCATAGGCAAAGCATTTCCCATATATCTTTATGGAAAGTCATACCAGTCATACTAAAAATCTACAATATATATATATATAAATATCCCAAGGTGACGGCACTCCAAAAATAGTCAGGATACACAGGTCATCTAGTCATAATCAAGGTTTATTGGTGGACCAACGTTTCGATTCCGTATTGGAATCTTCGTCAGGGTGAGAACAGTGCCCAAACACAAACAGCCAGTTTAAATACACAAAATGGCGCCAAAACCCTTGTTGCTAGGGTGCCTAGCAACCACCGTGAGGTGAAGAGAAGAGTGTAGAGTGAAACAGAAAGATAAGAATACGCAGAGCCCTATCAGGCCCCCTTACCGTATAGAAAAATCTGCCAGTTACTGTGCTTCATATCGGATACACACCCTGGTAGCTAGTGGAGTAATTAGGAACCGCCACGTCCTACAGGCTAATAGCGGTGAGTCCGCAACCCGGAAGTTGCAGGCAGGGTCAGTGACAGCGAGCGCTGTTTATCGTTGCCAGGTAACCAATGCGGTTCGCACATAGAGAGGCGCTGTTGTCAGGCAGGGAGACGTAGCCGGTAGGCGTGTCCCTGGGAAGTATCGCAGGCAGCCCCCATCAGTGTCTGTCAGAGCCCTGCTAGACTCATGGATTGCGCCGAGGCTGACTGTCAGTGGAAGAACGTTCAGATACGGGCACCGTACACCTAAGGCGCACTGGTGCGTATCCCAGGCAACCACAGAGCCGGAGGCCAAGTAGAATAGCATAATCAGAAGCGCTGTGTCACATCATCCTGTCACCTCACTTATAAAGCCACCGGTGTAGGTCCTTCCTCCGTTGCCATAGCGGGCACTGCAACCTGTGGCAAAACATTTCTTAACAAAAGGCCATCCGTTACCCTCTTTTAGATGTATGGCGATTGACTTTCAACCCCCTCTAGCTCGTGGTGGCAATCGAAACCAAGCCCTATTGAGACTCGAATCAAGATGGATTTACAAACTTGACACTGTAGCCCCTCGTGGGCTCAATGAGACACTTCCCTTAGGATGCTTCCTATAATATTTCCTGGAACATATCCTGAGGAATTCCCTTAGTGTGTTCCAGCTAGTCCAGAACTTTGAGTACTGTCTACTGTTTAATATTGTCGATTGTGTAAGCCTGTATAAACCGTTATATGTGTCTCCCTTTGTGACTACCATGACAAATATATTCCACTTGGAAATACCCCAGTTACTTACTTCCAACCTCCTGGCTACCTTTCTGCTTTTAACACAAACTTTGCTTTTAACTCTTTCTCTTACGCATCTTGCCTTACTATAGATGCCCCCCTATCTGTCTCTGGAATTTAGATACACCCAGATCATGCCTAAATGGGTAGCAGGTGTACCCAGAAATTGCCCAAATGGGTAGCAGGCGTACCCAGTGATCGCCCAAATGGGTAGCAGGCGTACCCCAGAATACCTCAACAATGAGGCTATTACAATTTTGGACAAACCCGCTATGGCAACGGAGGAAGGACCTACACCGGTGGCTTTATAAATGAGGTGACAGGATGATGTGACACAGCGCTTCTGATTATGCTATTCTACTTGGCCTCCGGCTCTGTGGTTGCCTGGGATACGCACCAGTGCGCCTTAGGTGTACGGTGCCCGTATCTGAACGGGCTTCCACTGACAGTCAGCCTCGGCGCAATCCATGAGTCTAGCAGGGCTCTGACAGACACTGATGGGGGCTGCCTGCGATACTTCCCAGGGACGCGCCTACCGGCTACGTCTCCCTGCCTGACAACAGCGCCTCTCTATGTGCGAACCGCATTGGTTACCTGGCAACGATAAACAGCGCTCGCTGTCACTGACCCTGCCTGCAACTTCCAGGTTGCGGACTCACCGCTATTAGCCTGTAGGACGTGGCGGTTCCTAATTACTCCACTAGCTACCAGGGTGTGTATCCGATATGAAGCGCAGTAACTGGCAGATTTTTCTATATGGTAAGGGGGCCTGATAGGGCTCTGCGTATTCTTATCTTTCTGTTTCACTCTACACTCTTCTCTTCACCTCACGGTGGTTGCTAGGCACCCTAGCAACAAGGGTTTTGGCGCCATTTTGTGTATTTATACTGGCTGTTTGTGTTTGGGCACTGTTCTCACCCTGACGAAGATTCCAATATGGAATCGAAACGTTGGTCCACCAATAAACCTTGATTATGACTAGATGACCTGTGTATCCTGACTATTTTTGGAGTGCCGTCACCTTGGGATATTTGTATAATTTTACAGACTGGCACCCAGCATTTGGACACTGCTTATGGTGTGCGTTCCACGCTCGCTTGGACTTTATATATATATATATATAGATATAAATTGTAGATTTTTAGTATGACTGTAGCATGCAAAGTATCCCACCATAGAGGCAAATTAATCTGTAAACTAATCAACAAGATCTCACTGTCTGTCTAGATTACTAGAAGAAAAAAATTATTTAAGAAGAAAAGAAAAACAGTTTCATAGGGACAGATAACTGAGTCTATATATAAATATTATATATATATATATATCTTGATAAAGGTCCGTGTGTGGACCGAAACGTCGATCTAAATAAAATAAGTTTTTATTTTTGATAAATCCCAGTGTGCGTCAGCTTTCTGTATGGTTATATATATATATATATATATATATATATATATATATACAAATATATACAAGGAGGTTAGTAACAGCACTCACGCTTAGAAGAATGTAGATGTGGTGCTCGTCCTTGGGGATGCTCCGGTTAGCTTCCCATAATATGTAAAGACGAAAAGATGGACAGCACTCACTTGTTAATGCTTAAATTCTGTATTGAATACAGAATTTAAGCATTAACAAGTGAGTGCTGTCCATCTTTTCGTCTTTATATATATATATATATATATATATATATATATATATATATATATATATATATATATATATATATATATATATATATATATATATATTTCCCTTACGTCCCCTACGGCAGCACCATGAGATTTATTTTGCTTTCCCTTACATGTAGGACAAGTGAGAAAAAAAGAGTTAATTCTCCCCACCCATAAATACCAGCTACTCAAAACCCCCTCTAGTGTTTTTTTGTCCTACCTTCGTAGGCAGGTGAGTGTATTATCCGCGTAAAGGTGGATGCCATATTAACGTTCTTTCTGGTTTTTTCCTAGATTAAAGATGCCAGGTCCCTAGGGGACTTGAAGACCGCAGACTGCATTACCCAAGAGGTCTTTCAGTCGGAGGTGCGAGTGGCCTCTTAGGTTTTCCCGTCGCCGCAATAGACTGTGCAGCCGAGGGTTGCCCATAAACAAAATGGTGACGATAACCTATGACACGCAACTTAGAGTTGACGTGATTGGTTAAGAGATGTTTACACTGATGATGCGGATCAGGTGTGCTGAAGTTCGCACCAGAGGATCTTTAAAGCTAATCACGCTGTGTTCAGACGCTCCCCTTGTATAGGAGTGTGATCAGCCTGCTGCTTAGACGTTGCTGCCTGGGTTGCAGCCTCCTTATTCAGCACTAAGGTACAAGGTACTCTGTGGGCATGCTTTTTACCTAAGATTCCTTTATAATCTATGTGTAAATTTTCATGTTTTTTCAGATGTCTACCCTAGAGCCACCACCTGTCAAAAGACACAGGAAGTCAAAGCATCTGCAGTGTAGAGCATGTGACATACTTCTCCCAGATGACTATGGGAAAAGGTTTTGTAAGGACTGTCTGTCCTATCTGGCTCACAAGGATGTTGAAGCACTTCCTGAAGCTTCTTCTTCGTGGATTAAGGAGTTTATAAAATCAACTATGAAGGATATGTTTAACCAGTTGCAACCTGGCCCAGTCCCTATTGCGGATGATATTGTGAATTCTCCTACAATAGTTAATCCTATATCTTTAGACGGATCAACTCAGGATTCATCCTCGGATGAGGAAGAAATCTTAGCCTTGTTTCCGGTGGAAAGCACTGCGAAATTGATCAGGAGAGTAAGGTTAACGATGGAATCTCTGGAAAGCGAGGATTCGCAGGCAACCACTTCTCAGGTAGCTAAGAAATCTAAAGATTTTCCGGTTCACCCAGTCATGAAAGATTTAATGACTAGAGAGTGGAAAAATCCTGAAAAGCCTCCGTCTATAACAAAAAGACAAAAGCTTTTGTTTCCCATTCAGGAAGAGGAGATACAGTCCTGGGGGACTCCTCCGAAAGTAGATGTAGCCATTGCCAGACTGTCTAATAAAACACTCATTCCTGTGGAAGATGGTTCAGGATTAAAGGATCCTATGGATCGCAAGATGGAGTCCTTACTTAAAAGAGTTTATAATACGGGTACAGCTATTTGTAAGCCAGCCTTGGCTGCCTCGGCAGTGGCTAGATCAACCAGGCATTGGCTCAAACAATTCACGGAGGATATCAACAACAACATATCCCGTGTGGAGCTTCTGGAATCCCTGGAAAAGGTCAATATGGCAGTTGAGTTCTTGTGTGACTCATCCATTGAAAGTATTAAGCTAGCTGCGAAAACTATGGCTTTATCTACAGCATCCAGAAGAGCTTTATGGCTAAGAACCTGGTCAGCTGATTCAGTATCCAAAAACAGCTTATGTGCCATGGCATTTGAACCAGGTCGTCTCTTTGGATCAGAGCTGGATAAACTTTTGGAATCTTTGTCAGGCTCTAAGAATAAGCGTCTTCCTCAGGAAAACCAATCAAATAGGAGCAAAAATTCCTTTTTCCGGAATAGAAGAACATCACCTAAAAGAGATAACTACTTTCAAAGAGACAGAAGAAGGAACGATACAAATTCCTTTCGGCCCAATAGAGCATTCAATTCTTCCAGAGGGGAGAGAGGATTTGGGAAAACCTTCCCACCAAAGAAAAGGCCATCCTTCTGACGCCAGAAGTTTACTGCCGGTAGGGGGCAGATTAATTTTTTTCTTTCCAGAATGGAAAGAAACCATTGCAGACGCATGGATACTCCAATTAATTGCAGAAGGCTACAGAATAGAATTTCTGAGTCTACCTCCTCAGAGGTTTATTCTTACTCCCTTAAATTCTCCAAACAAACAGCTGGCTCTCGAGCAGGCCATCACAGAATTTGTTTCAGCCAGAGTTCTCGAACCAGTGCCTCCACTGGAGATTCATCGAGGAACCTATTTAAAGGTCTTTTTAGTCCCCAAGCCAAATGGGACTTTCAGAACGATTGTAGACTTAAGACAAGTAAATCAGTTCATCCACAAGAAGACTTTTCGTATGGAAACCATCAAGTCAGTGATAAACATACTAGACAGAGGCGACTATATGGCTTCTTTGGATCTCAAAGATGCTTATCTGCATATTCCAATTTTTCATGCTCACAAGAAATTTCTTCGGATTGCTGTGTTCATCAAAGGAGTTCTGCACCATTATCAGTTCAGAGTTCTTCCTTTTGGGATAACAACGGCACCTCGGGTGTTCACCAAGGTTGTGACCTCGATAGCAGCGGTTCTAAGAGAAGAAGGGATAACTCTTATACCTTATCTAGACGACTGGCTGATTACAGCAGTGTCAGCAGCGCTGTTAAAGAAACATTTAAACAGAACCATCGAGCTGCTTCAGTATCTAGGATGGATAATAAATTGGGACAAATCAACCCTAGAACCATCCAGAGCAATAAAATTTTTGGGACTCATCATCAAATCTGCGGAAATGAAGTTATATCTTCCCCAGGACAAGATTTACAGTTTGAGGGAAGCTGTTCAAGAGATAATCAGAAACCCTCTTTTGACAATCAGAGGCTTAATGAGAGTCCTAGGTCTCATGACGGCATCAATAGAGGCTGTCGCTTGGGCGAAGTTACACATGAGACCTTTACAAACAGAGATACTTATGAGTTGGAATCGGAAAGTTTCCTCCATAGATATGAAGATATGTCTCAGCGCAGAGACACGATCCAGGTTGGAATGGTGGCTTCAGGAGAATCACCTAGTACAGGGTCTATCTTTTCAACAGCCGGAATGGATAGTGCTAACTACGGATGCCTCTCAATGGGGATGGGGAGCCCATCTGAGCCATCTAACGGCACAGGGCATTTGGGATCCAATGGAAAGCTCCATGTCCTCAAATTTCAGGGAATTGAGAGCGGTCTACAAAGCCATTATGAGTTTCCAAAGACAACTAAAAGGCAAAAGCATAAAGATTCTTTCAGACAATTCCACCACAGTGGCTTACTTGAACAAGCAGGGGGGGACCAGAGTTCCCTTGTTGAATCAGGAGCTATTCAAGATCTTGAATTGGACAGAGAGACACAGTCCTCGTCTGATGGCGGTGCATATAAAAGGAAAGGAGAATTTCATAGCGGATCATCTCAGCCGGAAAAAGATTGCTCCAGGGGAATGGTCCCTAGATCAACACATATTCTGGAGAATTACAGATCGATGGGGAATGCCAGAGATAGATCTCATGGCCAACAGGAAGAATCGCAAAACACAGAGGTTTTGCTCCTTAAACAGACTAGATCGTCCGGATTATATAGACGCCATGTCAATCAGGTGGAAATTCCAACTAGTTTACATCTTTCCCCCAATACCTATGATTCCCAAGGTTTTACAGAAGATCAGATTGGAGAGAGTGGCAGACAATTCTCTTAACCCCATTTTGGCCTCGGAGGAGTTGGTTCTCTCTGTTAATGAGAATGTCCAGAGGACAGTATTGGATTCTCCCGCACTTTCCGAAGCTATTGACCCAGGGGCCTCTGGCATATCAGCATCTTGCGAGATTGAAGATGACAGCTTGGAGACTGACAGGTCCATTTTAGAGTCGGAGGGACTCTCTAAAGAAGTAGTAGACATACTGATTCAATCCAGAAAAGCTTCTACTATCAAGTCCTATTCTAGAGTCTGGAAAAGATTCAGAGACTGGTGCAAGAGGAAACAGATTTCGGAGACTCAACCTTCTGTGCCGGTGTTGTTAAAATTTCTTCAAGAAGGTTTTGATAAAGGGTTATCGGTAAATACTATCAAAGCGCAGATCTCGGCTTTATCTGCTCTCCAAAATAGATCTTTGTCCACTCTACCGCTTCTTAAAAGATTTGTCAAGGCTATTTCAAAGATCAGGCCTAGACTCATTCAATCCTCTCCTACTTGGGACCTACCTCGGGTGTTGAAGAAATTATGTGAAGCACCTTATGAACCTCTGGAAAATATCTCCATTAAGTGTCTATCTTTCAAGACTTTATTTTTAGTAGCCATTACTTCAGCTAGAAGAGTTGGGGAAATCCAGGCTTTATCAATAAAGGAGCCTTACTTGACATTCCTTCCAGACCGTGTTGTCTTGAGAACCCTTCCTAATTTCAGACCTAAGGTTGTCAATACATATAATATCAATCAGGAGATTGTTCTACCAAACGTTCAGGAAGCCCAAGGCCACAGCTCTCAACTGGTCCTTTTGGATGTAGGCAGAATTCTGAAAGCCTACCTAAGGAGTACAGAAGAATTTAGATTATCTGAAAGTCTATTCATCAGTTTTTGCGGAAGAAATAAGGGGCTAAAGAGCTCGAAACCGTCATTAGCACGTTGGATTAGAGAGACTATCCAGACGGCCTACATTAAGGATAATCTCAATCCTCCATTTCCTGTCAAGGCACACTCTACTAGGAAAATTTCTGCTTCATGGGCAGAGGCAGCCAATGTATCCTTGGATCAGATATGTAGAGCGGCAACCTGGAGTAATCCAAATACTTTCATCCAGCACTACAGGGTAGACATTTCGGCTTCACAGGAAGCTTCCTATGGCAGTAGCATACTACAGAAGGCGATATGAAGATACCCTCCCTTGTTACTCGTTAACTCTCCATGGGTGCTGCCGTAGGGACGTAAGGGAATAAGTAAATTTATACTTACCGTAATTTACTTTTCCCTTAGTCCCTTAGGCCAGCAATAAATTACCCGCCCTAATAAAATACTTAAGCATCGGACTGTGTGTCTTATTAAAAAAAAAAAAAAAAAAAAAACACTAGAGGGGGTTTTGAGTAGCTGGTATTTATGGGTGGGGAGAATTAACTCTTTTTTTTCTCACTTGTCCTACATGTAAGGGAAAGCAAATAAATCTCATGGTGCTGCCTAAGGGACTAAGGGAAAAGTAAATTACGGTAAGTATACATTTACTTAATATATATATATATATTATATATATATATATATATATATATATATATATATATATATATATATATATTGAAATCACATGTAGCCCCATCACTAGATCACTAGACTGTCTCTGTAGCATTTTTCTACTTTCAGATTGCTGGTAACCATTTTGCAGCTGAAGTTCTGAATCATGTTTATTTAATGCATTGCAGTGTATCCAGCTTACCCTGAGGCTTAATGAATGCAATGAATAAAATGTATTTCTAGTTTATTTTCCTACATACACTGAATAGCCAAAGAATCTCAGCAACAAGGGAAGAACTAAAATACAAGTAACAAAGTGCAGGACACATCGTACAAATAAATACCATCATACCGCAGCCCTGTGAGAGAATTGTTCAATTAGATATATATTTTTTGCAACATACTAATCATCAGCCCCTTGCTTTAATTTATGGATTATTGGCCTTCTTCACTTATTTTATTTTTACTGAACATTTATTATTAAGAAACTCAGTTACAAATATGTTTCATATGAAGGGCAAACAAGCAATACATTGCAAATAACAGCATACACAAATAAAGCTGCCCATGCAAAGATTTGCTTCTTTGTCTAGGTCACAAAGTGACACATTTGGCTATGCATGCTGCATGGTGTATACACTAGTGGTAGGTGTAATATAAGTCCAACATAAGGGCTCATTTACAGATCAAGTGCAAAGAATGAAATACACATTTAGGAAACAAATTACCATGACTTGACCATTTGGGAGCCCAAGTTGCTCATTTATTTATTTTATAACTGCTCAAAATTACAGTATGTTGATGCATTCCCATTCTCAAACCATATCTGAGAGCCAGAATTATTATTCTGCCGTTTGAGATATATAGCATTACTAGATCTGCCCATGTCCATTAATGTAAGAGTTGAAATGTATACCTATCTCTTATAGCAATTCGAAAAGTTACCCCATATTTCTTTCTGTTATTTGTTGTCCAGATGAGGAGTCATTTGTGTAATAATATTTTTTAGCAATGGGATCCCATAATCTGGTCTCCAACTTGAACATTGCAGTGTTTTGAGAAAGTGAGTCAAAGTGAAATTTGAAGGTATTTCTACATTTGATATTTGATAAGTCAAATAATTATTTTTATGATGTCTTTCAAATATAACACCTTACCATTAGGGATGTCGCGGACTGTTCGCCGGCGAACTTGTTCGCGCGAACATCGACTGTTCGCGCTCGCCGAATGTTCGCGAACGTCGCGCAACGTTCGCCATTTTGGGTTCGCCTTACCTGGTGCTTTTTTTTGACCTCTCACCCCAGACCAGCAGATACATGGCAGCCAATCAGGAAGCTGTCCCTCCTGGACCACCCCCACACCCCCTGGACCACTCCCCTTCCATATATAAACTGAAGCCCTGCAGCGTTTTTTCATTCTGCCTGTGTGTGCTTGGAAGAGCTAGTGTAGGGAGAGAGCTGTTAGTGATTTGAGGGACAGTTGATAGTAAGTTTGCTGGCTAGTAATCTACTTGATACTGCTCTGTATTGGAGGGACAGAAGTCTGCAGGGATTTGAGGGACATTTCAGGTTAGGTAGCTTTGCTGGCTAGTAATCTACCTTCTACTGCAGTGCTCTGTATGTAGCTGCCTGCTGTGGGCACTGATCTCTTCTGATCTCATCTGCTGACTGCTGTAATAACCCAATAGTCCTTGTAAGGACTGCTTTTATTTTCTTTTTTGTTTTTTTACTTTGCTAGTTGCTACTATAAGAGCCCAGTGCTATTAGTCTAGCAGTGTTGGGGAGTGGGACTGGTGTGCTACTGTGCTGCTCCTAGTAGTTCAGCAGCACCAACCCGAGAATTTTTTTTTTTTTAATATACATATAATTTTTTTTTAATTTTACTTATCTTACTGTTCTTTAACGTGTACAGTGCTGTTTGCTGTTCTTCATAGTAGTGCACCAATAGTAGTGCACTTGCAGGCATTATTTGCCCAGTGTGTTCTTCAAACAACTGCCATCTAGCTCTGTGAGCTTGTTCACATACTGTCTAAATATCAATAATAATACCGGTCTCCAGAACCACCACCTGAGTGACGTTTTTCAAGCAGCAATAATATATTCCGTATCCACTGCTATAGTAGTGTATACGTTGACCTTGTAGGCATTGTTTGCCCAGTGTGTTCTTCATTTTCAAACAACGGCCATCTAGCTGTGTG
This sequence comes from Xenopus laevis, assembly GCF_017654675.1. Taxonomy (NCBI): domain Eukaryota; kingdom Metazoa; phylum Chordata; class Amphibia; order Anura; family Pipidae; genus Xenopus; species Xenopus laevis. The sequence goes on from NC_054380.1 coordinate 55,363,095, forward strand.
AGCTGTTTCACATTCTGTCTAAATATCAATAATAATACCGTCTCCAGAAAGACCACCTGAGTGACGTTTTTCAAGCAGCAATAATATATTCCGTATCCACTGCTGTAGTAGTGTATACGTTGACCTTGCAGGCATTGTTTCAATTTGTTTGCCCAGTGTGTTCTTCATTTTCAAACAACGGCCATCTAGCTGTGTGAGCTTTTTCACATTCTGTCTAAATATCAATAATAATACCGTCTCCAGAAACACCACCCGAGTGACGTTTTTCAAGCAGCAATAATATATTCCGTATCCACTGCTGTAGTAGTGTATACGTTGACCTTGTAGGCATTGTTTGCCCAGTGTGTTGTTCATTTTCAAACAACTGCCATCTAGCTGTGTGAGCATGTTCACATACTGTCTAAATATCAATAATAATACCGTCTCCAGAACCACCACCTGAGTGACGTTTTTCAAGCAGCAATAATATATTCCGTATCCACTGCTGTAGTAGTGTATACGTTGACCTTGTAGGCATTGTTTGCCCAGTGTGTTTTTCATTTTCAAACAACGGCCATCTAGCTGTGTGAGCTTTTTCACATTCTGTCTAAATATCAATAATAATACCGTCTCCAGAAACACCACCCCGAGTGACGTTTTTCAAGCAGCAATAATATATTCCGTATCCACTGCTGTAGTAGTGTATACGTTGACCTTGTAGGCATTGTTTGCCCAGTGTGTTGTTCATTTTCAAACAACTGCCATCTAGCTGTGTGAGCTTGTTCACATACTGTCTAAATATCAATAATAATACCGTCTCCAGAACCACCACCTGAGTGACGTTTTTCAAGCAGCAATAATATATTCCGTATCCACTGCTGTAGTAGTGTATACGTTGACCTTGTAGGCATTGTTTGCCCAGTGTGTTCTTCATTTTCAAACAACGGCCATCTAGCTGTGTGAGCTTTTTCACATTCTGTCTAAATATCAATAATAACACCGTCTCCAGAAACACCACCTGAGTGACGTTTTTCAAGCAGCAATAATATATTCCGTATCCACTGCTGTAGTAGTGTATACGTTGACCTTGTAGGCATTGTTTGCCCAGTGTGTTGTTCATTTTCAAACAACTGCCATCTAGCTGTGTGAGCTTGTTCACATACTGTCTAAATATCAATAATAATACCGTCTCCAGAAACACCACCTGAGTTGTTGTTGTTGTTTTAAAAATAATGCCAGGCAAAGGCAGGCCGCCACGCAGAGGGCACTAGGGGCCGTGCTGCTATGCTATCCTGTGGCCCTAGGAAATTGCCCAGTTTTAAAAAGGCAATGACCCTGAACTCCCAAAATGCTGAAGAGGTAGTTGACTGGCTTACACAGCACACCCCATCCTCTACCGTTTCTAACTTTACCACAACATCCTCATCCTCCACTGCTATGGCCACCCCACGTAACACTTCCTCCACCACCGGCGCCCCTTCTTCACTGGAGTCAGAGGAGTAATTTTCACATGAGTTTCTTGAACTGAGTGATGCGCAATCATTATTGGCAGAAGAAGATGAAGGAGATGAGGACGTTACACCAGATTTAATTCTGGCAGAGAACACAACAGAGATGGACATAATGAGTGATGAGGAGGTCCCCGCTGCTGCTTCCTTCTGTGAGCTGTCAGAAGAAATTGATGCATCTGAGGAGAATGATGATGAGGAGATTGATGTTTTGTGGGTGCCCAGTAGAAGAGAGCAAGAGGAGGATAGTTCAGATGGAGAGACGGAGAGTCAGAGAGGCAGGAGGAGAATAAGACTTAGAAGAAGCAGGGAGGACAGCTCGCAGGGAACAGTAGGGCAACAACATGTATCGGCACCTGTGGTCAGCCGGCCAACGCGCCCGCCATTGCCGCCAACGCCGCCAACTTCTACTGTTACCGCCAGATTGCCAGCTTCAAAAAGGTCAGCAGTGTGGGATTTTTTTAATGTGTGTGCCTCTGACAAAAGTGTTGTAATTTGCAATGAGTGCAGTCAGAAACTGAGTCTTGGGAAGCCCAACAGCCACATAGGTACAACTTCTATGCGAAGGCACATGAACGGCAACCACAAAGCACTTTGGGAGCAACACCTCAAAGGCAACAGGCAAACTAAAAGCCACCCTCCTTCTGGTCCAGCATCTTACTGCTCTACCTCTGCTGTCCTTGACCCGTCTGAACCACCCTCCACTCCGCCTTCCACCTTGACCACCAGTTCCCATTCCCAGTCATCTGCCCCCAGCCAAGTTTCTGTGAGGGCCATGTTTGAGCGTAAGAAGCCAATGTCTGCGAGTCACCCCCTTGCCCGGCGTCTGACAGCTGGCTTGTCTGCACTCTTAGCCCGCCAGCTTTTACCATACCAGCTGGTGGACTCTGAGGCCTTCCGCAAATTTGTAGCAATTGGGACACCGCAGTGGAAGGTACCCAGCCGCAATTTTTTTTCAAAAAAGGGAATACCACACCTGTACCACCATGTGCAGAGCCAAGTCACCACATCTCTGTCACATAGTGTTGGGCCAAAGGTCCATATGACTACTGACGCATGGTCCTCCAAGCATGGTCAGGGCAGGTATGTCACCTACACTGCCCACTGGGTGAACTTGGTAATGGCTGGGAAGCAGGGAATGTGTGGCTCAACAACGACAGTGGAGTTGGTGTCACCGCCACGAATTGCACGCGGTGCACGCGGTTCTGCCACCACCTCTACTCCTCCTTCGCTCTCTACCTCGTCTTCTTCCTCTTCTTCCTCCTCTGCTGCTGGGTCCTCCTCCTCCACACCTGTGCACCCCCAGCTCCCCCTAGGCTATTCGACGTGCCAGGTACGCCGTTGTCATGCTGTCTTGGGGATGACGTGCCTGGAAAGCAGAAACCATACCGGATCTGTACTCCTGTCATCTCTGCAGTCACAGGCCGATCGGTGGCTGACCCCACACCAACTGAAGATCGGAAAAGTGGTGTGTGACAATGGAAGCAATCTGTTGGCAGCACTGAGACTGGGCAATTTAACACATGTGCCCTGCATGGCACATGTTCTGAATTTAATAGTCCAACGTTTTGTCTCGAAGTACCCAGGATTCCAGGACGTTCTTAGGCAGTCCAGGAAGGTGTCGGCCCATTTCAGACGTTCCTACACAGCCATGGCACGCCTTGCTGACATTCAGCAGCGGTACAACATGCCAGTCAGGCGTTTGATTTGCGACAGCCAGACTCGCTGGAATTCAACGCTCCTCATGTTGGAACGTCTGCTGCAACAACAAAGAGCCGTCAACGAATACCTGTTTGAACTGGGTGGTAGGACTGGATCTGCAGAGCTGGGGATTTTTTTCCCCCGTTACTGGGTGCTTATGCGCGATGCCTGCAGGCTCATGCGCCCTTTTGAAGAGGTTACAAATATGGTCAGTCGCACCGAAGGCACCATCAGCGACCTAATACCCTTTGCTTTCTTCCTGGAGCGTGCCGTGCGACGAGTGACAGATGAGGCTGTAGACCAGCGTGACGAGGAGCAGGAAGCGCACGATTTCTGGTCGGAATCACCAGAACGAACCCAGGCACCTGCTGCAACGCAGGGAGAGGTGTCAGAAGTGGAGTCAGAGGAGGAAGGTGGCTTTGTGGAGGAGGAGGACCAACAGGAGCAGGCTTCCCAGGGGGCTGGTGGTGACCTTTTGGGGACCCCTGGTCTTGTACGTGGCTGGGGGGAGGAGACCGTGGATGATGCAGTCCTTGATAACGAGGAAGCGGAGATGGATACCTCTGCATCCAACCTTGTGAGAATGGGGTCTTTCATGCTGTCATGCCTGTTGAAGGACCCCCGTATCAAGAGGCTTAAGGAGAAGGACCTGTACTGGGTCGCAACGCTACTAGACCCTCGGTACAAGCATAAAGTGGCAGAAATATTACCAACGTACCACAAGTCCGAAAGGATGCTGCATTTACAAACCAGCCTGCAAAACATGTTGTACAATGCTTTTAAGGGTGATGTCACTTCAGGAACTCATCAACATTCCAGGGGCAGAGGTGCCAGTAATCCTGCCACGAGTGCACCTGCAAGGACAAAGCACTTTGGCCACTCTGTAACGTCAGACATGCAAATGTTTTTCAGTCCAAGGCAGCGCCAGAACCCTTCTGGATCCACCCTCAAAGAACGCCTCGACCGGCAGGTAGCGGACTACCTGGCATTAACTGCAGATATCGACACTCTGAGGAGCGATGAACCCCTGGACTACTGGGTGCGCAGGCTTGATCTGTGGCCAGAGCTGTCACAATTTGCCATGAACCTCTTGTCTTGCCCCGCCTCAAGTGTCCTCTCAGAAAGGACCTTCAGTGCAGCAGGAGGGATTGTAACTGAGAAGAGAACTCGCCTAGGTCACAAAAGTGTGGATTACCTGACCTTTATTAAAATGAATGAGGGGTGGATCTCGGAGGGTTACTGCACGCCGGAAGACTTGTTCTGAGTTTCTGACTCCCCATGCAGCTGTCCTTCTCTGCACGCCTCATGACTCCACACACAGCTGCCCTTTAGCGTCCTCCTCCCTCCGCCACCGTTACAAACTAGGGTGCAAACCCTACTGGTTTCATTTGAATCCAGGTAAATCCTGAGTTTTTCTGGCCTCTGTACTTCAGTGGCTGCAACCAAAAAAATGAATATTTTCAGCATTTATATGGCATATTTTTTCTGGCCTCTGTGCTTCAGTGGCTGTGACAAAAAAAAATGAATATTTTCAGCATTTATATGGCATATTGTTTCTGGCCTCTGTGCTTCAGTGGCTGCGACAAAAATAAATGAATATTTTCAGCATTTATATGGCATATTTTTTCTGGCCTCTGTGCTGCAGTGGCTGCGACAAAAAAAAATGAATATTTTCAGCATTTATATGGCATATTGTTTCTGGCCTCTGTGCTTCAGTGGCTGCGACAAAAATAAATGAATATTTTCAGCATTTATATGGCATATTTTTTCTGGCCTCTGTGCTGCAGTGGCTGCGACAAAAAAAAATGAATATTTTCAGCATTTATATGGCATATTTTTTCTGGCCTCCGTTATTCAGTGGCTGTGACAAAAAAAAAATGAATATTTTCAGCAATTATATGGCATATTTTTTCTGGCCTCTGTGCTTCAGTGGCTGCGACAAAAATAAATGAATATTTTCAGCATTTATATGGCATATTTTTTCTGGCCTCTGTGCTGCAGTGGCTGCGACAAAAAAAAATTAATATTTTCAGCAATTATATGGCATATTTTTTCTGGCCTCTGTGCTTCAGTGGCTGTGACAAAAATAAATGAATATTTTCAGCATTTATATGGCATATTTTTTCTGGCCTCTGTGCTGCAGTGGCTGCGACAAAAAAAAATTAATATTTTCAGCAATTATATGGCATATTTTTTCTGGCCTCTGTGCTTCAGTGGCTGTGACAAAAAAAAAAGAATATTTTCAGCATTTATATGGCATATTTTTTCTGGCCTCTGTGCTTCAGTGGCTGCGACCAAAAAAAATAATATTTTTAGCATTCATATGGCATATTTTTTCTGGCCTCTGTGCTTCAGTGGCTGCGACAAAAAAAAATTATATTTTTAGCATTCATATGGCATATTTTTTCTGGCTATGTGCTTCAGTGGCTGCGACAAAATTTTTTTAATATTTTTAGCATTCACATGGCATATTTTTTCTGGCCTCTGTGCTTCAGTGGCTGCGACAAAAAAAACATAATTTTTCAGGAAAGTACACATGCCTAATTTTTCAGGGTTCTGCAACAGTGGCAAAATCGCATCTTTTATGGTCACCGCAGGTGATCAATAAAGTAGACCAAAACTGGGCCCACACTGCAGAATCAGTGTTTTTTGGTTCACTTCACTGTACATTGAATTACCTCTGCCTGACCGTGCACGTGTGCACAAGCACGGTGACTGCTAAACACACCACTACAGAAATATTGCCACCAACAGGACGAACATCCTGGAGGTGACAAGCTCAACTAGTAATTAACAACTATTATTTGCTCACTTGACGGTATCATTCATTAAAGCTCTTTGCGTTTTTTTGCGTTGCAGTAAGCGCCGCGTTTCGTCTTTGCGTGTGAACAAGCTGTAACCTTTACATGTAGACGCTGGACATTTTAAAGCAGTTTATTACACAGGTTTAGAAATGTAGTGTGATTTCTGCCCTTTACAGCACAAAACGCAGCGCTGTGTCAACAATGTATTTTTTAGAAAAATTTTTGCCCTTGATCCCCCTCTGGCATGCCACTGTCCAGGTCGTTGCACCCTTTAAACAACTTTAAAATCATTTTTCTGGCCAGAAATGTCTTTTTTAGCTTTTAAAATTCGCCTTCCCATTGAAGTCTATGGGGTTCGCGACGTTCGCGAACCGTTCGCATTTTTGACGCAAGTTCGCGAATATGTTCGCGAACTTTTTTTCCGACGTTCGCTACATCCCTACTTACCATGAAAGTGTTTAGAAAGTGTTATTTAAACCAATCTACTGACTGTGAAAGTAAATAATTTCATTCCTTAGACAAACATGAATTATTTTATCATTGGCAGTGGGATTCCCTACTGGGGCTGACTGTATTTATTTCAAAAGAAAATCAGGGAAAAAAACAATGACCAACAACATTTATGAATCAGCCATTAGTGTGTTGTCTCTTATTTAGATTGCTCATATCTTTGTGGATACAGAGTCTTTGCAGCCTTGTTTTGTGAATGGAATAATGTGAGGTGCAGAGTTTGCATCAGAACTAGTATCTTGTAACAGCTAGTCATCAGGCAGCATACATGGATCACTTCTCTGAATATAAACATTGGTTGCTATTGGTAACGTGGTGCAAATTTTGCAACTCTCATTAAATTACCAAATTTGTGTTTTTCTGTTTACATAACCACCCCTGGTGACAAGGTGGTACAATACAATACAATATTTCTGACTTACAGATCCTGAGTCCCCTTTGCAAGGTGAAAGGGTACTGGGAATTCTTCTTCGGCAGTGCCTCCACCTAATGGGATCCTTTGCAAGGTGAAAGGGTACTGGGAATTCTTCTTCGGCAGTGCCTCCACCTAATGGGATCCAGGAATACACCTGTGGGTAGCCCCATTAGGAATAACTTGCAACACACACACTTTGCTCTTATAAAAACAACAACTTTGTATAAGGAAAGTGTAATTTAAAGGGTAAGTAAAAACACATTTACATCATCCAATATAACCCACTCCCCTGGGACCCTGTGGCAGTCCATTTCCTGGCCCTCCATGCCAGGCAAAGTCCTACACTAGTCCATTTGCAGATTAAAGTTTCAGTCCCTTATCCCAAATGAGTACAATAGGTCCCAAGTAGCACTAGCAGCCCAAATACCTCTCCCTCCAGATTTAGTATTGGCTCCCTGGTGGCAGGCATAAACAAAGCCTGGGTCACTAATGGAATATTACTGGATCCTCTCTTTTTCCACCCTCCCCTGGCATCACTCACCCTGGGGATTTACTCAGACGGGCAGGCCACCTAGAGCTGGAGCAGGCATCCACAGCGATGAATCCATTCCATAAACATATGCAGCTTGTGTTATCCTTCAGACATAGCTCCCAGCACTGTCTATAGAGCGAGCACACTGTTGCTGAATTCGTAGCTGAACTGTAGCTCCCAGCACTGTATATAGCATTTCACATTCAGTTGAGAAATACGGAGCTTCCGACCCTCTCGATCGAGCTCCCAGGCATGGGGTCACCACCCCAGCCGCAGAGGCCCTCCTGCCTCATTTTGCCTATTTATTAAGGTGGCCCTGATTGTTTACTACAATATTTGCCTACATTTTGATGAATTATGGGTCTACCATCTGGATTTTATACAGTATGAGATGCAAACATTCGCTACAGCATCTAACCAACCACAATTGAACTGATATTTGTAACCATCATGTGCTTAAATTCTACTAAGAAAGGAATAACTTTTCTGCAATTGTACAAGTCATGTAAAATGAATTTTGCCCATAAAACAGTGCAAAAAGCTGTGTAAAATAAATGGCTAGTTTATCAAGGTGTGTGTAATTTTACTCCATGCGAATGCCAGATTTTACGCAATTATTTTACATTGCTTCCAGAAAAAAATGCATAAAAATGTTACGTTGTTTTTTACACGGCAAGGCCTGGTGATCTGGAGTGTATTATTTTGCCGTTTTTTGCACCACATCATAAATATACCCTTAGTAAAATAAAATAAAGATGCTCTTTGAAGTTTTATTAAAGGGGGAAGGCAAATTATTAGGGTAGGACTAAACTTTATTCTACTCACACTCTTTGTGGATCCAGTGGGCAGGTTCCTAAATGGAAATGTATTATTAATGGTGTGTCATATACACTTGTCGTTTGGAATGCTTTAAACAAAAATGTAATTACTTATTGATTCTTTAATAACTGATGATTCATAAATAAGTATCCAGCAAAGGGGAACATGACAAATGGCAGCTTTAAGTTGCCAGATAACACCCTTGTCGATAAATTAGGACCTACTCTTTATTCATCTTCTGGACATGGGAAAGTTGCTTATAAATAATTTGTTTTTAAAAATGTAATGACAGATTGCAGTATATCTGACCCATGGAGCAGAAGACTTCCTTGATAGGATTAGGCTTTTCTTTTATCTAAAACATACTTAAGGAACTCTCAAATTACTTTTTAATAGATCCCAGCATTCGCCAACAAATGACCTTACAAAATGAGGACTGATAACAAAGTCAGACCATAAAGAGATCTCTGTAACCATTTTTAAAACATTTGAGAAATGGAATAGACCTCCACTGACAACTTAATGAGCACAGAACCTTTGTAGAAAGAATTAATCTTTTGAATTTAATGAAAATGAAGCCACAGATCTAATGGTCACGTGGTGTGCTTACTATATGTTACAGATAAAGGACACAATCAAATTAGTCTTATATTAATCTCTGTAAAAAAACAAAAAGATACAAAATTTCAATTTCATTACAGGCTGTATTATCCAATTTGGAGCAAAAATATATATAGATCCCTAGAAAAATGTTACTAAAGCATGTTGGCTTTATTATATCACTTTACTCAGTCCAGTAACTAGATTCTCTTTCCTTCACTCTGGAGTGGCCTCCATTTATGGGGCAAAACCCGGTGTGATCCCCCTAAACTTCACACCTATAAAAAAAGATGTTTTGGTTCGGCCTATGCAACACAAGTTGGGCTTTTTGTTAATCATGTATTTATTTGCTTATCTAACCCTTTTGCATCAAAGAAGATTAAAGCTGGCCATAGACATGCACATACTGTATACCTTTAATATTGGATGAATGATTATGCGGTGCAATCTCCAGACCTGCCACTAACCATCCAGATATAAAAAAATATATAATAAAATAGTAAAAGAACAGATCAGACAATGTTCTACCCCTAACAGAAATTTTACGAAAGTTGTGTCCGACAAAAGCTGGTGACAGTCTCCCACTGATATTGTCAGATTGTAAATACATGCAGAGAAATTATCGGTAGCCAACAGAAATCTTCATACCTGTCCGATCGGCTGAACGACCGATTTCCATGGCACCAAAAATGTTGAGACAATCCACACACGGTCGAAAATCGTACAAAACGTAAGATGGAATCTTTGTGTCTATGTTAGCTGCTAGTTGAAACCACGATTAAAGTCTATTTCACAAAAACAGAAATGCAATGAAAGTTAATAAAAGATCCGAATATAAAGAGTACAAACTGAAAAAAATGCTTAATACAAAAAGTTCAAACAAAAAAAAGTGCTGAACGCTCCATTTTTAGCGCTGATGTCTGTGTGGTCTGTTAACTGTGGTGTGGAGTGGGCAGGATCTGGGTTGGGGCTTGGGGGCTGGGATGGGCAGGGCCAAGGGGACCCAGAAAATTTTGTTGTGCGGTGCCCGTAAGTTCTAATGGTGGCCCTGAGTGCAACTGCCTCTCAGGATGCACTGACGCATGTCTACATTCATGTTCTTCCCCTGACAGCAATTGTATGAAAGTTATGTCCAAAAAAGATGGTGACAGTCTCCCACTGAAAATCATACGATTGGCAATACATGCAGAGAAATTATCGGCAGTCTACAGAAATCTTTTAACCTGGCTGATCGACCAAACGACCTGACAGACAATGGCGGGACTCTCCACACACAGTCCGCAAATACAGGTATGGTATATATCTATATATATATATATATAAAACTATGGGATCTCTTATCCAGTACTCTTCTATCCAGAAACCTCAAAATTATGGGAACGATCTCCCATAGAGTCCGTATTTAGGAAAAAAGTTAATTTTTAAAAATGATTTCCTTTTCTTCTGTAATAATGAAACTGTACCCCATAATTTAATCCAAACGAAATTGCATGAATCAATATTGGTGGCAAAACAATCCTACTTGTTTTTTTAATATGCTATCAATTTATATACATTATGTGCACACAGACAGAAAGATCACTTTAAAATCGTAAAAATAGGAGCGTTCACGTTTTCCTGCTAGATGCATGCCAGTAGAATTATCATCTCATTAGTTCTTGAAACGGCAGAATGCCATTATTGCAGCACGATTACTTTTTTACAGTAGTTTGGAAACAAGCTCTTTTTTCTAGGCGCCAGTGGATTATCAGTGGCTTTGCAAGGCAAGGTTCAAATAAGTCAGCAAACAGAGGAATGCCTGTCTCTGCAGCTTGATCTTCTTTGAAAAAGTATTGCACAATCTGCAAGAACCAAAAAAAAAAGACTTGTATCATTATTTCTCATGTTTGTGAAGAACCAGTCATCCATTAAATTCTGTTTTATTTATCACAATTGGTTGATTTTATCTAGATAAGTTAAAAGCCTTTTCAAAATATAAAGGCAATGATATCCTTTGGGTAATGACACTTATTTCTGGATCACAAAATATTGTTAAGGCATGTCTGTTGCTTAAACCTTTCCACAGTTCTGAAGATATTAAGTCATAATATGAAAGCAAACATTAACCATAAAGATTGAGAGACCTGTGCTATAGTTTATTACTCTTCCCCTGTAAGAGTTTTGCAGCTTTGTCAGCAGTTTTCTTCTTTAATACAGCTACCTCCAGGCTTGCACAGAAACAATCTCATTCTCAGTCTCATTTTACACTGAAATAAGAAGTAGAGTGAGTAGAAAACATGGCAATGAAAGTAGTGGAAGCAAAAAGAATACATTGAACAAGAATGCGTGTGAAGTTAGGAAATTACAATTAGATGTTAGGAATACAGTATATGGATAGCCTATTTGAATTTAGTATATTGCGTAGTTTAGTTAAAGATAGTATAAAATGACTAAATATATATTTTACAATATAAAAAATATACTTAATAAACTAAATCAAAGAATTCAAATCACAGTCACAACTAAGGCCCTTTGGACCAAGGGTCTGGAGAAAATGCATACAGAATTATTATTTTTTAAGCACTAATTCCCCATTGTATTCTCTCCTAGGCACGACTGAATTTATTCCAGTAAATATTAATTATGAAAATGACCCATGTGCCATTAACAAATCCTGTGTCCCTGGCTGTACTCACTGAGGTGCATGTAAGTGCAAAATGCAGATGAAACGTATCAAGTTGAGTTCCACCTGCATTTGGTGCTTACATGTGCTTTATTGAGTACAACCTGATTAGGAGGCTTGGGCTGCATTTGTTGCTAAAGGCCCTTACATTCACATGGACATTTGTTCCTGCATCCTGGGCTGCACTCGTTGAGTTGCACGTAAGTGCCGAACGCAGCTGCAACACAGAAAGTTGCATTCCACCTGTGTTTGGAGCTTACATACATCTTACTGAGTACAGCCCAATCAGGAAGCATGGGCTGTGTTTGTTCTCCAGCAATGGAAAGCATGACATATTTGAGTATACAAGAACAAACACGAGTGTGTAAGGGCCCTTAGTCATCTCTCTTATAACTATATTGAACTCATCCGTTAACTTTCAGATATCTGCCATTTCCATGAACTCAGTAGATGTAAAACTTCAGACATAATAAGCCTCATTTACTACAGCAAGCACACGTTTTTGTGCCCTAAATTGGTTGCAAGTGTGTGCACATATTGATACTATTCATTTTAGGTACTTCAAGACTGAAACACACTCCTTTAACTTCTGCATAGTTGTGCAAGCACTTATACATCAATCCTGCTTCTTCTCATGAATCATGAGTATCTATATAAATATATATACACTATATATACCAACATTTATACTAAACTAACTGTAGATCTTTAGATCCCAAAAGCCTTTGGTATTATACTTGTTCAAAAAAAATCTTCCAAGCCACTTTGTTGAAAGGTATTAATAGACTCTGCCCACAACATCAACCATCAGGGTATTCTGCAACCTCACCACTTTCACTGCTGCAAAGGAAAAAAGTTCCATTCCTCAAGTCTTAAGGGGTGGTTTCTGGTGTGTTGATTTTTTCTAAGGTAGACAAGGTAGACTTCAATGTCCTTTACTGTATATGTAAAAAGTAATCAAGCCCCTCGCAATGTAATTATGCTGTCAAAGCTTGAAAGCCGTTACTGGGGTTGAAATCTGGAACACGGAGAAAACCGAATTCATATAGTTCAATTATATCAAAGTTACTGTATCAAAGAGGTTAAGAAAACTCAAAGAAAGTTGTATTCAGACAAAAGGTTGAGCTGGGCAGCAATGAACATAGTGAGAATGAAAGCAGATAGTTAGGAATCAGGAGAGATCAGGCTAAAATAGTTATTTAGATGCATCCAGGAACTCAGGAGTTAGACCTGCTGCAGGGAAAATAAGTATTGAACACGTCAATGTTTTTCTTAGTAAATATATTTCTAATTGGGCAATTGACATGAAATTTACACCAGATGTCGGTAACAACCCTAGTAATCCACATATACAAAGAACTCAAAACAAACAAGTCCATAAATTAAGTTATGTTAAGTAAAGTGGATTGATACAGAGCCCAAGTATTAATTTAGGTCATTGCTATTTGTAAGGGATGCTTACCCTGGTGGTCTAGTGGCCGGCGGGGATGCCCACTGCATGGTTCATTGCTCCTCAAGCACCGGTTCTCCTATGGCACATTCAGCGCGTGCTTCCGGGTTTTATGTGCCGGCATGATGACGTCATCGCAGAATGGCACAAAATTCTAATGTATTTTAAGAGGCGTATGAATGAAACTCATTGCCCATTGTTAGGTCTAACTTGTTTAGCTCCTGGATGTTTACTCCTTGTGGATCCTGCTTGTTAACCCTTTCGCTGCCAGCCAATTTGGCCAAGTTGGAACTTCTATTGCCAGACCGTTTTTGAACATTTTTTGCTCTTTCACTTTAGGGGACTTTCCTGGGGGGGTCTTTTAGTTTACCCATGAAAACAAGATATTGTTTTTTTCAGGACAACCTAAGCTTTCAAAATATGCTAGAATTTAGTTGTCATTCCAGTCCTGTAAAAAGATATGGGCTTCTAAGTGTATAAAAAAAACAAAAAGAAACAGTTTCACATGATACAAACGCATATATCAGAAGCATAATTTATTTTATGCATGAGAACATGGCAGATTTGGAAAGTTCTGTGTCTCCCGAACAAACCAATACCAAATATATATAATTTTATGGAGATTTCTCACTTCGATAGTTGAAAACTCTGAAGCAGTAAACTACCAAATTTCCAAAGCACCGCTCCACAAAACAGCATACATCTGATTTCAAGGCCAAACATTCCACTAACAGTAGGTTTACCCTAAAAAACTACCCCTTATTGGAAAGAACAGATTCTAACGAGTTCAAAATGGGTAAATATATATTTGTACTCCAAACTACCAAGTTGCAATTCTTTCCTAAAGTTAGCAGTTTTTATAAAAATGTGTTACATTTTTGAAAAATTACCTCAAAGTGTCCAGTCTACAGCATTGTATCTCCCACATATCATTATATACCAAGATACAACACCCCAAATATGAAAGCCCAGGGTCCGCTGAACAGTTTGATGCCCAATATGCATAGGTGCACCTAAATATGTGGAGTATAGGGGCCCCAGAACGAAGACACCCCATATGAGTTATCAGTTCTGGAATTCCAGATACTGCAAAATCCGCACATTTACATCATTTTTCAAGGGGCAAAAGTACAAAAATGTATGTTCACCCCAGAAAACCATATGTTTTTGGAAAGTACACATTCTGACGAATCTAATATGGGTATGCACGTCTTTCTACTCCAAAGTACCAATCCACAAAGCTTTCCTACATTTCGAAATTTTTATGACATTGCCGAAAATCACATCAATATTGCAACTCTGAAGCATCGTATCTCCCACATATCATTATATACCAAGATAAAACTCCCTAAATATGAAAGCCCAGGGTCCGCTGAACAGTTTGATGCCCAATATGCATAGGTGCACCTAAGTATGTGGAGTATAGGGGCCCCAGAACGAAGACACCCCATACGAGTTATCAGTTCTGGAATTCCAGATACTGCAAAATAAGCACATTTACAGCATTTTTCAAGGGGCAAAAGTACAAAAATGTATGTTCACCCCAGAAAACCATATGTTTTTGGAAAGCACACATTCTGACGAATCTAATATGGGTATGCACATCTTTCTACTCCAAAGTACCAAGCCGTAAAGCTTTCCTACATTTGGCAATTTTTATGACATTACAGAAAATCATCTCAATATTGCAACTCTGAAGCATCGTATCACAAAACAGCATACATCTGATTTCAAGGCCAAACATTCCACTAACAGTAGGTTTACCCTAAAAAACTACCCCTTATTGGAAAGAACAGATTCTAACGAGTTCAAAATGGGTAAATATATATTTGTACTCCAAACTACCAAGTTGCAATTCTTTCCTAAAGTTAGCAGTTTTTATAAAAATGTGTTACATTTTTGAAAAATTACCTCAAAGTGTCCAGTCTACAGCATTGTATCTCCCACATATCATTATATACCAAGATACAACACCCCAAATATGAAAGCCCAGGGTCCGCTGAACAGTTTGATGCCCAATATGCATAGGTGCACCTAAATATGTGGAGTATAGGGGCCCCAGAACGAAGACACCCCATATGAGTTATCAGTTCTGGAATTCCAGATACTGCAAAATCCGCACATTTACATCATTTTTCAAGGGGCAAAAGTACAAAAATGTATGTTCACCCCAGAAAACCATATGTTTTTGGAAAGTACACATTCTGACGAATCTAATATGGGTATGCACGTCTTTCTACTCCAAAGTACCAATCCACAAAGCTTTCCTACATTTCGAAATTTTTATGACATTGCCGAAAATCACATCAATATTGCAACTCTGAAGCATCGTATCTCCCACATATCATTATATACCAAGATAAAACTCCCTAAATATGAAAGCCCAGGGGTCCGCTGAACAGTTTGATGCCCAATATGCATAGGTGCACCTAAGTATGTGGAGTATAGGGGCCCCAGAACGAAGACACCCCATACGAGTTATCAGTTCTGGAATTCCAGATACTGCAAAATAAGCACATTTACAGCATTTTTCAAGGGGCAAAAGTACAAAATGTATGTTCACCCCAGAAAACCATATGTTTTTGGAAAGCACACATTCTGACGAATCTAATATGGGTATGCACATCTTTCTACTCCAAAGTACCAAGCCGTAAAGCTTTCCTACATTTGGCAATTTTTATGACATTACAGAAAATCATCTCAATATTGCAACTCTGAAGCATCGTATCACAAAACAGCATACATCTGATTTCAAGGCCAAACATTCCACTAACAGTAGGTTTACCCTAAAAAACTACCCCTTATTGGAAAGAACAGATTCTAACGAGTTCAAAATGGGTAAATATATATTTGTACTCCAAACTACCAAGTTGCAATTCTTTCCTAAAGTTAGCAGTTTTTATAAAAATGTGTTACATTTTTGAAAAATTACCTCAAAGTGTCCAGTCTACAGCATTGTATCTCCCACATATCATTATATACCAAGATACAACACCCCAAATATGAAAGCCCAGGGTCCGCTGAACAGTTTGATGCCCAATATGCATAGGTGCACCTAAATATGTGGAGTATAGGGGCCCCAGAACGAAGACACCCCATATGAGTTATCAGTTCTGGAATTCCAGATACTGCAAAATCCGCACATTTACATCATTTTTCAAGGGGCAAAAGTACAAAAATGTATGTTCACCCCAGAAAACCATATGTTTTTGGAAAGTACACATTCTGACGAATCTAATATGGGTATGCACGTCTTTCTACTCCAAAGTACCAATCCACAAAGCTTTCCTACATTTCGAAATTTTTATGACATTGCCGAAAATCACATCAATATTGCAACTCTGAAGCATCGTATCTCCCACATATCATTATATACCAAGATAAAACTCCCTAAATATGAAAGCCCAGGGTCCGCTGAACAGTTTGATGCCCAATATGCATAGGTGCACCTAAGTATGTGGAGTATAGGGGCCCCAGAACGAAGACACCCCATACGAGTTATCAGTTCTGGAATTCCAGATACTGCAAAATAAGCACATTTACAGCATTTTTCAAGGGGCAAAAGTACAAAAATGTATGTTCACCCCAGAAAACCATATGTTTTTGGAAAGCACACATTCTGACGAATCTAATATGGGTATGCACATCTTTCTACTCCAAAGTACCAAGCCGTAAAGCTTTCCTACATTTGGCAATTTTTATGACATTACAGAAAATCACCTCAATATTGCAACTCTGAAGCATCGTATCTCCCACATATCATTACATACCAAGATAAAACACCCTAAATATGAAAGCCCAGGGTCCGCTGAACAGTTTGATGCCCAATATGCATAGGTGCACCTAAGTATGTGGAGTATAGGGGCCCCAGAACGAAGACACCCCATACGAGTTATCAGTTCTGGAATTCCAAATACTGCAAAATCACCACATTTACAGCATTTTTCAAGGGGCAAAAGTACAAAAATGTATGTTCACCCCAGAAAACCATATGTTTTTGGAAAGTACACATTCCGATGAATCTAATATGGGTATGCACGTCTTTCTACTCCAAAGTACCATGCCGTAAAGCTTCCTACATTTGGCAATTTTTATGACATTACAGAAAATCACCTCAATATTGCAACTCTGAAGCATCGTATCTCCCACATATCATTATATACCAAGAAAAAGCACCCTAAATATGAAAGCCAAGGGTCTGCTGAACAATTTGATGCCCAATATGCATAGGTATACATAAGTATATGGCGTATAGGGGCCATAGAACGAAGACAGTTCTGTAATTCCAAATACTGCAAAATCAGCACATTTACAGCATTTTTCAAGGGGCAAAAGTACAAAAATTTATGTTCACCCCCAGAAAACCATATGTTTTTGGAAAGTACACATTCTGACAAATCTAAAATGGGTATGCACGATTTTCTACTCCAAAGTACCAAGCCGCAAAGCTTTCCTACATTTCGCAATTTTTATGACATATACAAAAATCTCCTCAATACTCCAACTCTAAAGCATTGTATCTCCTACATATCAATATATAGCAATATAAAACTCCCTAAACATGAAAGTCTGGGGTACGCTGAACAGTTTGATACCCAATATGCATAGGTACCCCTAAGTATGTGGCGTATAGGGGCCCCAGAAAGAAGACACCCCATACGAGTTCTGTAATTCCAGATACTGCATAACCAGCACATATACAGCATTTTGCAACAGGCAAAGGTACAAAAACTAGGTTCACCCCAGAAAACCATATATTTTTGGAAAGTACACCTTCTGCCAAATAAAAATTTGCTAAAACTGTCTTTCTACTCCAAACGTACATACTGCAAAGCAACGCTAAAGGCAGTGGTTTTTATGATATTTCTGAAAATCTCCTATGGTGAGATAAATGGTCGCATTTATCTCACCCAATTTCTTACATACAATTGGAAAACACCCTAAATATTGACGCCAAGGGTCTACTGAACAGTTTGATGCCCAATATGCATAAATATACCAAAGCAGGTGGGCATGTGCGGACCCCAAATGAAAACAGTGCATAAGAATTTTCTCAGCTGTCAATTCGCCTTCTGTGAACATAGCGCCCTGACTGCATATAATGTGCCGTAAGACCCCCTAACAGTACAAAGACCCCCCAAAACCATATATTTTTGGAAAGTATACATTCTGCTGAATAAAAATTTGCTACAACTGTCTTTCTACTCCAAACGTACATACTGCAAAGCAACGCCAAAGGCAGCGGTTTTTATGATATTTCTGAAAATCGCCTAAAAATATTGCAGTTGGTCGCATTTATCTCACCCAATTTCTTATATACAATTAGAAAACACCATAAATATTGACGCTAAGGGTCTACTGAACAGTTTGATGCCCAATATGCATAAATATACCAAAGCAGGTGGGCACGTGCGGACCCCAAATGAAAATAGTGCTTAAGAATTTCCTTGCTGTCAATTCGCCTTCTGTGAAGATAGCACTCTGACTCCATATAATGTGCCGTAAGACCCCCTAACAGTACGAAGACCCCCCAAAACCATATATTTTTGGAAAGTACACATTCTGCTGAATAAAAATTTGCTATAACTGTCTTTCTACTCCAAACTTACATACTGCAATACTATGCTAAAGGCAGCGGTTTTTATGACATTTCTGAAAATCGCCTAAAAATATTGCAGTTGGTCGCATTTATCTCACCCAATTTCTTACATACAATTAGAAAACACCATAAATATTGACACTAAGGGTCTACTGAACAGTTTGATGCCCAATATGCATAGATAAACCAAAGCAAGTGGGCACGTGCGGACCCCAAATAAAAACAGTGCCTAAGAATTTTCTCGACTGTCAATTCAACTCCTGTGAACATAGCACTCTGACTGCATATAATGTGCCGTAAGACCCCCTAACAGTACAAAGACCCCCCAAAACCATATATTTTTGGAAAGTACACCTTGTGCTGAATAAAAATTTGCTAAAACTATCTTTCTGCTCCAAATGTACATACTGCAAAGCAACGCTAAAGGCAGTGGTTTTTATGATATTTCTGAAAATCACCAAAAAATATTGCAGTTGGTCGCATTTACCTCACCCAATTTCTTAGATACAATTAGAAAACACCCTAAATATTGACACCAAGGGTCTACTGAACAGTTTGATGCCCAATATGCATAGATATACCAAAGCAGGTGGGCACGTGCGGACCCCAAATGAAAATAGTGCTTAAGAATTTTCTCGGCTGTCAATTCGCCTTCTGTGAAGATAGCACCCTGACTCCATGTAATGTGCCGTAAGACCCCCTAACAGTACGAAGACCCCCCAAAACCATATATTTTTGGAAAGTACACATTCTGCTAAATAAAAATTTGCTATAATTGTCTTTCTACTCCAAACTTACATACTGCAATACTATGCTAAAGGCAGCGGTTTTTATGACATTTCTGAAAATCGCCTAAAAATATTGCAGTTGGTCGCATTTATCTCACCCAATTTCTTACATACAATTAGAAAACACCATAAATATTGACACTAAGGGTCTACTGAACAGTTTGATGCCCAATATGCATAGATAAACCAAAGCAGGTGGGCACGTGCGGAACCCAAATAAAAACAGTGCATAAGAATTTTCTCGGCTGTCAATTCGACTCATGTGAACATAGCACTCTGACTGCATATAATGTGCCGTAAGACCCCCTAACCGTACAAAGACCCCCCAAAACCATATATTTTTGGAAAGTACACCTTGTGCCGAATAAAAATTTGCTAAAATTATCTTTCTGCTCCAAATGTACATACTGCAAAGCAACGCTAAAGGCAGTGGTTTTTATGATATTTCTGAAAATCGCCTAAAAATATTGCAGTTGGTCGCATTCATCTCACCCAATTTCTTACATACAATTAGAAAACACCCTAAATATTGACGCCAAGGGTCTACTGAACAGTTTGATGCCCAATATGCATAGATAAACCAAAGCAGGTGGGCACATGCGGACCCCAAATAAAAACAGTGCATAAGAATTTTCTCGGCCGTCAATTCGCCTCCTGTGAACATAGCACTCTGACTGCATATAATGTGCCGTAAGACCCCCTAACAGTACAAAGACCCCCCAAAACCATATATTTTTGGAAAGTACACATTCTGACGAACACAGAGTTGCTAAAAATATGTTTCTATCCCAAATTATCAAAGTGTAAATGAGGCTAAAACATTACATAAGGAAAAACAATGCAAGCATAAAACTGCAATAAAAATCACAAAAAAGCAAATACAATTAGGAAAATCAACGAAATAACAAAATAACTGATCCGACAGCGTGGTTAGAGGTCAGAATGCTTGATCCAGTAGTCATGCTGTGAAATCTAAAGTTTTTAGGGAAATAACATAAGGAAAACTTAGAAAATGAACTAAAAAAACAAAAAAAAAACCCTATAAGTATGTGTTTGTGTATGCATGGATGTACAGCTCTAAAAGGTGTATAAATATTTGCATATATGTATTTGAGTATGTAATATATGTGTAAAAGTTTGAAAAATCAAAAAAATCAGAAAATCAAAAAAAAACAAAAAACTACTTTTACTAGTATGTGTACTGTGTATATGTAAATGCCTGTAAATGCCTGTAAATACCTGTAAATACCTGTAAATACCTGTAAATAAGTAAAAAAAGGGGCACTTACCAAATCTAGATGAAGAGGAGTCCTTTTCAGTGCTTTTCAGTTGAAACACGCCGAGTCACAGCACCAGGAAATGCGTGGGCGGAGCAGGAACATGTGCTGTGCTGATGCTTGGGACATGGAAGCTGCTGAATCGGTTGCTGCTGTTGCTGCGTCTCTCTGCGACTCTGGAGTGGAGGATCGCCGATCTTTTTCAGGTAAGCTCGTTGCCTAGGGGGTTCTGCTGCTAGCTGCTCCTCTCTGCACGCTGATTTTGCAGTGTGTGCAGAGAGAGAGCTGTTTTAGTAAAGAACGTAGCTCCTACGTTCTTGGCACTTAAAGCCTTTTTTCAAAGAACGTAGGAGCTACGTTCTTGGCAGTTAAAGGGTTAAACTGGTATTGAGCCTTGCCTGCTTGCCTGCTTGCCTGACTATTCTGAACTCTGCAATCCTGACCCTAGCCTTCCTGACTATTCCAAACTCTCCAATCCTGATCCTAGCCTGTCGGACCTTGCTTGAACTCTGCCTGTACCGACCCGCCTGTCTGACCACACTATTCCATTTGGTTCCTCCTGTGATGCGTGGCCTTCCTTCTAAAATCCTCGGTAAACATTCGTGCCTCTTTGCTCGTCCAGAACTCTTTCTAGGCTCCTCTCTTATTAAGACCTAGTGGAGGGCTCGTCCCAAAGTGAAAGGCAGCTGCTACAGGCGGAAGCGGAGCCGTGACCAGGGAGCCTAGCACTTGTTCTGGAATTAGGGTGCGGATCGTGACACTATTGCTCACTAATTCAAGTGTTTGCTATTTTTCAGCAGGTGTATGGACCTCCAGAGTCTACAGGGTTGTAATTCATCTAGCAATTATGACTGTACTATGCATTTAACAATTTGTTAGTGTAATATGGCCAATTTAATCAAGTATACATTGCTTTTACATGCAATTGTATTCAATATCAACCAAGGAAGGCCTGTATGAAATATAAGATGTAAAATAACTGGAATATATGTTTAAGTAAATATTGCCCTTTTACATCTCTTGCCATGAACCACTATTTTGTGATGGTCTCTGTGCTGCCTCAGAGATCACCTGACCAGAAATACTACAACTCTAACTGTAACAGGAAGAAGTGTTGAGGCTCATGTGACCTAAGTTTGTTTGGTTTGTTTGTGTGCACAGTGAATCATATGATCCCAGGGGGCAGCCCTTATTTTTTAAAATGGCACTTTTCTATTTATGATTACCCAATGGCACATACTACTAGAAAAGTATATTATTATGAAAATGGTTTGTTTACATGAAGCAGGGTTTTACATATGAACTGTTTTATACAATATCTTTTTATAGAGACCTACATTGTTTGGGGGGTATAGTTTTCCTTTAACTCATCTAGCTCTTGATAAAACTCATATATATTTCATGAATTAGAAGTATATAAGACCCCTATAGACTAACATGTCTTACTTCTGCAAAAAGCTCATTCGTGCTGTGATTCCCTAAAGACAGCTCGAGCAATTGACCACAAAAACTTTTAGGGTGCAGGTATATGTGCATTTTAAATTAATCTCATCTTTTATGGCCTTTCCAGCCAAATAACAAGCTGGATGGATATTGTTGGGCAGCACTTCTTCGTTTCAGACCTTTGCACTTTATGCAAGAAGTTCTCCATGTGACTGCCTGGGTTTTCTCTGGGTATTTTATTTTCCTCCTACATTCCATATTCACACAGGCATGTTAATTGAAGCCAGATGAAATCGGCCCTGGGATATGTGAATGTAACCTTAGATCGCAAGCTCTACTGTGGGGGACTTTTTGCGCTTTCCAAGAAAAGCCAGCATTGCAAAAGTATATTTTAAAAGGACTTTTTGATACCAATTAAAATACAAATCAACATTATGGAACACCAGCATACTATATTATTACTATATATTACTATATATCGCTAAGAAAATCTTCCCGTTGCATACATCCCTAGCTTAGCCCTACTACTCTACCTCTATGGCATTTGTGAAATTCCTTTTGTATGGATCTCAAAATATCACATTCTCCAGTGGGGTTTTTAACTTTTTGATAGTGTTTTCTTATGCGTTTTGCCAAATTTACCCCCCCCCTCTATTGCTGCCTGAGGCTAGAAATTAATCTCAGTTTATAGTAAGGCAATTGTGGAAGAGTTCTACAGACCTTCCCTTTCTTGGTGGCTTTTTTTGGGTGTCTATACATTTCTATAAATTTATTCAGTGAGAGAACAGTGCAAAGAGTTAACCAAAAGCAAGTACATTCACTAGTACCTGCATGTTTCCGAAACATCTGCCAGTCAAAAACACTTGCAGGAGCCCAACCAAAAGTAATGAAAAACTGGGATAATTTCTGCAGCTATTCCGTTAAATAGAGACTACAGCATTACTATATGACATCACCCAGTTTGGAAACTAGATTCTTGATTCTGAATTATGACCTTGCTTCCTGTTATGTCTGTACAAGGAAATAACTCAAATGAAAGTTAACCAACTCAGTACAACATTCATATTTACTCTCCCGGTTTATACTTGATCTGTAGCCTCTCAATTCTTGCTTATGTATATTGGCATAGCCTTTTATGATTGTAATTTATTTGCAAATATATTAGAACATTTGTCACACCACTATATGGGTTCAACATAGTATCACATATCTGTTTTGTTTATAAGTTTATGTTTGTTGAAATCTGGATTGCTCTGAGCAACTGAACCTCTCAACTCAAGAAAGGCATTCAAATTCAGTTGCGTACAAAGATTCTTTGAGTAGACTAACAAAACATTTAGCTTTTATGAAATAAAAGTTCAATGGGTTTTTACAGACAAGGTTTGGAGTTTATATTTTAAGAGTATTAAATTAAATGTGTTTTTCATGGTACAGGTACAGGATCTATTATCTGAAATGCTTGGAAACTGAAGTTAACTGAAGTTATGCAAAAGTTCACCAGATTGCTACTTAAGCATGCCCTGATTTGAATAAGATACTGGAATATGAATAGAAGATTATCTGAATAGAAAGATGAGCAATACAAAGTAGCAATAACAGTACATCTGTAGCTTTATAGAGAATTTGTTTTTAGATGGGGTCAGTGAAAGCTGGAAGCTGGAAAGAGTCAGAAAAAAAGGCAAATAAAATAACATAAATAGATAATGATGATGAATTGAAAAGTTGCTCAGAACATACTAAAAGTTAACTGAAAAGTGAACCACCCCTTTATTTGTAAGTTTATTGAACAGCAAATGGACACATTCTGGCACTGCCACAGACTCAATAAGGGGGGCATTGCCGCAAGCTAGCCTCCGGAATCCAAGATGGCGTGGGTGCACTCAAAAACTTCACGCATCGGAGTTTGCCAAGGTGCCACTCACAACCCTGACCAAGCATAGCGGGGAGAGAGAAGGATCGGCGCCTCTGCAGCACAGAAACTAGGCAAAGACGCCAGGGACATCTCTGATAACCCAGCCACTCAAGGTACTGTAGCTGCTGCTCCAATTTCGCCTGAGGCTTCCCCATATAGCTCTCCAGTGCCCTCCCCAGCCAAAGCTTCTGATATCAACACAACAGAGCAACCCCAACCAACCCTGGCAGAGCTTATGACACTCATCAGCAGCAATCACACAGTAACAATTGCTAAAATGATGACCTTAAATCTGACTTTGCCTTGCTTAAACATAATGTACAAAAGATAAGAGAGCGTACTATGGAGGCTGTGAGGCATATTAGCACACTGGAAGACATCACTGCTCCCATTCCAACAGCCTCTCTGCAATGACGCAAAGAATTTGCACCCTTGAGGTGAAAGCGGATGACCTTGAAAACAGGCTACTTAGGGACAACATCATATTGGTGGGCCTGCCAGAAATGGTGGAGGGCAGCAAGCAACCCTAAACTCTTTTTGTAAGCTTGGCTTAGGGACAAGCTGGGCAGCGACATTATTTCACCAACATTTACAGTGGAGCATGCCCACAGGAT
The DNA here is from genome assembly GCF_017654675.1 of Xenopus laevis. Lineage (NCBI taxonomy): Eukaryota > Metazoa > Chordata > Amphibia > Anura > Pipidae > Xenopus > Xenopus laevis. The sequence continues at coordinate 55,387,708 of NC_054380.1, forward strand.
CCCAGCTCACCCTCCTCCACCCAGAGCCCCATCCCAGCCATTCATCGCCAGACTGCTGAACTATAGAGATCGGGACAAGATCCTCCTGGAAGCCCAGAAAAAAAAGAGATCATCCACGAGAACTCCAAAGACTCAATATTCCCAGGTTTCTCAGTGGAGATACAACTGCCCCTATGCTGCATTTATGCTTCCTCTCATGCCAAAATACAGTCCTAGACCCTGGTCTCCTGGAATACCAGAGGACTTAATTATAAATATTAGAGAGCCCGCCTACCCGCAGCACTACTGTTGCAAGAGACCCACTTAATGGGCCAAAAGCTACTCTCCCTCAATAGACACTGGGTGGCCCATGCGTATCATGCCCCCTTTTCTACCCACACCAGGGGAGTCTCTATACTAGTTAGAAAGGGTATCCTCTTTGACTGCATGGGGGTTTGAATTGATTTTTATGGCCGGTACCTAGTACTGCATTGTAAGATTGCCAATCAACTGTTCACACTAGCCAATATCTACTGTCCCCCAGATTTCTCACTACCTCTCCTAGAGCAGGTGTAGGCAGCAATATACTCATTTCCAAACGCCCCAATCTGCCTATTAGGTGACTTCAACTAAAATGCTACTCTTGATCCTCTCATTGACAGGTTGGGCCAAACAAGTAGCCACAATCAGAGTTTCAAACAATGGGTAGACAATCTGGGCCTGCTAGAACTTTGTCAATGGAAGCACTCCTTTGGTGAGAGGCAGAATTCCTGCTGCTCCGCTAGCCATGCCTCCCTCTCCCGAATAGACCTGGCCCTAGCCCCGGCCCCAATACATCACCAAGGCTGAGTTCCTGCCCAGGGCCTTCTCAGATCACTCCCCTCTGGCTATCTCCCTTCGGGTGGAGGGCCAGGGCAGTAGAGCTAACTGGAGACTGTGCCCCTTGTGGCTGTCAAACACCCAGGTTAGGGATCGATCCCAAGAGGAATATGCAGCATACTGGGATGTCAATTAGGGTACAGCCCCCCCCGGACACCTTGTGGGAAATTTCTAAAGTAGTGGCCATGGGAGTGTTAATCTGTGAAATAGTGAATACCAGGAAACTGGCCAAAGCAGAGAAAGCCTATGTAGAGGCAGAGGTGTCTCACAGCCAGGCCCCCACAATGACTTCCTATAAGGCATTGACCCAGGCACAAAGGGACCAAACCAAAACAACTAGGAAACATTTACTATACATGGACCAGAGCATATTTGATCATGGGGATAAAGCCGGTAAGCTGCTGGCAAGACTGGCTTCCACTAGAGATTCCCAAACCCAGAGGCTATTGCAGCTCTTCCCTCCAATAAAACCCCAGGCCCGGATAGCTTTCCGGCCACCTGGTATACAGCACAGGGCAACCTCCTGATTAAACAGCTCCATAATACCGATGCCAAGATATTGGCTACCTGGTTATCTAAGTTTGACTCCTCCATTATCCATATGGACCAAACCAGCTTTATGCCTGCGAAATCCACCACCAATATCCTGAGAAGAGTATATACACACCGATGAGGAGGTTTGGCTTTGGCCCAGGGTTCCTCAAATGGGTGAAATAGTTGTATCTTAAGGCCACTGCATGGATTAAAGTCAATGGGATCCTATCCTCCCCTCCCCTCTGGCCAGGGGTACCAGGCAAGGCTGCCCACTATCCCCGCTGCTGTTTGCAGTAGCTATTGAGTCCCTGGCCACTTACCTCCGACAGGCTCTGGCAGTGGTGTGATCCCACCACCATTTACCAGAGCCCAGAGGCGTTGGCAACAGGCAATCCCTGTGCTCAGTGAGGACTTGCTTGACGGAGACCTTATTTCCCTGCAGGATAGGTTAGTACAGTACAAATTTATCCACCAGTTGTACATCATCCCAATAAAGCTTCAAAAAATGGGAAGGGTGACAAAGCCCAGGTGCCCGAGATGTCAAGAGCCGGAGGCATCCTTCCTTCACCTGACGTGGCACTGCCCCCCAATTCATTGTTTCTAGAGGGAAGTGATGAGATACTTGTCTGAGAACATGGCACTTCCTAATATGCACTCTCCAGAGACCTGCCTGCTGGGCCTGGTGGAGGAGCTAGTGTCCCTTAACAAAACCAGAACACTTATGCGTGTCACTACGCCAAAAAACTGGTGATAATGAACTGGATGGGTACCGACACTCCAAATATTGCCCAATGGGTGAACCTAATCAACAAAATCGTCCCTCCATAAAACATACTTACACGGCTAGGGGGTAAGTAAGTTTGATAAAATATGGAGGCCATGGCTAGATGTTAATCCGATAGAACTCCCTGATGCATGATATCTATGCCAACTAGGTAACTTGGCAAGGTGACTGGACAGTACAGTCCTATCACATGGCATGCATGTATGATGTTGTTTTATGAATGTTTGCCCCTGGACCTTTAAGGCGGCCTCCTCAGCAAGAACCACTGGAGACACCGTATTACAATTACAATGCTTAATTGTGAAACACATTTTCTTTTCTGTTAATTTAATTTTGTTGTTGTAATCTCCCATTCACCCTGCCCTGTAAAACAAAATAAAGACAAATTTTTTTTTTCGAAGCTCTGGGTTATGCTACGCAAACTGTGGCTTCAGACAACAGCCTTTACAAGGCACCTATAAAGCAAATTCTGATAAAATATTATAATTTTGTATATTACGTTTGATATAAAATAGACAGAGAAAGTGCAAAAGGTAATTTCCATATCCACATTTTTATCTACATTCCATCTGGAAATATTTTAAAAAATATTCCTTTAGACTGCTGCAGTGCTATGCAAGCTGACCTAGCAAGCCAATATAACCAGTTTAGCTCGATACTGAGGAAAAGGGCATGTTTTTATTCTTCTCAGCTTGATTTAATTTAGATTTAAATAAGATAAAAGACATGATAGATAGAATGACAGGGTGTGTAATGTTATTTTTTTCTCATTTATGATCAGTAAGCATTACTTTTAAAATGCAGTTTAATAAAGGTTTAAAACATTTCTATACAGAACAAATCATTTAACGATAGTATATATAAAAACAGAGATTTAAAGGGCACCTATCATAGGAACATTGTTTCCCCCACTAGAGGTGCAATATAGCATATTTTTGCAATACTATTATGTCCCAAAAAATTGTTATAGCAATTGCTATGCCACCTACTCTTGGGTAGCTCTGGGATGTGGTCGGCCATGTTATGTCGGCATGACATGAATGCACAAAAAATGTGAGTCTCCTCCTTTATACATGCACCTCAATGAATGAGCAGGTAAAACAGCATTTGCTGCTAAACTAAGCAGGGGAAAACCGTAACCTTGATAAATTTGCCCACAGTATTTTTCTTTAAATGAAATATTAAAATGATAACCATGGTGGCGTGGCCTAACTGCTCATAGAGTAAGACACATTTGGTGAGAGCTCTGTATCTATTCTGAACTGAGTGAAGTGGGCATATGCACCCAGAAGGGCATTACACCTCCAACAACTATGAAATGCAAAAACCAGCAAAATAAAAGAAAATCTGAAAAGCCTATATGTAGCCCAAGTTCCCACCATTGGAGATGAACGGACACTCCGGGGTTTATTTATCAAAGGTCGAATTTTAGAGTAATGTGAATTTTTTTGATTCTATTCACAATTTGAATGGTATGTTATTTATGAAAAAAACTTGAATGTCTAAGAATGTCTAAGATTCAATCAAATAGTCCTGACCTGAAAACTCAAATCAAATTCTAATTGAGTTTTCCTCCGGAAAAAAAACTTGACTTTTGCACATCTAGTTTTTTTAACATGCAACACTTTTTTGGAGTCTATGGGCATGATTTTCGAAGTGAAACTTGGCAAAAATCATCACTACTATTAACATCTTCAAATAGTTCAAGGGACCTCTGCCATTGACTTTTACATCAACTCGAATAGTTTCATTAGAACTGTTTCCAGGGCCGAGGTGTGATAAATCTCACATTTAAATACAAATTAGAGTTGGTGGTTTTAAATTCGAATATGTGAGTAATGACCAAAAATAAAATTTGAATATTCTAATTTACCATTCGAACCTCAGTAAATCTGCCCCTCAGTGTAACCCCAGCCTCACCCAACATTGCATGATTTACTCAAGGCGGTACAGCAATGTTAACAATACTGCCAAGCAAATGAATATGTCTAAAAACTGATGAGCCCAAAGCAGAGTTATCTTTGATTAAGCAAGACTTACACTGTATCAGAGAGTGCACATCTGCTGCTAAAGCCCACATCTCTGCACTGGAGGACACATGCCACCCACACAGAAAACCACTCTAGAACTACAACTCCAGTTAGACCAATGGAGGAAGAAGGCCATTGACCTGGAGAATCAGATGAGAAGAGAACTGTAAAAATTGAGACAAGCTCTTCACGCTGGCCCGGACAATAACTCCTTAACCCGAAAACTACACTTCTTTGTCAGATGGCATACAATCCAGCTACTTAGCAATGGTGTGATAAGACTAACCCAGTATTCTGAGCCCTACTTGCACCCTAGGCTGATACTCAGATGCTTGTACCAGGCCTGAAACTGTGCCATGCCCTAATTTGGGCCTTAATGTTCATCAGTTACACTCCAGAAGAGGCAACACAGACTAGGGGGCACATTTACTATTGGTCAAATATCGAGGGTTAATTAACCCTCGATATTCGACCCTCGAAGTACAATCCTTCGATTTCGAATATCGAAGTCGAAGGATTTACCGCAAATGCTTCGATTGAACGATCAAAGGAAAAATCTTTGAATCGAACGATTCAATGGATTTTAATCCATCGATCAAAGGATTTTCCTTTGATCAAAAAAAGCTTAGAAAGTTTATGGGGAAGGTCCCCATAAGCTAACATTGATTCTCTGCAGGTTTTAGGTGGCGAAGTAGGTAGTCAAAGTTTTTTTTAAAGAGACAATACTTCGACTATCGAATGGTCGAATAGTTGAACGATTTTTTGTTCGAATCGTTCAATTCGTAGTCAAGGTCGAAGTAGCCAATTCGATGGTCGAAGTAGCCAAAAAATACCTTCGAAATTCGACGTTTTTTTCATTCTAATCCTTCACTCGAGCTAAGTAAATGTGCCCCAAGGAGTTGCTTTTTCAAACCCCACACTTTCAAGGTTGATACTGTGAGTAAGGGTTAAAACTACCCTGATATACGTTATGGTTTTGGGAAAAGTAGCACCACAGTTTGGGACTGGGGTAACGGGGAGGAATTGGTTAGTACATTTTGTTCATGGTTCTTATACGGTTCTTCTTTGTTTGTATATACGGAAGTACTGCAAGTTGTTGCATTGGGTGTGCCCTGAAGAAAGGGACAAAACAATACTACAGACAGGTGGGCAGAAATGCTATAGGAAATATGAGCTTTGTTTTTACATCCTTAGGGAATGGCAGATAATCTGAAACTGGTGTTCTGGAATATCAGGGGCCTAAACAATCCCATAAAAATATGCACTTTCCTATCCTACGTCAAACACCTGAACCAGACATTCTCTTTCTTCAATAGGCGCACCTTACAGGCTCAGTAGTAAAAGCCCTTAAAAACCCTGATTGGGATGTGGATACCACTCTACATACAAACACACACTCCGCATAATTGGGAGGGGGTCACAATCCTTATAAACAAACAAGTCGTTTTCTCCATACTAAATCTTCAAACTGACGCTAAGGGATGCTATGTTTTTATCCACTGTAAATTATTCTCCAAATGATATATCCCTGCTAATGTATACATCCAATCTCCATTTTCTCAAGAGGTACTTATAGAATTTACCAGATACCAGACCCTCCAATTCCCTAACTCTATCATTCAATACTGCCCTAGACCCTACTCTGGATAGGTGGAGGCAATATGATGCTACTGGAAGTGGGTATAACCCTAAACTTAAAGGGTTTCTCCATTCCCTCAACCTAATAGATACTTGGAGAACCTTCCACCCTTGAAGGAACCAGTACTTCTGCTACTCCAAGTCTTGCCAATCATTATCCTATATAGATCTAGTTTTAACCTCCAAATCAATGCTCCCTCTCATCCACCATATCGAGCTGCTGCCCAAGAGCATCTCTGATCATGCTTCTTAGAGATGGTATGCATGGGGGGCACCTCCTCTGGAAGGGGTTGGAGTTTCAACCCCACCTGGATTGAAATAGTGGGGAAAACTGAGGATATTGACTTAATGATAAAGGCTCACTGCTCTGGTAATTCTGCCTCACATGAAGCACCTGTCAGCTGGGATATATATTAAGGCTCATTTTAGGGGGATATACTGTACATTACTAAGATCAACACAATTAAATCTAAAATCCAAACCATAGAAATGCAACTTGAGACATATGTAAAGGCAGAATGAGGGGTCACGTCTAATCCCATCCATGCATAAATTTCTGCAAAAAGCACAAGACGAATACCACCAGTTCTTACATGCCAAATCTGAAAAATATATTAATTTTTGAAATATAAAAATTTTGAACAAGGAGGGAAGACTGGGAAAATGCTGGCCCACCTGGCCTAATTTGAAACTTCTCATTTAATGATCCCATCAATTATAGATCAAATAGGGTCCCTAGTGGACAATCCTAAGGATATAAGTGCAACCTTTGGGAAGTTTTATGAAAATCTCTACCATAACATATCCAACTGGGTATGGGTACCTATGAGGGCCATAGGGTGCTTTCATAGGGGGAAATCACCTGGTAACGATGGACTGCCCATAGAAATATACAAAACCTTTGCAGAAACTCTTAAACAAACCTGGGAAAACCCCACTGGAATGTGGATCATATAGTCCCACTTCTCTCTTAAACTGTGACATAAAAATTTTAGCAAAAGTTCTGGCCAGGATGCTGATACAAGTCATAGAGACCCTCATAAACCCTGATCAAACAGAATTCATGCCACACAGAAGTATGACAGTGAACCTCAGAAGGCTGCACACTTTAACCTAGTCATGAATCACAACAATAAAGGGATGAGGGCCTTAGCAACATTAGATATAAACAGGACCCTCAACACTGTTGAAATTGGCACTTTTTACGACAGGTGATGTTGAGGATGGGATTTGGCCCGAAATTCCTGGCACTCATCCAACTAATCACTGCCAAAATAAGGGGTGACCCAGTAGTAGTAGTAGTAGTAGTCGTAGGCTGGAAAATGGGGCAATTCAGGAAAAAATGCAGCTATATTCTGACAATTCCCTAGTTTACTTGGCAGACTGCAGCTTCTCACGTGATAAACCAGACCATATACTACAAAAATTTGGTGACCACTCTGTTCGGAGAGTGAACCTCTCTAAATCCACTCAGTTTTTAGTGGATAAACCAATAGCCCCTGTAAATAATAAACATGAGTTGATAATGGCGTCAGATTTCATGTACCTGGCTGTTAAAGTGGCCTTGCCACTCTGCTCCTACTGGGATACTAACATTCATCCCCTTTTGGGATTGCAGTCACTATTATCGAGCGCTCACCTCAAAAAACAAAACACGAACATTATACATTTTCATTTAGATCTGGCATACCTGAGACACCAAAAAAGAAACTCACTCTGCATACCGTACTCAGCACTTTCCTGAGACACCTTATGATATACAAGATGTGTTGTCGGCACTCAGGGTGTTCTATGCAGATCTTTAGTAACCTTAAATGAAAAAAATGAAAAAGTAAAAAAACAACAACTCATTATTGAGTTAAAAACATAAGATACATAACATGTAACATCAATGTATGTGTATATAGGACTGTCACAATTATCTAGAAAATAAATCAGGCCGGAGTGTATTCTCTATTCAGACCACAGGGCAAAATTGTGTCTAATTTATGGATCCACATAATATCCAATTTCTTAAGCATTAGAAGCCTATTTTCCCCTTTTCTAGGTATAACCACAGAATCAATCACCTGAAACTTGAGTTGACTAATAGAATTTTGTGTCGCATGAATATGTGCCAGAATAGGTAGTGCGGTTAGTTTCCCTTCTGGCGTTCTCTCCCGCCTCTCTTTACTGCAGATGATATTGAGACCTGGAGCACAATGCACCCACTCCTCCAACAAAGCCACAAAATATGGTCACACTAGTAGGTAGCGTGTGGCCACCATGCCAAACATCCAGATACACCTATCTGGGGCAACCGATCATTGAATTTGAGCAAATTGAGAGAGAGCGGGGATGAAGCTGAAAAGGCATACAGCTAGTACACCACCTGAGTCAGGTCCCTTAAACACTTTGATGCACTCCAGAAGGAATTTGGTATCCTAGGTACTCAATTGCTTATGTACATGCAAGCGCAACATGTCAACTCAACCAATGCCTTTAAGGTGGGGAAATCACCCTTTGTAGGATACTGGAACTGCAAGATAACCAACTCTTGATATCCAATATCTATGGGGTGCTAACATTCTGTAAATATGACAAAGCAAATGCAGGACTCTTGGCGGCCAGGCAATTCCAGCACTAACAGAAAATCAATGGTTGGATGCCATTAAGGCACCAAGATTTGCGTCCCCCAAAGCTGGTCAAAAAATTATACAGAAGTATTTAATTCACAGAAGTGATGCGCACCCGCCCATACGTCATGGGCCTGTGCAAGTGGGGCAGAAGAAGGCTGCGGGCAGGGAGAATGGATGCTAAAATTCAGCCCAAACCCGCCCGTGGCCCAAAGAAGTACTGCAGGCTTCAGGCCAGCCCAAACATCACTACTACAAGTTATGGTAACGTACCCATCTTCAGCAGTTTCTACAGTGATTATTGTCTGCCTTCTCCAGCCCATGAAATGGAAATATTCTGGGCCTGCGATGATTTTTAGTTTAACAAACGTCTGTAGGTGCATAACTCAGGAAAAAAGCTGCCCCCCCTCCCTGTCTGACCAATTTTGGGTAGAACAAATGAAAACATATCTATATCTAAATCCTTTACACCAAACAGGAAACCTCCAAGAAACTTAGTTACAAGCAGAGAGAACATACAAGCAACTGTATGTTAATCAATCAATAAAGGTTATGACGTTAAAAAAATGATAACCATAGTTACATAGTTAGATCGAGTTGAAAAAAGGCCAAAGTCCATCAAGTTCAACCCCTCCAAATGAAAACCCAGCATCCATAAACACACCCCTCCATACTTTCACATAAATGATATATACCCATATCTATTTTAACTATAGAGTTTAGTATCACTATAGCCTTGGATATTATGCTTGTTCAGTAAATCATCCAAGTCACTTATAAAGGCATTAACAGAATCAGCCCTCACAACATCATCCAGCAGTACATTCCACAACCTCATTGCCCTCACTGTGAAGAACCACATACACTGCTTCAAATGAAAGTTATTTTCTTCTAGTCTAAAGGGGTGGCCTCTGGTACGGTGATCCTCTTTATGGGTAAAAAGGTCCCCTGCTATTTGTCTATAATGTCCTCTAATGTACTTGTAAAGTGTAATCATGTCCCCTCTCAAGCGTCTTTTTCCAGGAATACAACCCCAACCTTGACAACTACCCTCATTATTTAAGTCTTCCATCCCCCTAACCAGTTTAGTTGCACGTCTCTACACTTATATCCCTCTTAAGGATTGGACTTTATTGTGTTTATACTTTGCTGTCTGCTTCACAGTTTGTAAGAAACATTGCTGGTTCTGGCTCAGCCCTCTTGAGCCCCAAGAAGGTCTATTTGTCTTGTGTCTACATGCTAATACACAGATGGCTTGTTACAAAAATAGGTTTTAAAGGAGAACTAAAACTTAAAGAAGTAGGTTAAAAATGTTGTTCATTATGTGTTGTGCTTCTATACCTATTCAAGGCAACCACAGCCCTTTAGCACTAAAGATCTTTGCCTCCACAGATGCTACCATTAATTCCCCGTCTTCTTTTCTGATAAACCACTGTACATGCTCTGTGCTGCTGTCACACTGATCTTAGACAATTTACTGCATATAAAAAAAACAAATGTCACACTATAAGGTTGTTTAGTAAATAATTTTGATTATTCATACAGCACAATTAGAGGCCCATTTATCAACAGTCTCACATTAGTGGTTTTAGAGTTTTTTGACACCACAAATAAACACATTTTTTCTAAAACCACGAATGTCATGAAAAAGATCTGAATATAAAAAGCACAAATGAACAAAAAAAACACTGAACCATACATTAAAAAAATTCAAAAAAAACTCAAAACCCCTTTTCAGGCAATATTAGCAAAAAAAATCTGTAAAATCTTTAAAGGTCTGAATTGGTTAAAAAAAATGGGCGGATAGGATCAGCCCACCTCCTATTGATAACTTTTACTTGGCAAGTTTTTGTATTCGAGTTTTCCTTGTTTTTACCCTTTATTTTTCACTTAATACATCTCGAATTTTTAGAGTTTTGGAAAAATAGAAAAAGAACATACATTTTTCGAGATTCGTGAAAAAAAAAATAGACATTTAAATGTTAGTAAATATGGCCTTTAGCATAATAATAAAAAAAATGTTTCTCTTTAGACTCCCTGCTAAAGGTGCCCATTTTTAGTTTTACTTTTAGCTGTAGGAAGTGTAGGGCAGCCTTTGCTATAGCATTCTGTTTGATCTATTTAGTGAAACAGTAATGGCAGGCGAAGTCCCAGCATGGAGGCCTGTAAATTAGTGACAAACTGCATTAGAATCTGGTTAGTGCTGTACCAATGTTTTCTTACTCTTCTTACTGTTTCCCTTCTGGCATTGTTGCTATCACTATTCTTGTTATAAAACCTGTAAGCTTTAAATTATATGTAATGTCCAGATGCACCTTGTTATAGAGGAATATAGCATGTGTACACCGGGGAATCATGCCAAGATTACTGTAATCCTTTAATCCTATATCGTTAAATACTGATAGATCTCCAACCTCCAGTGTTGCAAAATTATCAGTGATAGAGCTAGTCAATCTACTGTGTAAACAATACTTGTTATCTCATCAATCTCATATAGTGCAGAGTTGCTTAGCTATGAAGGGAAATGTTCCACTGAGCAAGCAAATATAAAGCTCACAATGATATACTGTATGCATTGTTTATGTTTATTAATTACATGACATCAGCTACCAGATGAACTGAGAGATATCCTTTTGTCAAATTGATTTCCCTGATAGGACTAGGACAACCTTTGTAAGTTCAGCATCTTGGATGAAATTCTCTGTGGTTAAATTGACATGGAATTCATAGCTCTAAGCTCGGTAGAAATAATTTGCTACATAACCTGTTTATTGGCATCATTTGTTTAACGCTACTTGCAAGTTTGATTTTTGGGGGGCATTCTGCTTTTCAACCGTTTTTTCAGGAGGCCCTGAAGTGATATCAATTAAAATAATGTGTACATCCTATCTGTGTATGCAGAAAACCAGTCATGGGCCCTGTTATAACCCATTTGAAATTGCATTACCAAATTGGTATTAACATAATAGCAGAGCTATAAGATTTAATCAAATTAGTAACATAGTTATATCGTTAAGTTGGGTTGAAAAGGTCCATGAAGTTAAACCCCTCCAAACAGGGTCGGACAGGGCTGGGCGGTGGGCCCCGGACCTCACGCGTCCCTGCCCAGGTCCTCTCCGATGATCTGCCGAGCCCCAAGAAAAAAGTGTACGACGCGGCACGGTACGATACGGTGTTCGCACATGCGTGCCGGCGTTCGTGCATGCGCGCTGGCATTTGTGCTTGCACGGTGCATGCATGTTTAGTTGCACATCTTTGTACTCTCTCCAGCTCATTAAAGGGATACTGTCATGGGAAAAACATTTTTTTTCAAAATGAATCAGTTAATAGTGCTGCTCCAGCAGAATTATGCACTGAAATCCATTTCTCAAAAGAGGAAACAGATTTTTTTATATTCAATTTTGAAATCTGACAACTTTGGGCGACTTCGGAAAACAAATCGTCGCGTTTGATTAGCGCCGTAGATTTTTCATTTTAGCCAGCACAGAGTGAGGGGAGGCGTTCGGGGACATTGGTCGCCGCAAAGTCCAGGTGATTAGTCGCCAGGCGTCTAACTCTCCCCGAATCACCCAGTGTGCCCTTACCCTAAAGGTGAACAACCCCTTTAACTAAGCTAAATTACACAGGAGATTTTGTAGGATGGTGTTTGATCTTTCCGTAATCTGGATCCCCATACCTTAAATCTGCTAGAAAATAATGTGAACACTAAATAAACCCAACAGGCTGCTTTTGCTTCCCATAAGGATTAATTGTAACTTAGTTGTGATCAAGTATAAAGTACTGTTTAATTATCACAGAGAAAAAGAAATTAACTTTTAAAAATTTGGTTTATTTGGATATAATGTAGTCTACGGGAGACTGTCTTTCTGTAATTTGGAATTTTCTGGATAACAGGTTTCTTGATAACGGATCATGAAAAGTCTCTGAGAAAAAGCTTATTTTATTTAAAAATGAGCTATTTAAAAAGTTACCTTTTGTTAGCTTTGAAAAAATTCTATTTTTTGTGTGCAGACGTTGTACTTGTTCTTTACATGCTGTCAGCTGAAAATGATTTGGTTGTTTTATATGATTTAGTAAGTACATACCGAAACACATGAGAATGTTACTGTAATGCTATAAACTGATAAATAATATGGATGTTAAATAATATGGATGGCTAATTTACCAGTCCCCTACATTAGTTTTTTTCAAGAAAAAAAAGAAAAAAAGAAGAAAAAGAAAGAAAGAAAATTGTTTTCCACATTCTATTTGGATTAACAAAAACTTTAAGTGAAAAATGAAACACAATTTCTTAAAGAATGTTATATCAATTAAATGATGTATTTAATATGCTGTAACAAAGGTAAGGTATAAAAGAAAATACATAACTTTATTAATACATCATTTATTTCCACTATTTTTACTGAGTTTTATTTTTGGACTAGTCTCTGGACTATGAGCTATTCTTCCATTATTCCATCTTCCTGTATTCCCTCACTTGCTAAAAAGCCATCCAACCCCTTCTTAAAGCTATCTAATGTATCAGCCTGTACAACTGATTCAGGGAGAGAATTCCACATCTTCACAGCTCTCACTGTAAAAAACCCCTTCCGAATATTTAGGCGGAACCTCTTTTCTTCTAATTGGAATGGGTGACCTTGTGTCAGCTGGAAAGACCTACTGGTAAATAAAGCATGAGAGAGATTATTATATGATCCCCTTATATATTTATACATAGTTATCACATCACCCCTTAAAGGAATTGTTCAGTGTAAAAATAAAAACTGGGTAAATAGATAGGCTGTGCAAAATAAAAAATGTTTCTAATATAGTTAGTTAGGCAAAAATGTAATGTATAAATGCTGGAGTGATTTGATGTATAACATGTCAGTCAGAACACTATTCCTGCTTTTCAGCTCTCTTGGTATACACTGACTGGTTACCCTGGTTACCAGGCAGTAATCAATCAATCAGAGACTTGGGGGGGGCACATGGGTCATATCTGTTGCTTTTGAATCTGAGCTGAATGCTGAGGATCAATTGCAAACTCACAGAAATGTACCATGTGGCCCCCCTTCAAGTCACTGGCTAATTCAGAGTTATAGAGCTGAAAAGCAGGGTGTTGGATTCTGGCTGTTTTATTAGACATCTGTTCACTCCAGCCTTTATACATTACATTTTTGGCTAACTATATGTAGGGCCCTATAGGGATACAGGCCCTATAGAGTTAATCTTTTCACCATTTCCTTGGGTTATTGGGTAGAATCCCTGTTACAGAATAACCTTTACAGTGATAGGCTGAGAGATTTGATGACACTGCTCTGACACACTCCTATATAGTGTATGCAGGGAGTGGCCTCTTCCTCTTTTGCCTCTGGATGTGATTCCAGCTGGATGTGCTCAGGGGAACTGAGTGCAATAGGCCCAGAAGAAGGCATGTGTCCAAGTCGGGGACCAGGTAACCCCGTGAATGAGGAATAGTTACACTAGGGCAGACTTGTCATAGTCTCTCTAGGAGAGAAAGGCAGAGAGGATAGAGAGAAAGAGCAGCTGAAGCTCCAACAAGGATTTGCAGTAAGGGAGTAGCTTCCCAGAGGCTCTGTGTGTTGCCTCCAGTCAGGGACCTCAGTGAAGAGGGACTGTAGGGTAGAAGCTGCTTTCCTGACAACTTCCAGGAGGGAAAGGTTGTACTGCATTTGCCTGTGTACTCTCTGTGTGAGTCTGCCTTTGATCTGTGTAAACTCTCATGAGGCTGTTTTCCTCAACTCCTGCGTGAGTACTGAAACCTGTGGTCATTTGCCCTTTTTGGCATAATAAACCGTTCCTGATTGTTAAGAACCTCCTGGCGCCCAAGTTGTTTTTGTGTGCACAGTAGCCTGGGGGGGATGTAGTTGCACTACACCATAGAGGGAACACTTCCACTTAGCGAAGGCCCTGCCCTGGGTGTAAGTCGCGTGTAACCCATGCTCTAGTGTTCTAGCTGGTGAATTAACCCCGAGTGGCCCAAATAGGTGTTACATATATTAGAACCATTTTTTATTTTGCACAGCCTATCTATTTACCCAGTTTTTATTTTCACACTGAACTATTCCTTTAAGCGCCTTCCCTCCGACGATCTCCCCTCCCTCCTCCCCTCACCTACTGCACATGCACGCACAAGGTCGGGTGCACGCGCCTGGCCACTCCATACAAAGTCAGATCTTTATTCTGTTACAAAATTTTATTGGTGCATGTGACTGAAATCATTTACATGTGGTGTAACTTTGTCCAACACCTCTAGCTGAATAGCAATTGACTGGCAAACCTGTAAGATAAATATTTCCATTAGCTGAACAAATTATCCAAATTAAAATCAGTTTTATTGCTAGCTAAAATAAAATGACATGACGCGTCTAAAATCGAAGTCTCCAAATAATTAACAGATAGAGATTTTTTAGCACATGTAACTCTCTGAAGTAAACATAGTCAAATATATTTAATTAATTCATTGATTGTGTTAAGGATGTGCGCAAATGACATTTGTTTGTAGCGTTTCATTCCTCTGTAAAATTAATGGCGGCAAACTGTTTAATTAACAGGGCCCCCTTATATAACATGTAAAATCCAGCAGCAGAGCTACTGTACATAACAATTTTCTTCATGCCTTACCAGACCAATAATTGTTAGAATACGCTTAAAAACCTGAAGCCTCTGGACTTTATTGTATTATATTTATGCTGCAAGTTAAAAAAAATACAATAAAACTTTACTAATGCTTTTGGGTCCAATTTTAAAACTACAGTACAGTTTATATCAGCTGCCAATCCTTCTAAAATCATTCATAAAAACGATTTCTAAGAGAAAAAAAAAAAAAAGAAAATATATATATACGTATGTATATATATATATATTAAAAAAGAGATTTAAGATTAAAAAAAAGATTCTCTATGCAAATGTAACACATTTTTGAAGATAGAGTGCCTTCCTCTCTGTATGACCTACAGATGTAGACCCTCAGACTTGGCTGGCAAAGTCACAACTATATTATAGATACTTGGGCTTGCACACTCAAGAATAATTTAAATATTCACACAGTGGTATTTGTAAAAATAATTCTTTATATGTAATATATTGTCACTGCATACAAAAGTATTCTCTACAATCAGTGTAAATCAAGCATTTTAACATATTATTTAATATCAATACCGGGTATGTGATGTCGCATCCGCATGCATCACTTCCGCGGATGCGCGCAAAACTTGAGAGGTTGACGTTCGGTTTACTAAGGTATTTATGCTATTAGCAATCGGTAACACACCAAAATTCCCCTTGATAAAGACATTAACGCTGTAACGTCGGGGTAATTCTCATTCTCTGACAAGGGTCACTTGTACTGCTTGGCATTTGAGCTACAATTTGGTGGTATGTAATTTAAAAATAATATGTTAAAATGCTTGATTTACACTAAGGGGCAGATTTTTGAAAGTTTGTTTTTAGGCCTAATAGGTCAGTTTTCGATTGAATAGGTCTGTTTTCAAACAAATTCGAATCGTACGAATCAAAGTAATTGCGCATTCTAATCATACGATTCAAATGGCAAATGGTCGAAGTCAAATTTTTAAAGAGACTGTACATGATAATTTTTTGAAATTCGAATTTTCGAATTTTTTTCAAATCCAAATCGAATTTGTACTATTCCCTAGTTGAAGTACATAAAAAAATAGCTCGAAATTCATTTTTTTTTTAATTAGAACTTTTATTTCGACCTTTGATAAATATGCCCTAATTGTAGAGAATACTTTTGTATGCATTGACAATATATTACATATAAAGAATTATTTTTACAAATACCACTGTGTGAATATTCAGATTATTTTTGAGTATTTTTTTGAGTATTTTCCACAATACTGCTGGTGTCTATTTCTTCTCTCTCTTTATACAGTATAACATATGGTGGCCACAATTTATGTACAGATGGAAAAAGGGCATTTCTAGTGTAAAAGAGCAATTTGACTGCAATCCAAAATTATATCAATGTGGGCATATTAAAATCAGTGATTGACTAATACAGATGGTGAGGTATAGCACTGCTGAATACCCTTTTCTATGAGATTTTAAATATTATATGCTGCTAAATTCATTAGATGAACTATATTCCAGATTTCACAGCTCAACTTTTGGCATGCATATTCCATGTTTCCATGTGGTTCTACATTCTTTGATCTTACAAACTTCAGAGCAGCTTAATGTAATACAAATTCTTAATAATTCAAATGATTTTTAAAATTTAAATTCCCAGGATTTAAATAAATAGATTAATAGCAGTGTTTAACAGTGCTAAAACTAAGCTGTATTTTAATGGAATGGCTCGTATAGTGTTGGCAATAATGGTTGCAATGATTTTGAAAATGCTCTGGTGGGATAAATGACTGGCAAGTTCCCATGGAAGATCTTGCAAATATCTAATACGTATCCATGTGTAGGAGACTATCTGATGATCCTGGTATAGCTATGGTACATAGTCAAGTTGTCTAGAAAGTAAAAAAATATATCCTTTATCCACTGTTAATATTGCATTGCCAAACTGAACACCAAAAGGACATAAAATTAGTTGTGTAGTTATGCGCCTGCCTTTTAGGATTTCCTCTTCCCTTTTTAGAGTTACAGATGAGCTATCCATGCTACAGTGCACTGATACAGTGTAACATCCCTGTCTGATTCTTAATTAATAATCCAGACATATCTATGACTATGTATTTGGTGAACAATATAGGATTGCTCTCAAGAATACATATCCGATATTATGCACTCCAGAAGATTGGGCATACCGAATCTGTTTGCCAGAATTTAGTGCAGAAGCATCTACTAATTAACCTTACTAGAGAATAGCAGATACTATAACAAGATACTCTACCTATACTTCCTTTCACACTCTGATATAGGGTCACACTCTTTCTGCTCATATCATTACACTTATGTAAACACTACACTACTACACTCGACTCTTGTTGCTTCTTACAAACCGGTAAGTTACTGTAACTAATGGCAAAACAGCAGTATAAACTTTCTCTTAAAAATAGTATCGCTTGATATTGAATATAATATAATAATAATATAGTTTTTTAAGTTGGATGCTCCCTTGCATGATGGGAAAACGATGTCTTGAAACTGATAAAAAATAGTACAGGTATGGCACATTAATAAATCTCAATACAATTGTTTTGTCTCCAAAAATTATTAATTATATCTAAGTTGGGATCAAGTACAAAGTGATGCTTTATTATTACAGAGAAAAAGGAAATAATTTTTAAAAATTTTAATTATTTGATTAAAATGAAGACTAAGGGAGATGTCCTTTCCGTAATTTGGAGCTTTCTGGATAACTGGTTTCAGGATAACAGATCCCACACCTGTAATCATGAAAAGTGTTATCCGTTTTAAATGCATGGGATGAGCAAATGTTTTCACTTGATACAAATATGCAGATTTTTCAGCAAAGGCTTATCACTTCATTCCAGTCAAATGGTTGAAGTTGAAGAAATAAATGTTATTTTGTACATACAAAAATAGGACAAAGGACAACAACATGATAAAATTGTATAACAGAAAGTTGTAAAATTATCAGGGATGAAGGCGACCTAATGGTTCATGTTTTCAAGATACCTGTACAATAATACTAAAAGATACTAAGAAATTACTTGAAAGGTTTTTTTAATAGTATGGTAATAATGTCATTAAATATTCCCCACCCAAACATCAACAGCACTTGTTTTGTTTGCCTTTACTATACCCATGAGAAAAAAAAATCTGCTTAGGTAATTAATATTTTATTAGAGTTCAACGTAAAAGGCAAAAAATTAGGTGAAACTGGATATCAAGACACCATATATGTTCAGATAAGAAATACCTGTGACTGAGGTGCTATTCATTTTTAATATTACTATTTCAGAATGTCTTTACTATGAAAATAAAAAAAATGAAATGCAGAAGACAAACTGACTGCTTATTTGCAGGACATTGTTTGTCCTATCATTATGGTGGATTATGGCAAGGGCATTCAACATGCACACTGCTGGTGGGAGATTTTAATATTTTAAGACATAAAATCATTAATTTTGTATAAAGTCAGGAGCTAAAGGGAAATTGTCAACAGAGAAATCATATAACAGTGTCTTTCTAAAAGAAACTACTGGGCATTTGCTTTTCCATCCTGTCAATTTAGTTCCTCATCAACTACCTTAGACTCTTACTGACGAGCGGTTGAAGCTGCGCTCCCCTGCGTTCCGTTTTTCTGCGTTCAGTCACAGGGGAGCACAGGAATAGATGCATTTAGCTTTTTTCAATGGGGCTGTACTCACACAGGCGCGTGAAGGCGCTGAACGCAGGTTGAGAAGCAACATGCTGCATTTTTCCTGCGTTTTACCTACACGCGCCTTTGTGAGTACAGCCCCATTGAAAAAAGCTAATTGCATCTATTCCTGTGCTCCCCTGCGGCTGAACGCAGAAAAATGGAATGCAGGGGAGCGCAGCTTCAACCGCTCATCAGTAAGAGCCTTAAAGGCTTAGATTAGCTGTGCTGGGAGATCTTTTCATCAGCTGGTGTTAATTCTGGGACTTGAGTGTTTTTTCTTGTTCTGCCCTTGTTCTGAAAATAACACTGTAAACTGTACTTGCCTGCAAGTGCCCCCAAGCCCATATCATATAGAACAAGAAATAATACATGTAAAATCACAGGGAATAAATTATGAAACATGCTAATACAAGCAACTACAAAAGCAAAAAGGTAGCTATCCAAAAATGAAGGGGTTAGCTTATTTATCAGCAGAAAGTAATAACCAACATCATGTCTGTTAGTCTGTCTGTTAGTATAGGTATTATTTTACAGGTCTACCTTGATAAGGTTTTAAAAGCTTCCATGCTTGTCGAACTCCTGAGTAAAGTGTAAATGAACGTGTATTTACAACTTAATAAAACATTTGTCTGAAGCATTTTAGGGATGTTTTCTGATTTATTAGTGATGGTACCTGCATGAGAACATAACTCTTTCAGCAAACTTAAATTCTAGTATTTAAACTATACACAACATGCTAAAGAAATATAAAAATGGTATACAGCATGTTCATAAATTATGAGTTATATGTGGTTAAATTACACTGTTAAGTAAGAAAAAGTAGAATATGGTAGAAACATATTACTCAGCAGATGATTAAAATACCTGCTCTTACCCTTCATCATCCATCATCAACTTCCAAATGCAAAAAAGTGTAAGTTATGAATGATTACTACTATACATATTGCAAGCTAAAGTAAAAAGTGCAAAATTACATGCTAAATCGCAACTGCTTTAGTTTTGTCTGCTTTTTGATTTGAAGAAATCATCTTCATCATGCTGAGTGATATCATCATTTAGCCCCTCAGTTTTACCCTCCTTATTACTAGTAGGGACATTGGTGGTTTGAAAAGTCTCAGTCGCTGTTCTGGGAGAATCTGTTATATTAAATACAAATGAAACATCAATGTTCTAAAAGAAGCATCATCAACACTACTACGAATAGCAGGGAAGTGATAAAAGCTTGAAAAAGGCACCCTAGATACATATATAAAAAAGAGGTAGTAAAAAGTACTAACTAGTGCTACCTAAAGTTTTAGGTAGGAGAAATTATACCACCACAAATTTGCATTGTATGATAGTGGTTTTACTATATATCCTTTGTGTATTCTCAAATTACATAATAATTTGAATATTTTGCAGCCAGATATTTTGGTGTTCAGTATATTCAGACCATGACCTATATAACACCCAAAAATATTTTTATTAGTCCTCAGTAATGGTACCCTAAATTATGGAAACACATGGAAAACCCAAGGTGGCAAGGATTTCATATAATAGATCCAATACTTTTTTTTAAAATAAATGCACACTGATCATTATAGGAATATTATTTATGGTATTCATATATGATAAAATGATAAATGCATATATAAATTATAAATAAATAAAATACATTATAAATAAATTATGTCAATCATTCAAATTTTAAATGATTTCCTTAAAGTGGACTCTATGTGATATGGCCTTTAGAGCTTCCTGAATATGTTTCATAATACTGGATCCCATTCCTTTATGTTGAAAAATAAAAAATAAGGGAATTAATAATAAAAGCACGTTTCTGATCTCCATCCATTGAAAAAGCTACATTTTTCTTTCTCTAATTTTAGCAGTTTGTTTCTGAATTCCATTTAGGCTTTGTTTTATAGACTATTAATAATACATTAAACCATAAAAACTGGAGTAGATCCTGGAAAAAAGTCTAATGGAGAAATTAATTTCCTTTTCATAAAATTCCTGGCCCTTGCACTTGATGGATTTGTGGGATTTATTTAAGCATTAACATCTGCCTGAAGGAAAAAGACAACATACTGTATATATATAAAATATTCATGGTAAATTCTAGGGTCTCATCATTATCAGTATAATGCAAGTCATAACATTTACCTTCTCCTTGTGACATTTTAACAGCAATTCATGTAGAGCTCTAAATCAAATATCTTTAATTACAAAACAATTTAAATTAAAATTATTGATAAAAACAGCTTTTATCAAACTAATACAGCTGAACATTATATTTTAAAATTATGACATACTGTCAATGAATCAATTTTTTTTAACTTATTTACTGAAATATATACAAACGTAACTAATATGTGCATATTGTGAAGTTTTGGTTTCATTGTAAATGCAGGCCACTCCAAACTTTTTTTTGTAAATTCATTATCTATTTTTCAACTTTATGGGCTGGGACTTACAGAAAGAAAGGCTGGGTAGGGTGGGGGGGAATGCATATGTAAATGCTGTTTGTCGATGTAACATTTATCAATATACCATTTATTTTGCATTTCAAACATGTATGTTGTACATTCGATCCTGAATGTCCCCTTAATTGATTACATCAAACCAAGCGATTGGGGAAAATAACGAATGTGTAGCTCCCACGTGAAGCTCCAACTCTCACCAATTCACTTGCTTCTATTTTCTGTGGACCTTCAATAACAAGTCTAGGCACCACAATAAATCAGAATATATAATTCCATCAATGTACTGCAAATTAGAATCTGAATGCAAATTTCTGATTAATGCCTATGTTAGTCGGCCATTAAATGCATGTCCGGAACTAGGGATAGGCAGAGTGAGTGCCTACTCGTGCTGGTGTGCATTTGCGTGCCTACATATGCTTGTGCGCATGTGCAAGCCTACTCACTTGCGAGTGCCTTTTCACGCTTCTCCTTGAATGAAATTGATCACTCAGAAATGAGTGCAGGCATACACTAATATTTCACATTTAGCACTCACAAAACATAAATGGGGAATGCACTAAAAGTTGGTAAAGGAAAAACTATTTATAATGCGAAAATGTATGCCTTTGTGCAAACAAAATTTCCTTTACGCATATTAAGGGGTCCATTTACTTAGCTCAAGTGAAGGAATAGAGGGAAAAAAAGTTAAATTTCAAATATTTTTTGGCTACCTTGACCATCGAATGGGCTACTTCGATCTTCGACTTCGACCTTTGACTTCGAATTGAACGATTCAAACTAAAAATCGTTAGACTATTCAACCATTCCATAGTCGAAGTACTGTCTCTTTAAGAAAAAACTTCGACCCCCTAGTTCGCCACCTAAAAGCTACCGAAGTCAATGTTAGCCTATGGGGAAGGTCCCCATAGGCTTTGCTAGCTAAAATCGTTCGATCGATGGATTAAAATCCTTCGAATCGTTCGATCAACCGAATATCGATAAATCTTTCGACTTCAATATTCGAAGTCGAAGGATTTAACTTCGACAGTCGAATATTGAGGGTTAATTTACCCTCGTTATTCGACCTTAAGTAAATTTGCCCCCATATATACGTAGCTTTTGCAATCCAAGAAAGTATTTAGCGACCACTTCTGATAATGGAAGAAAGATTGTGAATTTTATGGCATGCGCCAGTGTGCAGTGTATGTAATAAAACTACTTAATGAAAAAGTCCCTATGTTTGCGCCACAAATTTGTGAAACCTATAACTACAATCTAAGAAGAATATTACATTGCATAATGCAAATTGTTATTCTTATTTGTGCAAATTATTTTTCCCTTTGCAACCTTTATTACATCCTATCTAAAAAATTCAAAAACACTTATAAGTTAGTACAGGTTTGCGTATGTAATTTTATTTACATAATGACAATGATTTTTTTCAGTACAACTACAGTATGCAGGATAAAAACATAAAAAAATTAAATCAAAGTTTAATTCCTTTATTTTAACACAGCACTGTAAAGACATATTAACATAGTATATATCATTCTCATAATTCAGTCATATAGTAGAAATGCATTACCTGGTAGATGGTATCTCAGTATCTCTTCTCCCATCTACTAATCCATTGATATCAACTTCCAATGCAAGTTTTATAAGTTAGCTGCTACATGTAATGCAAGCAAAGCAAATGTAGAAAATGCAAAATCACATGCTAAATTGGATTTTCAAAAATGGTATTTACAAAAGTACTTGCACACAAACACCTATTAACCATGTGTTGGTTCAGTCTGCTCTGATGAATGTTTCACTATTGCATGCAAAGTACAGGGTCAATGAACATTAGGAAGCCCTAAAATGTGCCTTGAGGAGGTTTTACTTCCAGCGCGTTACATCTACACATAATACCTAGCGAACAGCATACTTACATTGTAGATAAATATATATTTATAATTAAATGGTAGTAAAAAGCACTAACAAGTAACCTAAATACATTGTACATCACCTTAGCATTAAAAGATGCTTTCCTTGGGTCATATACAGTTATTATACATTATAGATTATCTATTATAACAGAAAATGAAAAAGTCAGTTTATGATTAGTCATGAGTACATTTTTTCGCCAAGCATAGATTTGCAGCGACATTCCGCACTTCGCCATATGCTATTTTTTTGTGTGAAATTACAGCAAAAATTGTGGTAGAGACAAAAAAGTCACCATAAGAAAGAAACGTCCATTGACATTAAAGCATTTTGATAAAAAAAGTCGCGGAGACAAAAAAGTTGCAGAGACAAATAAGTCCCCACAAAAAACCGCACTGACTTTAATGCATTTGGAATGATGCATTTTAGTTTTTTGTGCGGGATAGATTTACTCATCACTATTTATAATTAAACAAGGAGGCAAAATAGCTATAGTCGTGGAATGTGTAACACTTGGGTTTCTTCCTGCAGAGGTTAAAAAAAACAAAGGAATAATATTTAGTAATTGGGGTAAAACATTCCATGGAAAGAGTCAAAGAGTGACAAATATAGAAAACAGAATACAACAATGATGACAGATATATAAATACTATACATACAATACATAGGCCTGAGATTACATATTAAAGTGCAAGTTAGGCAGTAGAGTGTTAAAGTGGGTGCCACACTATTCCTTCTAATTCAATAAGTTCAACTGTATTCATAGGCTACTCTGTCAAAATGGCATGAAACATATTGGAATGATTGCTTTATTTATTTATATTCAGAGTCATCTCTCAGTTTTAGAATTGATTTTAATGGTTTCTGACAGTTCCCTAAGCCTAGCCCCCTGCTCTCCTGCTGTTCTTTCTGACTACTTTGCTGAGTTGGCTGACTACTGTTACTTTGTATCAATAGTCAACTGTCCTCAGCCTGCATCCTCCAAACCCCACAATTCCCTGCACACGTGATTTCAATAAGGAACAGAACATCATAGTGCAATGCATTGTGGGTTACATAGTCCCTGTATGCCAGGGTTGGTTTTGCAATGAGGGCTAGATTTAGTGAGGTGAAAATGTGTGGGGGGCCGACCATTCAGCCTGACATTCATTCCGAGGTAGTTAGCTTGCGATCAGGATCATTCACTCCTGGAGATGGACGCACACAGCGTTTAGGAAGCAAAGAAGTGGAGACTGTTTGGACTTATTCTCCATGCCTCGTTTAAACAAAGAATCACTTAGACGCAGCAGTAATATTTGGGCACACGATTAGTGAAATGATCATCTATACTGCTGCCTGTGTGCTGCAGGTGTTAGCAATATACACGTACTGGCACGAAGTGACGCACGTCCTTGCATACATCATTAGTTTACTGTACTAGCACATTGCACTGAAGGTGTACCTATTGCACCTTCAGCCCTAAAGAACTATGCGAGAGCGGCCCGTCACTTTGTGCCAGTACATGTTTATTGCTAACACCTTCAGCACACGCCACACAGGCAACATTATAGACCAATTGGCAGGTCATTACACTAATGTGCCCATATATTACTGCTATGGCTACGAGATTCCTGAATGCACTTGCTGGTGGGCCGTATTATTATTAATTTCATGCCGGGGCTGAGGGCCGGTGTAAATTTGAAAACGGGCAGCAATTGGCCCACAGGCCTGCCTTTGTAACATCAGTGTTTTAGTCCCTCTTTCCCTGCCAGGATTTCAAATGATGTAGAAAGAAAAGAACTGTTAAACAGCTGGATTTCAGCATAAAAAAATGGCATTTATTCATACTTTTTGAAGAAACAGGTAACTGTTTATAGTAGGAGTTTCTGTTTTATGTGGGCCTCTTTATCAAATTTTGGTTTGGAAGGCGGAGTTCTCCTTTAAAGTTTGAATGCTAAAAACTCCAAAAATTCAAGTTTTTTTTACTATAAAATCCAAATTTCTAGTGAAAAAAACCCTCCATTTTTTTCGAGATTTATTATACCCAGAGGATGCAAAAAGTTAGAATAAGAAAATACTCCATCTTCAACCTGGCGAGGTCCTGTAGAAGTCATTGGTAGAGGTCCTATATTCAATTTGAAGATATTATGGTCTGCGCAGGATTTTGTATGATAATCCGAATATTTTGGGCTTTTTCGCTGATTTCATGAAAATTTTTTTCATGGCGTCAAATCCGGAAAATTCAGATTTTTCGTGTGACAATCAAAAAAAGTTTCAGTTTTCCTACAACTATCTTAAAACGTCATGTTTTTTTTCAAACCTATATTTTCATGGTTTTTAATGATAAAATGGATTCTAGTTTGGATAGACTTTTTCTATTTAAAACATAAAAAAATTCGGATTTTTATAAATAAACCCCCTAAATGAAATATTTGACTCTCCTCTCCCTGGCTCTCTGACTAGGCCATGATTTGGTAAGATTTAATGAGCAGTCAGAAGTGATCATTGTTTACCAAATAAAATATAAACTGTTAAGCCATTAAAACTAATTAATGGCATATTTTATTTAGGGAAGTATATTAACATTTCAGCTACACGGGTTCTATCCCTGAGGAGTAAAGAAATATAGCACATATCTTTGTGGTATGGCAGGAGAATTATTTAACAATATACAGTATACAGAAGGCATTCCTATCTGCATCCCTGTTATGAATGTTCAGCCCTATTTTCATTTCCATATAATTAGATACATTTTTGATGTGTTGTAGATTTTTTTTTTGCTTTATATTTTGCTTAAACCACAGAGCAAGGAACTGATGTACTGTAACATTTGAAATGAACTAAATAGATTCTTCATCTGAACTTCTCACTCTACCGTATGTTTCCTGTTTGTGTTCAGACCTAAATCAATGCTTTATAAATAGTTTTTTTTATATACATTGTATGGTTGAGTAGCAAAAGTAAGTTACTCAGCACAAATAAACCCAGCACTATTACTTTATAATAAAAACATAGTCAAATGACCTGAGGTTATCGAATATTATTAGGTTTCCAATAATATCCTCTGTGTAGCTGTCAGTTACCAGAGCTTAAAGGCACACACAGATGAGTGTGTGTGTAGGGAACAAGAGTATATAATTCTAATTAAATAAGATTCTGGCAACTAAAAAACCAGTGAGATATGCATGATAATTTAAAAAGCCCTGTAACATAATTTCCTATGGCAGACAAACCTCATTAGCACTTGATAATTTGTGATAACCCCTAATCTTGGCTTTTGGTTTAGCGCAAACTGAGCCTGTGACACTTCTAACCAAATCCAAGATAGTGAGCTCCTGTGTACAAGTTTGAAGGCCTGGATCTTTACTTTTATAGAGATGCTGAACCTTTAGGCTGGTGCATTAAGTTCAGTATATACATTTTTAGCATTTAGTTCCCCTTTAAAGGATCCCTGGGAGTGGCCCTTAGTTTTTAAAATGCCAATTTTCTATTTAGGATTACCCAATGGCACATACTATAAAATAGTATATTTTTATGAAAATGGTTTATTTACTTTAAGCAGGGTTTTACAGATGTGCTGTTTTCTGCAATATATTTTTATAGAGTCCTACGTTGTTTGGGGGGAGGGGTTGCCTTTCCTTTCAAGAGAGACCATCACATGAAACTGTTGAGATTTAAACCAGTTTAAATAGATAAAGCTGAATTGTTGAATATAGACTATTCAAGTTAGTAGGGCTGTTGAAAGCAGAAAGGGTTGAGGAGCGACACCCACTAAGGAATAATCATTGTAATCATCTATCTCACAAATTCATAGTCTGTAGGATCACTCCAGAAAACCCATTGTATAACTATGCAATTGCCAAAAAAGAAGAAAAACATTTGATTTGAGTCTGCTGAATCTAGAATACTGCAAAAATAGAATATCTGCAAAAGCCTGATTTATTCCTTAGATATTTATTTTGACATTTGTTATTCCAAAAAACATTATTTTTGTGGTTAAGAACAATAATAGGGAAGCTGCAATAAAAGCAGATCAATGCAGTCACATGAGTATTTTTCAAACCTACAAATATTCAATAATTCCAAGAAAGTGACAGAAAATCATTATAGTTAGTTTCTCATAACGTATTTTCCAACTGCATGGCTACAGTTTGATTACAATTGGCACTGATGAGTATCTATAGCACTATATTTGGCTCCATCCAATTGGCGTGAGCCACCACTCTGTAATACAGTATATGTTTCTGTCCCCTTTTCCACTGTATCTGTGGAAATGGAATTGTATATACAGTATATATATATATATATATATATATATATATATATATATATATATATATATATATATATATATATATATATATATACATTTCCAAAATGAGTAGGTGCACAACGGAAGCCTTTCATAAAGTCAAAAAATCATTGCTTTTATTAGATTAATTTAAAAATAGGCCAACATTTTTGGTCTCCATCTAAGACTTTTAAATATATATACATATATACATAATAGCTTTCAAATGTCACAATATGTGAAAATATTAATGTATAATATTATGATAATATAATGTATTTAATATAATATATTATAATATATACAGGTACAGTATAATACTTGACTTTAAGTGCTTCAAGATATGCATACAGAGGAGAAATTAAAACAGTATATGATTACATATTTGTTGGAAAAAGTTTCCATGACATTCCATATGTGTGGCTGCATAAACAGTACAAAGATTTTTGCCAAAGTAAATGTATTATACAGTATAAAATGACTTGCCCTGGTTCTCTGCAAAAGTTATATCTTATGAAAGGATGTTATGAAAACTTGGAGCCTGTAGCAGAGGCAGAATATGTTCCTGTGTATTTTGCTGAAATGGAAGAAATGGAGCTGAGCTTGGATTTCACTCATCTGTGAGTAATTATGTATCTGTTTCAGAGGATTTTTTGGCACTGGAATAGTAGATATATTAGGTTCAACTAGTTAATAATAAATTATCATACCATATCGAGCATACATAGCAAGAGTTGATGCTGATTGATCTTTACCAAACAGAATTAAACCCTTATAGCTCTCAAGAATACAAATATCAGTAATAAAGGCAGAAAAGGGTTTCTAATTGTTCTGTAATTAGTACACTACTGGGAGATGAAAATACCACCATTCTCTTGAGTCTTCAGAGGCTGTAATTACAGAGAGATGTGGAGATGAATGAACTGGCTCAATCGAGATCTGAAGAATGCTTGGCAAAGAAGCAAAAACTGGGGATTTCTGTAAATCAGTTTGTTAAAATACTTTGCTCTCCATCATAACATTTACTATAATATTGTATATCTGCTCATGTGTGTCTGAAAAGCTATTTACATATATGCAGAAGAAGATGTATTTTAAACTGTATTTGTAGTTGTAACACTGCTATGAAAAACATAATCCAATTGCTTAAAAAAATAATGTTATTTTACTGTAAATCTTAGAAGACCAAGAATTTAATAAGCGGTTTCAGTAAAATAACCTAAATTACTCTATATGAGTAAGTAATTTCCACACCAGGAAATAATATATTTCCCTTGCTGAAAATACATGACTTTTATTAGTAATGTTGATTGTTAGCTATGAAGCTTAAGGCTGTCAAACCAGTGTTTGACTTTGAAGTTAGCAACATTTTTAGGCTTTCATCCATAGAAGTATCAGTGTTAATTTGCAAGTTCATATTTTCAAATTAGGAGTCTGGTGTGTGGCTCTCTGATTCAATCTGAACTAGAGTTTTCTGAATGCCAGACAAAATAAGGGCCTATTTATGAAGCCTTGATTTTTCGAAAAAAAACCTCACATTTTTGAGATTTATAAACTGCTAAAAATCCGCCAGCTAAAACCTGTCGAAATCATGTAAAAATCAATGGCAGATTTCCCTTTGCATTTTTTCAGGCATCAAATCGAAAAAGTTTTACTATTCGATTTAATGCATTAGAGAGGTTATTGTACAATCCCCTTATATATTTATACATAGTTATCATATCCCACTTAAGTGACTCTTCTCCAGCGTGAACAACCCCAGCTTGTCCAGTCTTCATAGCTAAGATTTGCCATACCTTTTACCAGATTAGTTGCCAGTCTCTGGACTGGTCCTGTAGGACAGTAGGAGAGGGAGGCCTTACAAGTGCTTTGTATAGTGGAAGAATAACCCCCTCCTCACGTGAATCTATGCCCCTTTTAATACAGCTCAAGATCTTATTTGCCCTTGATGCCACTGACTGGTATTGCTTGCTACAGCCAAGTTTATTATATACAAGGACTCCAAGGTCCTTTTCCATTATGTTATTGCCTAGTGTAGTTATTTAGAGTATAAGTGGCTTCCATATTTTTACATCCAAGGTGCATGACTTTACATTTATCAACATTGAATCTCATCTGCCACTTAGATGCTCATATTGCCAGTTTATCAAGATCCTGCTGCAAGGATGTCGCATCTTTGATGGATTGCCTAGTGCAGTCCCTTTTACGGTATAAGTGGCTTGCATATTTTTGCATCCCAGGTGCATGACTTTACATTTATCAACATTGAATCTCATATGCTACTTAGCTGCCCAGATTTTCAGTTTGTCAAGATCCTGCTGCAAGGATGCCGCATCCCAGATGGAATTAATAGGGCTGGATAGTTTTGTGTCATCTGCAAACACTGATACATTACTTACTTTACCCTCCCTTAAGTCATTAATGAACAAGTTAAATAAAAGTGGACCCAATACTGAGCCCTGAGGGACCCCACTAAGAACCTTACTCCAAGTAGAGACTGTACCATTAACAACCACCCTCTGTACCCGATCCTGTAGCCAGTTTCCAATCCAATGTGCAAATAACCTTATTTAGCCCCACAGCCCTTAGTTTAGAAAGCAGTCATTTGTGGGGCACTGTATCAAACTCTTTATAAAAATCCAAATAGATCACATCTACTGCTCCCCCACTGTCCAGCATCTTAATTACCTTATCATAAAAAGTAATCAAATTTGTCTGACCTATCCTTCATAAAGCCATGCTGATTGCTGCTCACTAGGACAAAATTTTGAATGTAATCACTTAAGAAGCCTTGAAATAATTTGCCCACCACGGATGCCAAACTTACTGGCCTATAATTGCCAGGCTGAGATCATAAACCCTTTTTAAATATAGGAATGACATCCACTTTCCTCCAATCCATAGGTACTATACCAGAAAGAGAATCTGAGAAAATTAGAAAAAGAGGCTGGTCTAAAATTTAACAAAGCTCTTTTAAAACCTGTGAGTGTATTCCATCTGGCCCTGGCGCATTGTTCATATTCATTTTTAGTAAAGCTTTATGAACCATATCCTGAGTCAGCCACTGACTAGATTGAGCTGAGACAACTGTGCAAAAAAAAGTCTTGTTTTATGGCGGTTGTTATGGCAATTTTTACTGTGACATTTATGGCAAAAATCATAAATCATAAACTTTATTGACTGATGATTATACCATCCAATAACATTACCAGAGTAACACCAATCAAACATGTATGCATCGTATAAACTGATACTTCATTCATCCAGTCACAAACCCTTCTGCCAATAGAATCATATGAACAAGAAATCATACCAGTCAATCTCTTTGCATCATATAAATGCACAGCCAATCACAATGAAATCGAACCCCCTGCTAATAGGATCATAAAGTTACAGAAATCAAATATATAAAAAATATATGCAGCCGCTGCCAAATACGCCTCTGAGCTGAAACTGCAGTTGTTGCAGCAGATAGATGCAGAAGCCAAAACATCCTGTCAGCAATAGCTACAGATCTCTCTCCTGTCAGCAATGGCTACAGCAAAGAATGATGGGTAAAAAGAGTATTATGGGAAATTTCCTGTTCCCTTGCAAATTTTCAAAAATTTTGCAAATATTCTGGTGTCACATATCTCGCCGGTGTCGGACTGGCCCACTGGGATACCAGGAAAAGTCCCGGTGGGCCAAGGTGTCAGTGGGCCCTTATGTTGCTAGACATTTGGCCTGTTTCATGGCCATTCCCAAATTCTATGAGAACAAAGAGGCTAAATAGATGGAATAATAGATAATAGTATGTAAAAGAAAGAGAGTAGGAGAATAGAGGTTGAGTGAGGAGAGGAAGAATAATAGTACTAAGAGTGGGCCCCTGGTCTAAGATTAATTGGTGGGCCCCTGGTCAAAGGTTTTTGGGTGGGCCCCTGGTGTCCCAGTCCGACACTGTATCTCGCTATCAAGTAAACCGGGCATTAATTTGTACGTAGTGTTATTTTCAGCAAATGCGATAACTGGCAAACACCTATTCTTGCTCAAGAAAATTAGCAAATTTATATTTACCACAGGTTAGTAAACTGGTGAAAACATATTTGGCAATAAATTTGTCTATATTTTGTCCGCATATTTTTACTGTGCTTTAGTAAACGGACGCCATAGTTAGTTAGTCAAAAATGTAATGTGTAAAGGCTGGAGATACTGGTTTTCTAGCATAATATCCAGAACACTGCTTCCTGCTTTGCAGTTCTCTTGGTTTCCAGGCAGTAACCAATCAGTGACTTGAGGGGGGGCCACATGGATCAAAACTGTTTGCTTTTGAATCTGACCTGCATGCTGAGGATCAATTGCAAACTCCCTGAACAGTTATGTCCCATATGGGCACCATTAAAGTCGTGGACTAACTCAGAGTTAGAGAGCTGAAAAGCAGTTAGTATTTTTGGCTAACTATATTAGAAACATTTTTTTATTTTGCACAGCCTATCTATTTACCCAGTTTTTATTTTTATTTTGCACAGCCTATCTATTTACCCAGTTTTTATTTTTTATTTTTTTTAAGCCACATAGGGTGTTTCTTGGTGCTTCTACATTTACTTCTTAGGGGAATAAATTGAGAACAGTAACAATTTATTATTATTTGCAATGCCAACCATTGCTGTTCTGTGTTTTTAGCAGAACAAATAATGACTCAATCTATGCTCTGCAGGGCAGCCCTTAAGAAGCTAAAATCAGCTTTATTTGTGTAAATATGCTTATTTGTTTTTTGCACCAGACATTAAAGGAGAAGGAAAGCTACAGAGGCATTTTATTGCCAATAGATTAGCTGCAATAGTGCAAGCTAGAATGCTATATTTATTCTGTAAAATGTTTTACCATACCTGAGTAAAAAGCTCTAGAAGCTCTCTGTATGTTTAGAATAGGAGCTGCAGTATTAATGTGGTGTGACATCACTTCCTGCCTGAGTCTCTCCCTGCTCTGGGCTCAGATTACAGTAGAGAAGGGAGGGGTGGGGGGAGAGGAGCAAACTGAGCATGCTCTTGCCCAGGGCAATGAGGTTTAAGCTGAAGGCAGGAAGTCTGATATAGAAGCCCATGTGTACACAATAGAAGGAAAGAAATGCAGTGTTTCTTTTGACAGGGGACTCAGAGCAACATTACTTTGGGGGTTTACTGGTATATTTAGATGGACCTTTCTGATAAGGCTTACTTAGTTTTAACCTTTCCTTCTCCTTTAAATAAGATCACATTATGGTCACTATTGCCCATGGGTTCAATTACTTGCACATTTTATATACCTTCTGGGTCATTAGACATCACTAGATCCAGTAAAGCATTTGTCTGGTTGGCTCCTCAACAACCTGTGCCATAAAATTGTCATGCAACAAGTTTATAAACTTGCTCCCATTAACAGACCTGACAGTAATGTTGGCCAGTCAATATCTGGGTAATTAACCCCCCCCCCCATTATTATTACTTTCCCCAAACTAGGAGCCTTTTATATTTGCATCAGGAGTAGGGATGGGTGAATTTGACCCGTTTCACTTCGCCAAAAATTCGCTGACGGCGAAATGACGCTGACGGCATTAAAGTCTATGGGCATCAAAAAATTTTTGACGCGTGGTGAAATCCAATCACATCATATTTCCCCTCCACAGCCAGCACCTCCAGCTCTCCCATTTTACCAGTCAGACTCCTTGCATTTGCAAACATACATTTAATACTGGTACCAAATTGCATATTTGACAGGAGGACTTCCCTGTCAACTGTACCTCCAACCATATATCTTCCCCCATTTTCCCTTCCTATGCCCACTGCCTCATCTTACCTGTCTTCCATGGGATCCTTTACTGCACCCCAACACCTAGTTTGAAATCACCTCCAACCCTCTAGTCATCTCCCCCAAAGCAGCTGCACCATTATCATTGAGGTGCAGCCCATCCCTGGCAAAAAGCCTGTAGCCAATTGAGAAATCAGCCCAGTTCTCCAAAAAATTCAAAGCCCTTTTCCCTACATCAATCTCTCAACAACTCATTAATCTCCCTAAGCACCTACTGCAGGGGCGTAACTACAGAGGAAGCAGACCCTGTGGCTGCAGGGGGGCCCAGGAGGTACAGGGGGCCCCATGAGGCTCTCATTGATGAGGAATTTGAACATATATTGGTAAAACAGGACAAACACTGGATATGTTTGGGGCCCTAAAATTAATTTGCTGTGGGGCCCAGCAACATCTAGTTACGCCACTGACCTACTGTCTTTGTTACGTTGCTTGTGGCACAGGTAATATCTCTGAGAAAATGACCTTCGAAGTCCTCAGCCTCAACTTTACAACTAGTTTTTTAAAATTATTCTTGAGGGCTCCCCCCCCATTACCAGTTTAATAAATGAAATTTAAACTGATATCTTAATCAATTTTATGGGAGCCACTAAATTAACTAAATAAAATGACTGCTCAAATTCCGTTATAAATATATATTCTCTGAATTGTGTTGAGAGCAATAGTTAAACCTCTCTAAATTGAGTTACAGCTATTTGATAGAAAAGGAGAGGTGCTTCTTCAAGTTTGGTATATTATAATGGATAGCTAGGTCCTTAACTTAAATGAATTGGGCAAATATGCCGTTAATACTGTGAGTTATAATTACACATTCAAAATAATGTTACAATAAAAAGACACAATAGGTAGCTATCTCTCCCCTCTTTATTCTTTTAACTTCTCTTAACAGTTATAAAATGTTATATAAAATGTTATAAAATGTCACCAAATATTATATGAATGATACTGTGTTTCTTACTGTGAACTGTAATGTCTTAAACTGCTACAAATTGTTATAATGTTGTGGATTTGAAACATTGTTTTTCCGGACTGGGTTAACAGTGGGAAGAAATACGTCAGTTGTGATGTCACCTCCCAATACTTTTAATGGAATTTTGTATAATAGACACTTATGCCTATGGGTACGTGTTAGGAGGGTTGTTCGGACAAAAAAGATACTTTTTATAATCACCGCTGTCTCAGGTTCCGTGGAGTGCGTGCCAATTTGGAAGTGCATCTGTTCTGAGGCTTCCCCCCTCTAACTTTGTAATTGCTCTCCAAACTTAATTACAGATTCTAGAAATGTCTCATGACATGCTGGTGGCAGTGCCATCTATTTTGCTATTATCTTGTCTGTTTTGCAGGTTTTTTCATTTTCAAGAAAATGCTGTAATGAAAATATGAGAAAGGCAATGTATTACTGTGTAGGTGCTTGCAACTAGCAGACATATGTTTTATGCTTTCCGTGGCAATTATATGAACACAGAGTAGATACTTTTCATTTGAGATCCTCTTGCATTCACGAGACTGTTGTCCCTTTGGGACGTGGAGGCAGTCTCCAGTGAGAATCCTGCCAGATATGTGTCCACCTGCGTCCCTTGCTCTTTTTTTATGTCATGGAGGTATTAAACATATTTTTCTATCTCTGACCCTTGTTTCTGGGCATCTGTCATTGGTCCTGGACCCACACACAACACTATATTCACTCTTCTGAAGTGTAATTTTGGCAAGATAAACAAAAATGCACTGTATTCTTAATATGTTTGGTTAGATAATAATGAGATTTCTACTGTAGTGCTACTAGGGATAATTCTTATATTTAAATATAATGTGTTTGCATTGCTATCAAACATACTGAGATAACTATGTAATTTTTAATCACTATTATTATACAGGTACGAGACTTGTTATCCAAAACACTCAGGACCTGGGGGTTTCCGAATAATGGATCTTTCCATAAAAAATAAACCCAATAGGCTGGTTTTGTGTTTTTAAGCACTTCCAGCATCTTTCTATGAACTGTAAGTATACTGGGTACATGCATGCAATCATGTCTGAGTAAATTTGGTGCTGTAGTCCAACAATATCTGACTGCACTGCTTCCTATCATGCACTGCAAATCAGAGACAGTAAGAGGAGATAAATCACTATAATCAATATTTTCTATTCTTCTACATGTAGAAGGAAAAGTATATTGGCCTCTCTCTCTTATTTGTAGGTATTGTAAAATACCTATTAATTCAGAACTGACCTCTTCTAAGCTCAATGAGGAAAATACCCTATTTAATATGCATTAGCAGTGGGATTGACATTGGAGTGATAATGCAAACACAGTGAGCTTACAATGAAATATTTTCATCTGCCCTGTGAAACAGTTACATGGCAGATGTAGTACAGGTATGGGTCTTGTTATCCAGAATGCTTGGGACCTGAGGTTTTCTGGATAACGGATCTTTCCATAATGTGGATCTTAATACCTAAGTCTACTAGAAAATCATGCAAGCATTAAATAAACCCAATAGACTGGGTTTGCTTCCAATAAGGATTCATTATATCTTAGTTTGGATCAAGCACAAGCTACTGTCTTATTATCATTAAAGAGAAAAAATAGATAATTTTTAAAAATCTGGAGTTTCATTTATAATATTCATATTTCATTATAATGGAGTCTATGGAAGAGAGCCTTTCTGTAATCCGGAGCTTTCTAGATAATAGGTTCCTAGATAATGTGCTGTGTTGTGAATTGTAGTTTGCAACTACCGTGGTGCTAATAAATACATAAATACAGATTGTATGTTGTATTAATGAAGGCCCAACCAAGATGTTGCACACAGGGGTCCTGTAATTTTTAAGTACATTGCTACCCTACTGAGTAGATATTTGGTAGATATTAGATGTGTAGTTTAACATCATTGAATAAACAGATGGTGAGTTACAATATCCTTGTCTTCCATCTCATTATTGAAGGAAAGGGAGGGAAGGGAAAAGGGTAAATGGGATGGGGGTAGGAATGGAACTGAATGTAAATTGGGTCCCTTTTCTTTTGATCACCACTACATAATATAATGGAGTAGAATCATTCTCCAAGGTATTACAGATTTGATAGGGAGTCCTAAATTGTGCATCCTCCATCTCATTTGAATAGCCATGTCCAGTGGAATACCCCAGTTATAAAAAAAAGAGAGAAATTATGGCAAAAGCACTATATGGAGATTCTACTAAATGAGGTACTAAATGGAGGTTATACTACAATGCTCCAGGAGCAACAGTGCAATATAAAATGCTCTTTACTAAGTATCACATATCAAACTATGGCATATTCTGCAGCCATCACTAATACTATGCAAATGCAAAAATGCAATGCAGAAAGAATCCCATAGGTAAGGCTAACAGTAAAATACAATAATAATTAACCCTATACTTACAGATATCATGTATTAACTTATATCATGCTGTTTTTGAATAATTATATTTTGGTGTCCCATAATATAAAATGCTAAATATATTTATGGTTTACAATAACCACCTTCTTTCTTAAAGCAACATATCCCAATCTCTGTACTTTCGTCGCTTTAGTTCCTTCTTTACAATGTGCCAAAGCAATTTTGTAAATGAAAACAAACGTTTGTTTAATTGAAGAGTTTATGAATAACTTTTTTCCCTTTCATAGGTTTCTGCTTTGTTGTTAATTTTGGATGCTGCAAATTTCATTGACAAACATCTGGACATTGTAAACCCCCATCATTTGTTATTGGAATGTGAAAAAAAAACCTGGAAAGTTATGTTACCCTCAAGTGAGTTTTTTTTTTTTGGACTGCTGAGCATTCTAGAACAGGATATCCAGCTATTCAGCATTGCACTCACAGGTGGCTCACTGTCCAGCTGTATCAAGTTTCCTGCCATGAGGTTAAGAGAGTCCAGAGGAAGAAATGTTTCTTTCCTGCTGGAAAATGTTTTTTATCTGCAGAGAAAAATATGTACTGCAGTGGCAATAATGCCTACACAGCAATGGGTGTGTAAATGTCTGCAGAATATAGATTAGAACATACAACTTACCTACAGTTATAACAGCAGAACGAAAACAACAAAATAAATGTAAAAGGTGTATTTTAACTTTACTGTCACACTTTTATATTAATAACTGTTATTCAAATTGATGCCAAAGGTGCTGATCCATTTTTTATCCTATATGGCCAAAGGCGCTGATCCATTTTTTATCCTATATGAAGCATTCTACAGTTGAGAGACTGAAGTAGGACCGGCAGGAGGAAACTAAACTAAAGGACTAACTTTTTTCATTTCTGGTGCATATTTTGCATTTTGTGCAGTGTATTGCATTTAGAGAATTTCTGTTCAAATTGATGCTGTTTGTCACTACTTGGGTTCCATTAATAACCTGCTACACTATTATTCTGATAAATAACAGGGCTGTAAGTATTTAAATGCATTTCATGTTCTGTTGGTAATAAAAACACCAACATAGTGCTGGGCAGCTGGTGGGTCTTCTTCTCTGCCTCCCACTTCAGGAGGGAGTGCATGCGAC
Source organism: Xenopus laevis (assembly GCF_017654675.1). Lineage (NCBI taxonomy): Eukaryota > Metazoa > Chordata > Amphibia > Anura > Pipidae > Xenopus > Xenopus laevis. Next base: position 55,425,458 of record NC_054380.1, read on the forward strand.
TGGGAGCCTGGGGCTTTCCCCAATAAAGGAAGGCCCCAGTGGATACAGGGACTCCGTGATTTAATATTATATACACTGATGGACATAATCTTTACACCTTAATGTTGTTAGTACCTACTGTAATGCTACAATGCTGCTCAATTATTCCACATATACGTACATTTGTATATATATTTAAGTCACAAGTCAGAATGGTGGACTTCACAAAAAACATGCCCTTCTTGGTATCCTTTAACATAGAGTTATATTTTATTTCATAAAAATGAAGGAGTTGCAGGTACTGGGGTTCGATACAAGTCGAAAAGTGTAATGGACTGTACATCATTGTTGTGTGCATTTTCCCCCTCCTCATTTCTGCCCAGTTGTGTTTGTCTTTTTTTTAAAAGTGTAGGGGAGAAAGGGTTAACCTCCCTTTCTATTGGACGCCTTCTGGTGTCTAGGGTAATTGGTACCACAAAGTTTATAAAAGAGACTTCGTTTCTTTGGCTTTTACTGTGACAATGAATATTCTGTAATAAATTAGTGGTGAGGAAAAAAAATCCTTCAAGTAATTTAAAGAAGTATGAGGTTTATATATCAGCTTGATAACTGTTTCTCTACTAGTACAGCAAGGGTTTAGCTTAGAAAAACATTCTAAAATACAACATGCTCTGCATAGAAAGTAGCAGAGGGCTAGTTAATAATTACTGTAACATTACAATAGTTTAAAAGAGAATTAATACTCATTTTCAACATTATGGGTCCCAATTTTACTGAACATGCAAATTAAATCTCACACTCTCACAAACATATATTTGTTTGGAGTACTAAACCCAGTACTCAACATTAGGGTCACTGCACAGGCAGCTCTGCATTTGGTGTGCAAGTACAGAGTGGCTGGAGAAATGGCAGTGTGGTCTGTACAAGGATCCTAATGGTGTAAACCATGTTTAGTTTTTATTTAAAATACAAATATTTGTTTTCGTTGGAGTGTAACAGGTAACCTACATAGTTTTAATTAGCCATATTTTTGTAGAATTTCTTTGACTTATGCAAAAACTTCTTAAACAGAACCAGAATTGTGTCCGACATTGAAAGCATGAAATGCAAATTAACATCTCACTTGAGGTCTTTCTATGGATTTAGCTAATTTAGATGCCGGCTCTTTGTGATCAGGCATAACAAGAGATGACATTGAAGTTGTTGCAGAATGTTAAAATATAGGTCTTTGCTGAAGCAATTTGCATAACATATGTAATAACTGGATTGCCCTAAAGGCTTTCTAAACTTTATGATATAAAAGAAAATATTGTATTAAAAGTTTAAAGAGTTGCAGAAAAAGGGAACCTGCAACATACTTAATTTGACACTTTTAAAGATGTTCTAAACCCTCCATAAAACAATGCACCTCCTAGTTCTCTTAAGGCGTTATAATAAACGCAATTCATGAGAATTGTGCTTACCAGCACTGGGTCATCTTGATACGATATTACATACAAAGATATTTGTGTGGATTAGATTTACACAGATCAGACAGGATTTTTGTAGCAGATCAGAAGATATTTGTGCAATGATTGATTTTATAAATTAAGTTGTGCTTTTTTTGCTTGAATTTATCTCGTTGGGTCCAATGAGCCAGAGAGCGATGAAGGTTGGCAGAAATGTCCTACATTGTGGTTGGCTGGGAAGCCTTGACTCTGAGCCCCAGGGATAAGTCAAATGGGCAATGGGCATGGTGGGGGTAACTGGGTAGGCTGGGGCCCTGGGAGGAGGTGGATAACCTTGTATGGGGGCTTGGATAGGAAGTAGGACCCAGGCTTCAGTCTTGGAGGATTTATGGTGCTGCTACTGTTTAATGTTTGTAGTACAAATGGTTATGTTAAGTTATGTTAAGCAACTGCTGCCCAGTGCTCAGTTATGAGGTTATGGGAGGGGTAAGAGAAAGGAGGAATAGTAATACGGATCACCATACTGCACCTTTCATGGATCTTTGCCTCTCAAAACACTGAGGTTCAAAGATATGATCATATCTAAGTTTCATTGTAAGATTGATAGTATCTGACATAATTCTTATTTAAGATAAAATATAAAGTCTGTGATAGCTACTTTGGGGAACCAAGAGATTTAAAAAAATGTAGGTAAACTTTATGTACCTTTAAAGGGGATGTAAACTCTAAAACAGACTTTTTCGTGTCCAAAATGGGCCTTCCAAAATTGAGAGGGCCAACAACCAATTATTTAAAATCACTGTTAGTTTCTTTGCCAAAATTCATTTGTACGTTGTAAGTTTTCAAAAATGTAATATATGCTTTAAAGGCAAGCAAATTCCCTTATTCAGTTTGAATTCAATTAATCTGGCAAATGTTGAATATACAGTACATGTTTTTGATATTTCTCTAGTTAGAAAGGGCAAACAGAGTGGCTGAAGCTTCTCAAAGTTTGGTGCACATATAATTCCCTGTATAATGGACTTATGCTTTTCTGGTGTTTTGGACACGCGATTTGAAGGATTTAACTTTCCTTCATTTTCTGAGGTATGCCTCTCAATAATACCATGTAAATCATTCTTATTGCACAAACATAAGCTACCTTTCTCTAAATTTTAATTCAGTAGAGACTTTAAAAAAACTGGTCTTACTTTACAAAAAGTGTAGTTCTTATTCATTTAAGATTGTTGCAACAATGAAAGTATCATAAATGGGCTTTCCTAATGATGTTATCAGGAAAATTGGTCTATGGGACCGAAACAGATTTCCTATTTATGATAGAACTTCTCTATAAGATGCCAATGCTAATTAATCTTGATGATTTTTTTTATAGATGAGCTGTCTGAGATGGTTTGGATTATAAGGGAATCTTATGTTAGGCCATGAAGTATGCAGGGATTTGTCCATATGGAGTTAATGTGGGGACTGATTTAGATTTAAAGATTGCAAGATGGATGAGGCTTAGTGGATTAAAAAATATGTTTTCAATTTTAGCTTAAATTGTTGGGTGATCCTCTCAGCCAAAACTAGAACAATAGCCGATATCTGAATAATCAAAAGGGTTTATTTGTCTTACCTCCATGATGATGCCTGAAGTTGTGTTCATCTGGTCTGAATAATTTCCAGATGAACTTTGACAAATCAGGGGAGCTGGAAACCTTAAAATATATATAAGCGAAATCTGAATCTATCCATTTCAAACTTTAGTCCATTAATATTTGGGTTTTTCATTATTACAAACTTGATAGAGATGCAGACTTATTTAGGTCTGGAAGGATCCATTTATTGCAAATTGGGATGGATTGGCAATTTAGAGTAATACGCAGGTGAAATGCTTCCAAATTCAAAGGGTTTTAGGAGTTAGGCATAGTTGGTGTAGAGGAGCGTTAGTATTAGCAATTGGCTCAAGCTATGTTGATGGCTGGATAACTAGTAATAATGTTAAGGTGATCTTCTGGAGTTATCAGGGGCTGACAGGACAGGAGTTTAACTTAACCTGTTTGTTAATAAGCAATCTGCATCTTAGCACCACCATATTCAATTGTTAGTGTGTTATGTTTATAGATTTTAGTATAAAGTCAATAATAGCTGCCTGTGTCTATTAGTGGAAAAGGGGTGTGGTTTAGCGTGTTTCTCATTTGATAATTCAGATGTTGGGAGGTAAGTGTAAACTGTGTTGCTTGGTGTTTGGAGCTAGAAAATAACTGGTTAATGTTCTGGTCGAAAAAGTTTTATTGTGCAGTGTTGCTGCAAAAAGCCATCTCTATGGTTGCTGAACTAGAGCTCCCATCTAGAATCCTGGTTATAGTTTAGCAATACTGTATTTGGGTGGTACAACACTGCTATGACAAGTTTCTGTCTCCTATAACAGAGAATTATCTAGTCTAGAAAAAAATACACAACTCAATGAATTACACAAATATTTTGAAAGCAAAAAACAAACTGTTCTAATGTCTCTGACATAGTTGGAACACTGTTAGTAACCATAAAACCATAAAACAGCTAACACTCATAAGCCTCATGGAATGTTAATGATTGAGATATTTACAGTAAAATGCAGCTGCAAAAGATACTTGGTGGCCAGAAATATGAGATGAGCTCTGACTTAATATTATTGGAATAACTTACGCCAATATAAAATAATATGAAATATGTCAACTTTAAATGTCAAATATCCATAAATGAGATTGCCTCATATGACCCTTGGTGCGGAGTAAATACTTGAATCATGTTATACATGCTAGCCAATGTTTAAATAATTTCATGCCTCTGATATACTGCTAAACCTTTCTGTTCTGTAGTCACTACAAGCAACCACCTTAACAAAAATAAAAAAAATGGTATTCTAACCCAGGGACTTTAATCCATGGACATTATAATACTACAGAAAAAAACATAGGCAATCCCATGATATCAACCTCAGTATGTAAAACATGAAGCCTCCACTATTGCCCCACATAACTAAACTAAATACTGGAGACAGGATCTGGACTGTGACCAGGGACAGGAATATGACTAGAATCCAGGACCGGTTTAAAAACTGTGCATCCATAGGCCGCTTGGCCCAGCCCCCCTTACCTGACCTGCTCACACATCCAAACACCCACCACCCACTTGCACACCCCCAGTACACTACAAACTGTGCTCACTCCAGCCTTAATAGATTACATTTTTGCCTAACCAACCATATTAGGATCAGGATATTAGGAACATTTTTTTTAGTTTGCACAGTTTTTATTTTTACACTAAACTGTTCCTTTAAGACCAAAAGAGTATTTTGGTCTTTAGGTCTTAAAGGAACAGTTTAGTGTCTTTTGAAAAGATGGCTATATAAGGCTTATTCTGTGAGGTTTTATTTTGAGTATACCACTCTCTACTTTCTTGTCTCTACTCTCTTGTGTTCTGGTTCAGTCTCCCCCCATTTGTAAATTTTACCATTCTAATTCTGTTATTTTTTGAATGCATCAAGGCAAAAGAGTTAGTACTAGTTATTTACTCAACCCATATGAGTGCATTAACATGTAGCCTTACTGCTAACTACTTTTACAACTAAAATAATTGATTTGGATTGTTCTTTGCAAACAGTGTAGAAGAGCTCAGGTATTTATCAGATGTTTATTAGCATCTTGAAGTCTTGTTTCTAACAAAATGCTTACAACAAATAAAGAACGGCTGAAGGAATAAAAGACACAAGAGTGTGTTTAATAAAAACATGCAGGATTTTTAAAAAAACTCATTCTGAGAACATATTCAGCTTTATGTCTTCATTACTATTAGGAACAAATGCTTCAGACATCTTTACCAGCAGTGTTTGTAAACACCATAAGCACTGAAGTTGTCAGTGGTGGCCTATCTGCACACTATTGCATAATTATGCTGTCTGTCTTTATTCATTCAGTGTATTTTTGCGCTTGCTGGGCCAGAAAGAATAGGTCTGTGTAGCAGCTGTCATTGTGTTTTTGCTTTTCTCTCTATTGTGTGCCAATGTTATAATTCACCAGCTGACACCCGTCTTGGCAGTGATTAGATGCTGCTATTCAATGCCAAAGCAACAACAGTACTCTGAAGTCAGAGCTGTGACACAATTTATCAGCAGTCTCATTATCAAAGAGGGTTTCTTTTAATGACCAAAACCACCTCATTTTTCTTTCTCTGGCATGTTCAACAACTGAAAAAAAAAAAAATTAAAGGAAAAAAGATAGCACAATAGTTTGGTTTAAATAACTTAATATGTTCTAAAAAATATGATTTTACCTGCAAAAGGTGTGTAATTTATATTAGTGTTTAGTTTTGAATGCACTGTTTGTGAATGCACTTATATTCTGCTGGCTGCCCTATACACTGAAGACTGTATAATTTGTTTACTGTTGATCAGTACATTTTATCATATTTGCAAATCTAACACTACAAAGGAAAGATAAAAAAAATCATGTAAAATTGCTTATCATTCTTTTTAATTTGTATGATATTTTAACATGTTCTAATATCAAGTGAGTCCAAAGAATGAGCCTAGGATAGGTAGAGAGGCAGAGCCATGACTTGGGGTTATATAGGGACCTGGGTAAATTATATAGTTTGGGATGATGGTATATGCTGCTCATCACTATTGCCTCCCACTTCTCCCCCCACCACATTCCTGCTATCCCCACCTTCCCAATACATTCTCCTTACTGCCCTGCTACCCAAGCTATACAACTGGTCGGGAGGGGTGAGTAACTGCAAAAGGGTAGGGTCAGAGTAGGCAGAATAGGTATGTGCCTCTCCCACTGTTGTACCATTGGCATTTGCCTCTGAAGCAAAAAGTGGTTGGATCATTAGGTTGAGGACAGCAGGAGAGAAGACAATGTCTGGGGGGGGGTGGTCTGGTACTGACATTGTAGGTTGCAATTGTAAGTGGCATGTCTGGGCTGACACCAAAAAGAGGGTAAATAAATTAACAGGCCTGGAACTAGGCTTGGGAGGAAATGGGCACAGTAGGCAGAGGAAACTTAGAGATTTGGAGGAGGACACTTATTCAAAGTCTTGGTACTGGGTTGTTCAAGTGGTTAATGTTGACTCTAATGTTATGTTATTATACGTTTTGATAACTGTCGCACAGCCTTCAGCTGCAAGTTATTACACATCCATGTTTATCTACTGTGATTGTGTATAGTGTATGATATCAGTGTAAGTTACAATTGTTTTGTGTGGTGTTAATAAATGAGCCTTTCCACCCACATTTGGTGTTGTGTGAGTCTAATTGGTGTGAAATGGGGAGTGGGTATTTAGGTGCAGTTATTGTAATATCATGGCTTTAAACAGTAGTGCTGCAATGCTGGCTATAGCTGGTTACCTGACTGGGCAGAAATCAGACCTATAATTCTCCCTCTTTGCCAGCTAACATCTTGTCATACACGTGTCCCGAGATGCTTCTGGCATCAGTCACTTGTCTCTTGGGCAACCTAGCGATCAGCCAGCACTGCAGGACTTTACTGCTATTTAAAATCATGATATTAGTGGTATAAAACTGCTGATAGGTAAAGAAAATAAAAGAAGATGACATCAAGGTAACGGTAAGATATATTGGTTAATGTGATAAGTGTTTAGCGAAATTGCACTTGCATTTATCACACAAAATGTACCATATCGCATTGAATTGAATCAATCCTTTAGTCTGACTGATCAACTGGCCAGAGAGAACAGCATGAAACCAGCTGACCAGACAGAACAGCAGGGGGTTCATCAGTTACACATTTATAATATAAGCAGTGTAAAACTGCTATAATTATTATGAAATCTAAAGATTGCTCAGAAGAGCACTATGAACAATTTTATATTAAAGCCTTTAAATTTGGAAAATCTTAATGGATTCTAACATTGAGGCTGTCAGATAAATCAATAGTTACAATAAGGGGGTTATTTACTAAAATCTGACTTTTAAAGGGGAAAACACAATTTTTTCATAGAAAAAAAACTAATTTTTCGAGATTTATTAAACGCTGATGCTGCTAAAAGTCAGAATATAAAAGTACTCCATCTCAAACCTGCCAAATTCATGTAGAAGTCAATGGCAGATGTCCCATTTACAATTGGAAGATATCCTAATCTGCACTGTGTTTCATTTAATAATCCAAGGATTTTGTGGTTTTCAGGATATAATCCAAAAAAGTCGCAGTTTTTGGGAGTCAAATCCGAAAAAGTTGTAGTTTTCATCAACAAATGAGGAAATATCTGGGGTTTTTTCACGATTTTAAAGTTTTTTTCCGCATCAGATTTTTTGGTGAAAATCTATTGATAAATACAGTAAAAAAGGTACACAGGAGTTTGGTCGCAGTGGTTTTAAGAAAATAGTGAGAAATTTTAGGAGTTAAATAAATAGATGTTTCAACATTTCTGAACTGCACTATAAAAGGAAAAGAAAATATACTACTGTGAAAAGTTAAATAGCAATGTTCACTTAATAAGAGCAAACTTTAAGGGTAACTAAGCCTACAGCTACTAGAGCAGAAAAGGACATTTATGTTTGGGTCAATGCAATTAACTGCAAAGTGACTTTTTAAAAAAGCCAATGTTTCCTGTTTGACCCCTTTCAGGGAGTTATTAGGGTTACCAATCAGTTTGGAGGGCAGGTAACCTTGCATACTAAACTGTTACTGTGAAACATACCATTAAGAATATAAAACTTATTCATTTTTAAAATGTAAAATATAAAAATGGTAATTTAATAGAAAGGGTCTAAAAAAACCTCTGATTATGTTGCACAATTTGCAAAAGACTTTTGTGAAATCTAGTTTTCACAAAAGTGAGCAATTATCACTCCAGTAGGTAGGATTGGAGCCATGTGGGGTCATTTTGAACTATTCACATAAACAGAATTATATAGACGCCCATGTATAACCTGTTTTGAAATTCTTTTGCAGTGGTGTAAACAACATTCATCCTTTCTAAAACCAAGATTCAGAACAACCATATCTGCTCACAAGGTTAAAACATACAACTCACTTTCTAAACACTGGGGGGAAATGTAAAAAAGTAATAACTTGAATTTTTGTGACACATATATAATGGCTTTTTCAGTAAGATGTTACATTACATGCACTGTACACTGGTGCCAACTATAACATTCATATTCTTTCTTCCACTGCAGCATGGAATTGCTAAATACTTTCTGAGCTTGCAAAAGCAATAATAAATCTAATTAAAGCTAATTAAATTATTGATATTAAAAAAGTTTGCATTGCACATATTTTCCTTTAAATTTCAGGAATGTATTAAAACTTACATATATACTATATATATATATATATATATATATATATATATATATATATATATATATATATATATATATATATATATATATATATATATATATATATATGTGTTATATATAATTATAGTATATAGTTATTAAGTTATTAAGTAAAACCTTATGCATTAGATGTACAAGGCTTTACTAGACTTTCTCTAATAAACAATTTATTACGTTATTTTAATGTACCGTAATTGTTGTTGTTGATCAAGTGCTTGTCTACTACAAAAATATGGTAATACAGTAATGTAAACAAACAAGGGACAATTAGCACCTGCTGTTTGGATAATGCTGTGTCTTAATTCATGTTTGTAGGTGGTACTGTACATGATTCCTGATATACTGGAATGCTCACTGGGAATACATAGTAGTTAGAGGGGACATACTTACTTCCTAAATTGAACTTTTATGCTGTCCCTAGTGCTCCAGACTAGGCATACCAACTGCAGATACAAAAAATGGCTAAGGTACGTTGATATGAAAAACTCATTCCCCTTTTAAAGGCAACAAACAGAGAAGGACAAAAACAGGCCTGCCAGCTCTTATAGTTGCACCAGTTTAGGGTACCTTATTGTTTTTATAATATGAGTGACACCAAAAGTATGACTTAAATTCTCAGAAGCTACATGGATTGATAATTCCATAATAGTTAGAGGGCTAAAGTTTTGGTCATCTATATTATTTCTTATAATGTTATTATAATTATCAATTTCAGATAATGTTATTGATGGTTGTTTCTTTATATTCACCATTTACATAACTGATAAATTATAATTTAAACCAAGACATGCATGCTGTAGAACATGCTCTATACTGGGCCATTAATACTGACAAAGTTTAATCAAGAACTGCTATATTTAAAGGGGTGGTCACCTTTAAGTTAACTTTTAGTATTTTGTAGAATGGCTCATTCTAAGCAACATTTCAATTGGTGTCCATTTTTTTTTATAGTTTTTGAATTATTTGCCGTCTTCTTTTGACTCTTTCCAGCTCTCAAATGGGGGTCACTGATCCCATTTAAAAACAAACGCTCTTTAAGGTGACACATGTATTTTTATTGCTATTTTTTATTCAGTTCCTCTCCTATTCATATTCCAGTCTCTTATTTAAATCAATGCATGGTTGCTAGGGTAATGTGGACCCTACCAACCTGATTGCTGAAATTGAAAACTGGAAAGCAGCTGAATAAAAAGCTAAATACAGAAATTTACATTTCTGTATAACATGCGGTTCCCTTGCCTGCCCAGAACTCTCCCCCTGGTCCTCTCATTTTAAATATTGGCGGCACCTGATTAACGGAGGGCTCCTCCCGCAGTGAAAGTTGTTGTTAAAGGCATTAGACTGAGCCGAAACAAGGACCTTGGGGTTTGTTCTGGGTTTGGGATACCAATCGTATAATCGGTATATTATATTGTTATTACTTTGAAACATTTAAATTTTTTGGTGTTACCCTTCCTTTAAGACATTTTTTGTATCCAGCTCTCCCCATTAAACAAAACAGGGACTGTTTTAAGGTAGTGAGTACAGGGCAAAGATTTTTCATTCGTTGGGCCCTCACTGCCCCAAGAAATTTGTGACAGAACAACAAGGCAGGCAGTAAAACATAGTCTGTGCTTACTAAAGAAGTCATGGTCGCCAGGTGTACTGGCCTGAACCAACATCCATGGGAGGAGAATGACACCAATAACATGACAGAAAATAACAAAACACTATTAAAGCCTGTGTAAAAAATTAAATAGTATTGCATTTAAAGGGGATAATTGTGTGACAAAAGTTTCCCTTAAATGAACAGTCAATTCTGTCTTAAAATCTAAGAGGTTAACTGGTCTCTATTAATGAATAGCTTAATGTATCTAAATTTACCATGTGTAAAACAGAAACTAAGTTATGATGGTTATTTATTGGTCTTCTGTATGTATTGCTATAAAGCAGATGGCCATATAAGATAAAATAGGACCCTTGCTTCCTTAAAAGTCTGAGAAATTACTCTACTGGTATTGGATGTTTTTACACACATTACAACATATTAAGGGGCACATTTACTAAGCTCGATTGAAGGATTCGAAGTAAAAAAACTTTGAATTTCGAAGGTTTTTTTGGGTACTTCGACCATCGAATAGGCTACTACGACCTTCTACTACGACTTCGATAGTCGAAGTAGTGTCTCTTTAAAAAAAACTTCGACTACATACTTCGCCACTTTAAACCTACCGAGCTACAATGTTAGCCTATGGGGACCTTCCCCATCAGTTTTCTAAGGTTTTTTTGATCTAACGATTTTTCCTTCGAGCATTCGATCGTAGGATTTGCGGAAAATCCTACGAATTCGATATTCGAATTTGTAGGATTTTACCTCGAGGGTCGAATTCGAGGGTTTATTAACTCTCGATATTCAACCCTTAGTAAATGTGCCCCTGAGAGTAAACAAACCATAGTAAAACCTATGAATCCCTTTCTCATGCATTGAGAAATGCAAGGTTCCCTGAATATAATTCAGTGTATTATTACCCTGTACCAATATATATTAATAATATTCATAAAATATAAATATTTCTGTTCAAAACATACTTAAAAAGTTGCAACCAAATGATGAATAGATTTTGACCAAGCACCATTCAAAACAAAAAGATTTATAACCATGTCCTTTTTCTGTTATCAAAGGAACATTAAATAAAATTTTACCATAATTATCCTACAACCAATATCCAAATAGCAGTGCAATTGTAGATGGTTTCAGAATAGGTTTTGCAGCATAATATATTGGTCAATCTCTCTTTTTTTTTTTAACAAAAATGTGATCCTAAGTGACTAGCACATAGGGGCACATTTACTTAGCTCGAGTGAAGGATTAGAAGGAAAAAAACTTAGAATTTCGGCTTCGTTCGACTATTCGACCATTCGATAGTCGAAGTACTGTCTCTTTAAAAAAAACTTTGACCACCTACTTTGCCACCTAAAACCTACCGAGCACCAATGTTAGCCTATGGGGAAGGTCCCCATAAGCTTTCCTTGCTTTTTTTGATCGAATGAAAATCATTCGATCGATGGATTAAAATCCTTCGAATCGGTCGAAAATTCGAAGGATTTAATCCTTCGAATCGAAGGATTTAATCGTTTAATTTTTCCTTCGTTTGTTCGATCAAACGAAATGCGGTAAATCCTTCGACTTCGATATTCGAAGTCGAAGGATTTTACTTTGAGGTTCAAATATCGAGGGTTAATTAACCCTCGATATTCGACCAATAGTAAATGTGCCCCATAATATTGCCATATTAAATTAGTTTTTATTTAGCATCATTTATTTAGTCAGATTTAAGTCAGATTTTTTGTGGTCAGACTTTTAAAGGGAAAAAACATTTTTTCGTAGAAAAAAAATAAAATTTAAACCCCAATGGTGTTAAAAAAGTACTCCAACTCAGACCTGCCAAGTCAATGGCAGATGTCCCGTTGACATTTTGAAAATATCCTGATCTGCCCTGGGTTTCGTTCAATAATCCAAAGATTTCATGGTTTTGGGCGTCAAATCCGAAAAGGTCGAATATTTATTGATAAATTGGGGGGGAGGTCTGAGTGGAATTGGTTGGAGTGGTTTTCAGAAAACAGTGAGAAAATTTCGGATTTTGATAAATAACCCCCCCAAACTTTCCCACTCACAATATACAGTACACATAGAATTTAACTGTCACAGTATAAGGCTGATTAGTAATTAAAACAGATAATTACTACATGACAACACAGAAACTTGTGCAACCAGCATCAGAATGTAAAATCAACCTTGTAGCATCAACATATATCACAAGCAAGCCTTATTTCCTGCTTGCTAATTTATGACAGCTCCTAAGCTTAGCTTCTCAACAGCTGCTTAGAGCCCACTGAGCATGTAACGCTTTCCAAGATGGTGACCCCCTGTGACAAGTTTGAAGTCTTGGATTATTGCTGCTATCGAGAATATGAAACTTTAGACTGGTGCATTAAGTTCAGTATATAGAATACAGCATTTTTAGCCATATGCATTTTTAGGATGTAGTTCTCCTTTAAGGACTAAATTAGAAGATTAAACTTAATAAAAACAAGCATGGGGTGAGTGCAGTCCCCTGTTGGAGCAGCCATGGTGCACCCAGACGCCTAGTCAGTTGGACCCTGGTACACAGATTAACGATTTCCAAGATTTGGTTTCTATAAAAGTTTGTGGCTAGATTTGCTTTAAAAACAAATGGCTTTTTTAAAATAAATAAAATGGCGTGCTGTAACACAATCATGGTAGTAAAGATACTTAAGGGACATGCATATTAATATTTCCAATTATGTGCTAACAAATAAGGAGAAAGATTTTTTTGTAAGTAAAAAGTAGTAAAAAAATACTGTAGAAATCAGTGGATAAAAAAATAACATACATTATTTGCAAAAGTTTTTGCACAGTTATATTTTATTTCACCAACTTTAAAACACAGGAACAAAAAAATAGTAGTTGTGATACTTGCAAAAGTTAGGACACGCTAGTAAAGCTGGCCATGCACATAAACATACACTAGTTTGGAGATCTTGTCTTATTGCTCTACATTGGCATTTAGAATTTGCTGATATTTCAGTCTATTCTCCCCTCTACATGTACAGCTCCTTTGTAGTCATAGGAGTTTTTTTACTTGCCTTTCTGGTATTTTTCATTCATTTTGTAGCCTTCTCATGATTTGCAGGCATCAGTTTGCTATATATTCAGTTTCTCAGTATGTTGTTTAGTGGAGCCCATGTTTGTTGACGATAGCCCAAATTTGGTGTTTTAGATCTTCAGTTATCAACAGCATGACAAGTCCTAATCAATAGCAAGGTCTAATGAGGTAATTAGAATCAGGAGCCTTGCAAATGAAGTGTTTTACTGGATAAACTTTTTCATTTAACTGTATTTGCTTCTTTAATGTTTTACTGCTTGTTTGTGTTTTTATTATCAGAGAGGCTGAATTTTAGCAACACATATAAGGGCTTTAAAGTCTGCAAAACTCTTAACTATGAAAGTCACACTTGCAAAACTACATCAAAACAAGCATTTTAAAAATGTAAGTTGTTATATGCTGTTATTGTTTTGAGTTCTTGTTGCCATATTGATAAAATCTGAGCTCTTCAAGTGCTTAACTGAATATTTCATGAGAAATAGAGTGGATTGTTAATCTTTTTTCAAGTACAGAAAGGACATCTTATTAGTTGGCAGATTTTTTTGTAAGTTCATTATTCTTATAAAAATGAACCAGACAGACTTCTTGTATAGTTTAACCCTAGTTTGCAGATCCAAAATTTGCTAAATTGTATTATGAAACAGATCACAAGTTACCTGTTGTCAAATTGACAACTCAAGCTATACAAAGTTCATGTAAGTTTCTGACATCCACTCCGAACTGTGTATGTGGCTATAAGTGTCCATTGAGGGTGGGAAAAGGGAGAACACGGCAAGAACAAGTGCCCCAAATCCCCATAATGGTATTTCAAATCTCAGTAACTGCTGATTCGGTGCATCTCTACTGATAACAGTGCAGGTCTCTCTGCCAGTTGCAGTCTGATACACCTTACAATGCATCTTTTTTGAGTCGCAGCCTGGTCATATAATGCAGAGTGTGTGAGAGTGAGACTGTGTTAGAAAATGTCCATGCTGCAGTTTGGGGGGGAAAGGCAAATCTGCTTGAGTCTGTTTGTGTTCTTGTGTATACAGTATGTGTGTGTGTGAGAGAGAGACTAACTGAATGTGTGTGTTGGGGGGGTGGTATGGCTACCTGTGGCTATATCAAGAGAACTCAAATCCCAGGCTCAGCTCTTCCTTATTTATTCTGTGAGGTTATATAGTGTGTAAATCTCTTCCTATAAACTCTTTTGTGTTCTGGCCCAGTCTCCCCATTGATTGGTATTTTTGGCATTTAAATTACTTGCAGCTGGGATAGTGACTGTTTGCTTCTTATTATAACGATCAATATCATTTTGGGGTAATGACACAAAATTCCCACAGTGGGAATTTACTCAAATGGTAGCCTCAGCAATAACTTCTCACAGCAGAAAGGACAATGGCATCCAGGTCATTTTAACAGAAATTCAAATGTTTTATTCACAACAGAGTTTTCCAAAGAATAATACTTATATTAAAAGTGTAAAAAAAAGTAGACGAAGTTGAAAAGGCGAAAAGACCTGAAGTCACGAAAATAGATGAAGTTGAAGTCCTGAAACGGCGAAAACACCCGAAGACACGAAAATAGACGAAGTTGAAGTCCTGAAGCGGCAAAAAGACCGGAAGCCACTAAAATAGCCAAAGTTTTAAACCCCTGGTCACCAATGTATTATTTAAGTACTCTATAGGCCCATGCCACCAATATTTTTTTAAACTTGTAGGAGGCCCTGCCCACCAATGTTTTTGTAAAAACTTATGGGGGACCCTGCACAATTTTTTATTTATAGGGGGGGGGGCCTGACCAGCAATAATTTTCTTTAACCTAGTTTTCCTTTCAATATACACTGGTGTAAACTACTTATAAATCTGCTCAAAATTATATGTACCAAAAAACTGTGTAAAAAGAATTGTAATATAAATGCCATACAATAAAGCTGTATATTGTCCTTCCATTATAATCAAGGAAATCAACAATTAAAAAGAACCTTGTGAATAGATTAGCTGACACTGAAGATTTGTGTGGCTTTGTATTGAACTTCAAGGGATACTGTTGTCTGAAATCATTTAAATGTTGCTGTGCTTGTTGTCACATTAGTTGTTTAGACTTTGTATATTTTATATCTTTTCACCTTCATATCTAAAGTTATTTGTCACAGGCCTCTCCAGTCAGAATGGCAGCCTTCTACCTAAAGTTTAATCGATGTGTCTCGTGAGACATCTGTACTCTAAAACTATGGTGCCTTTAATTAACAATTGAATTTCATTTTTCCATGAAGGAAATTTGTGGTTTTCCTATATTTTTTTAAAAAAACTCGAAAAATTCAAGATTTATCAAGTGTAAAAACCATGAAAACCTCAGGCAAGACTTTGGCAAGTACAGGTAAAAGGTGCTATAGAAGTCAGTGGGAGCTGCTCTGATCCTTTTGGGCCCCTTTAAATTAATTTGTATTTTGAGGTTTTTGGATTTTTTCTCCACTAGAAATTGTCAGAAAAACACATAGAGGTTTTAGATGTATTTGGCTTTTTTAGAGCATCTTTCAGTGCTTTTTTTCATTTGTGCTTTTTATATTCGAATCTTTAAATAAATTCAACGACAGTCGCGGCTTTTCAGAGTTTGTGAGTTTAGTCGTGGTTTTCAAAACCTCTAAAACCACTAAAATACAACCTTAAATAAATATGCCTTTAAGTGTGTATCTATAACTCCCTTCCATTACCGAGGTAAGACAGGAATTCAGTTTTAGTGAGAGAAAGGATGTAGTGATGGGTGAATCGGACCCGTTTTGCTTCACCAAAAATTAGCAAAATGGAGACAATTCGCCAATATGCATTGAAGTCTATAGGCAACAAAATGTTTTTTGAACACGTGACAAAAATTTTTTCACCCATTAGAATCTATGGATGTCATTTTCTTGGTGAAACTTGGCAAAAATGTTCAGTCATTACTAGTGTGATGATTAACAATAAACACCATAGAAGCTCTAAAACTAACATTTATCACAAATACATGTCAATTTTTTTTTGGGGCTGATTTACTTAAAAAATGTAAATTCCCCTCAGCTGGCTCTGTATTATATAATGCAACCTCTGATGCTAAACTAATTAAGGGCAAGATGCGGAGCGGACATTGGAACATTTCTGCATGTCATATGGGAATGTCCCCCAGTAAACAGATACTGGCAAAAAAATCTTCAATTCTTGGCAAATGAGTTTGCATTGCCAAATGTAATGTGCCAGAAGTATGTATCCTACATGTTATCCTTGACATACTACTGAATACACGCTCGGGTACATTGTTTCTCTTTCTCTTATTTTATGCAAAAAAAGTAATAGCTATGACTTGGATGGACTCTGGGGTCCCTGGATCAATTGCCCAAATACAAATGCTAAGTAAATGTTATGCAGTGTATGTACCCTAAGATAATGACTGCTAAATGTAATCTCCTTATTCTTTTCCCTATTTCTTTTAATTCTATCTTATAATTTCAATTTTGTTATGTTTAAAAATGCCAAAATAAAATACTTTAGGGCAAATACTTTGCATTACGCATTTACTGTTTTGTTCTGTTACTGAATAATCCCCCCCAAAAAAAGTAGTTCACCTTAAAATTAACCATTAGTACAGGTATAGGATCTATTATCTGGAATTTTTGGGACCAAGAATTTAATTATCTACATTGCAAAAACCAAACATGGAGTAGCATCAGTTTCCTAGTTTGCCCTGTTTAGCTCAAAAAATAACAAAACATTTTTTTTTTATTGTTATAACAAAAATGTTCAGCACAATCTGCAGTGATTAACATTACCCGACCTACTTTCTGTCGGCTGTTTAAAAACGGTATAAAGATTTAGATGAATAACTCATAATTCACCCACTTGGCCCTTAAAAAAATTCTATGAAAAAAGCAATCCTACACTTGAAATTAAACCAACATTTTACCTTGCCCACAGCAGCTGTGCTTTGAACCTCTGGCAACATTGCTGCCGGTTCAACCTGAATGAGAACTAAAGGAAGCCTATTTGGGTGAGAGGCATACTTACAGTAAATGAGATGTTGCTATATGAGTGCCCACAAAGTTATGTTGGGAATTAGCAGTTCAGTTAAATGTCTATCATTTTGTTCAGTGTAGGGTTTCTGTTTCCTTGACCATGCTGTACTGCTTGCCCTGATTGGTATTGACCCGGCCTGTCCCTTAACTACACTCCTGTTCTCTGTTCTACTCACAACTGTGGGCTGCTAGGAAGCGAGGAACTTTTTGGATGCCAGCTTTGTACACAAACACTGTATACCAATTGAAACCCTTGTTCCATCCCTCCGTCTGTTGGCGATTGATGGCAGTTCCCTCGGGTCTGGATTGATTTCTTCCCAGTCAAAAAATCTACTTATGTCCCTGGGTAATCATACTGAATTGATTTCTTTCTATGTTATTGCCCTCAAACTCCAATAATTCTAGGCCTCCTCTGGTTGTAGAGACCTAGGGTAGACTGGCTATCTAGCAAAATAATTCAGTTGAGTCCAGTTTGTGAATCCTCTTGTCTAAAATCTACCCATGTTCTTGCTGCAACTTCCCTTGAGGGGTTACCTATTCATTATTCATCTTTCACTGACATATTTTCTAAAAAAACAGCTGAGATCCTTCCACTGCACAGCCCCTATGGTTGTGCCATTGACTTAATACCAGGTTCCGCTCCTCCCAAGGGTAGAACTTATCCTCTATCTCTTCCAGAGTCACAGGTCATGGAGGAGTATATTAAGAAAAATCTGGAGAGAAGCTTTATAAGGCCTTCCACTTCACCTGCGGGTGCCAGCTTCTTTTTTTTTGTAGAGAAGAAGGATGGGAGATTGAGGCCTTGTATTCATTATAGAGGGTTAAATAAGATCATGGTGAAGAATTGTTACCCCCTCCCTTTGATCACTGAGCTCTTTGATAGAGTCAAGGGTTATCCCGTCAACATCCCATTGAAAGTTCCTTCCGCCAAGCTAGGGCCTAAATTTATGGTCTTTTTGTGTATCTGAAGTCATCAATCCTAGAACTGTCAGATCTGCCTCCTGAACTGAAAATTTTTAATTCATGTCATATTTATTTGTTAAAGCTGGCTAGAGCTGTACAACAGTCATCTCCTCCTTCTCCTCCAGTTTCTGTTGAAGGTCAGCCTAAGTATTTGGTGCAAAGGTTGGTAGAATCTTTCTAGGGGTAAGATGCAGTACTTGGTCCATTGGAAAGGCTATTGTCCTGAAGAAAGGTCTTGGGTTCCAGCCTCTGATGTTCATGTGGACCATCTCAAGTTGCAGTTTCATGCTAGGTTTCCTGACAAGCCTAGAGGTCCAGTGGCCCCCTCTAGAGGGGGAGTACCTGGTGGTCTAGGGCCCCACCATAAATCTTCTTTGGTGCTGTGCTCTGCACTACTGGGTTTTTTGACGCTGTGCTCGTATGACGTCATCAGGCACTGGTGTGAAATTCATATATTTAAAGGGCTTGTCTGGCAACTCATTGCCCAGTGTAAAGGTCTATGTCATAGTTCCTGGGTGCAATTGCTTGTGTTTCTGATCTGTTGCTGACCCTGCCTGTCCCTGACCTTGTCTAGTCCGATGCCTGTCCTTACCCTTGCCGGTGTATTGACTTCTCTCTTGGATCCTGCTTTGTACTGCTTTGGTATGTTTGACTTGGCCTGTGACCTTGACTACTCTTACGTCTCCTGAATATGTACTGCCTGTCCTGATTGGTACTGACCCGGCCTGTCGCTTGACCATGCTTTACTGCCTGTCCTGATTGGTATTGACCCGGCCTGTCCCTGGACCACGCTCCTGTTCTCCATTCTACTCACAACGTGTGGTTCCCTTGTCTGCCCAGAGCTCTCTTCCTGTTCCTCTTACGTTAAGACGAGTCGTGGAAGGGCTCCAAAGTGAATGGTGGTTGTGATAGGCGGAAGAGTGACCCGGACCTTGGCGCTAGTTCTGGGTTTGGGATTCTGATCATAACAAGGTGCTCATCTTAAAATTAAACTTTAGTACAGGTATAGGATTTACTATACATAATTCTTGACCAAGGGTGTTCCAGATAAGGGATTCTGTAATCTGATATCATAAATCTGTTAAAAACCATTTATACATTAAACATACCCAATATGATTATTTTGCCACAAATATGAATTCATGCAGTTTAGTTACCATAAAGTACAAGGTACAGTTCTATTATTATAGAGAAAAATTTAATAATTTTGAAACCTTAGAATTATTCGCTTAAATGGACTATGAAAGATGGCCTACCCATAATTCAAAGCTTTCGGGATAACAGGTTTCCAAATAGGTTCTGCATATAAAAATAAATTAAAAATAACAAAATGAAAGGCCTCTCCATCAACCTACATAGCATGTTAGGCTGTAAATATCCAATACAAGCTTTAAAAGCATATAAAATAAATGCTAACGGCCATTTAACAAAACATTTTTAAAAAAAAGTTAATGTAATGGCAAGCTTCCCCAGGTTTAAAAAGTTCTTGGAAAAATCTGGAAAATCAGTTTTCCCAAAATGCAGAGTAACTTGCCTTATAATTACAAAAAACATTTGAAAATCCTGGTGGAATTGTTTTGTCACCAACACAAATGTATTATAGAATAGTTAACAACAATACAAGGAACTGTTTAATTGTTACTAAGAAAGAAAAAAATATATGAAAAATGATTAAAACAATAGGAGCAGAAAGCCACATCTGCAGTGAAAAGCAGAGGTAGATTTAAGACATACCAAAAAGCTCCTGGAATGATAATAATCACAAAGAAGGATGGATTTTAGAATTGGATACAATAACAGTCCCCTGAAGCAATCAAGATTTTCATTATATGAACTCAGTAAATACCAAGGGGATCACATTTCCATAAAGCCAGACAGCAGAGCTATATTTTAACTGCTGTTCTGAAGTATTCAAATGTAACCATATGTTTTCCAAGAGACAAGTATGGCAGGTATTAAGAGCTGAACTGAGAACTTGGACCAACAAAAGACAAGGAGATCTGCTGGATTACAGTGAAACCACACAAACTAAACCTTGATGTCTGGTGAAATTTGTACTCCTTTAGGCTGGTGGCAGAAGAGGCTACAGTGGGACATTAGTCGTCCAGTGACAAATCACCTCTTCTTTGGGCGACTAATCTCCCCTAAATGCCTTACAGCTGGCTAGAATAAAAATTGCCTGTGGGATGGCACTTGGATCGCTTCAGCTTTCCGAAGTTGCCCCTATTTTACTTGTGAGGCAATTTCAGACGAAGACAAAGCATTCCGAGTGCCATCCTGCCAGCGATTTACATTCTAGCTGGCGGGAAGCCATTTAGGGGAGATTAGTCGCCCAAGGAAGAGGCAATTTGTCGCTGGGCGACTAATCTCCCCCAGTAGTCTCGTCTGCTACCACCCTTAAAGTCAAAAACACATTCACTTTCTGTTCTGACGTTGGGTGAGATTTTACCCATTGTGAATTGACAAAGTTTATAAAAGAAAACAACATACTACTGTTCCTAAATAGAAAAAATATATGTTTCAGTTTCCTTTTCATATATACTTTGCCAGAAGTCTGCTTTTTTGCTTCTTACATCAAGAAGATTACAGTATCATCAGTTCCTCTAGAGTTACAAATGTGTTCAAAATGATTGGATTCTTTTTGTACAGATGTTGAATCTGTTATCCAGAATGCTTGGGACCAGGGGTTTTCTGGATAAAAAATCTTTCCAATCATTAGATCACAGTACCTTATGTGTGCTAAAAATCATTTCAACATTAAACTGAGATAATTGAGATAATTTCGGACCTTGATAAATAACCCCCTAAGACTAAGGTTACCACGGGGTAACCTATGAGGGATAAATCCACTGAAAAACATAAATAGTTCTATGCAGACAAGGGGCCTAATCCTAAACAGCATACAATATTGAGTTGACTATATCAAGCAAATATTCAACTTTTACTAAAAAACAAATGGAAATACTTTTAGTTCCTCTCACTATTTTTAAAAGCTTTTCCTTGCCCACCCTTTATCAAAACATGCATCTATTTGAGAGTAGTTTGTAAAAGTAGGCTTGTCAGCTTTTGAAAAAGGTTTGAACAGGGACTTTTATTTTTGTCTGATATCTTGGATCTATGCCGTAATTTTTTTTTTTCCTTGTGTGTTCTCTAATGCAGAGTGGTATTAGAGATTACTGGTTCACAGAAAATCCTTTTAATTTTGTTTTGCTCATGTCTGCAAAAATTATTTTTGTGCATACTTTTAAAACAGGTGTGCAAAAATAATATTTCTTTGTACATAGAGGTGGTTGTCTCAGATAAAGTGCTAAATTATGTGTTTTCACTGAAAATTGTTTCTGTGCTTCACAAAGTTTTGTGCTGGCCTCAAAATTTGTACAAGTGCACATGAGTACATGATCGTTGCCCCCAAACTCTGGTAAACGATCTGTGTCTTACATATTTATTCAATTTGTCTATGGGTTCGCACACTCCCAGATACAAAAATTCAAAGACAAGAGTGGTATATATAAAAGACAATGTTTTACTTTTATGCAAAATAGACAAAGGGAACAGTTCAGTGTTAAATTAACAAATGCTATCTACATCATACAACAGTACATTTTAGATATATTAGAATATTGTGTTAACCTGTGTAGGGGTAACTTCTGGTTTCTGCACCTCATATTTTTATTTCGCTGAATTGGTGTGCCTTCCATCCATTGTTAACTCTTTATTACATATTTATTCAAACCGCATTAGTCAGGATCCCCGCTAGATTTTTTTTTTATTCCTGAACCATGTCCCAACAGCCCCAATTCTTATGTTTAAAAAAGGGGAATATTCAATAAACTCTCTTACGCATCATTTTACTGTAAATTCTTCTTCTTACATTTCACATGGTTCAAGTTGGATTAAGTTAATGCAAAGTAGATATTTTGTTTCAACCCAAAATATGTTACCAGAGGATATGAAACAGATAAGGCACAATACCATGGGATCTGTATGTTTATTGTTCTAATGATAATAAAAACTCTACCATATCTCTACAGAGATATGGTAAAACCAACCACCCGTGGATAAGCAAATCATTGTTAGTGTAATATTACTGGTATGTAATTATAGTAACCATTAAAATTGGAAGTCAGATTCATAGAAGTATGTGATATGTCTTATAACGTTATAGTTGACCTGTCTTTGGAAAAAAATCTTTGGTGCTGGGAAATGACACTATTGTGTTTTCTCACTTTAGGAGCATTTCCTGGGGGGGGGGGACTTTTAGCTTATTTTGGAAATGTGTACTTTTACATCATACTGAATTCAAAATGACCAAACAAATCTTTCTACCCCTTACTACCAAACCCTAATGTTAATGACACAAGGAGCTACTAGTAGCAGTTACTCATTGTGGCTACAAAATGCCCAAAAAAAAAATACCCTGCCAAAAAGACAAAACTGAGAATTGCCTCGTAAAAACACAAGTAGTGTCTTTGCAGTGAAAATTATAATTATTGTCTATTGTGTAGTCATGATAAATAGCTCCTCTAGTAGCTCTTTGTGTCATTGCCCTAAAGAGTTATCAAACTCTAAAGCTGCTGCTGAACTTTGAAGGTGATCACAAACAAGACAGAGAAGAGAAAGCTGCAGAAACAATCATGTGTACCTCAAAGCAGGTACAAAATCTCCCACATACCATTAGGTAATAAGAAAAAACATCCTAAATAAGTATACATAGATCAACAAACACAATTTGGCATCTGTTTGACTAATTGTCCTGGAACTCACCACAGCTACTGAAAAATAATTTTTATGTGGTGTAAAGCCATGAAAAAATATGTTCATTCCATATAACCATATATTTTTGAAAAATACACATTTGAGAAAATTTAAAATGAGTAACCATGTCTTTCAACTCTGCACTACCAAGTAGCAAAGCTTTCATATTGCAAAGTCAACACAATCACTACATTTAATATGGGGCATCCATAGCATGGTATATATGGGATCAACAAACTTTCGGATATATAGAGACCCCAACATTGTGCATACATATTTCTACTATTAAAAAAATATACTGCCTGTTGTGTGCTTAAAGTGGCTAATAAGCTAGTAGACCTCTAAGACACAATCTCAGTGATTCCAGAAAGTGAGCTTAATGGTATGTGGACTGACCTAATGTTGTATGAGTGTAAGGGGCAGATTTATCAAGGGTCGAATAGTAAATTCAAATTCGAATTTCGAGTTTCAAAATTCACACATTCGAATATGAATCCCACTATTCGAATTGGCCAGTGGCTGTTTATTCTTTTATTGCAATATGTTTTAAAGGATAGTACCAGTATCACTCATACCGTATTCAACACACTATTACAAGATCCAAAGATGCAACGATATTCTATTGTTCTTTACATAAATACGGTGAATAATGCTTTTCATTTGACTCATGGTCATGGATCCAAACTAACGTACTAGCAAACATTTGCCCAAAAGACTTTGTCAAAAACTTAAATCACAGTAGCTGTCATTTCTGTCCACCTGCTGTCAGCCTGACTATCATTTTTGCTGAATCCTCAGGGACTTATACGCTCTATCCATTTCTTTAATTCTCTGGGATCAAACTAAAATTCAATAATTATGTGAAATAAAATATCAATTTATTTTGTTCATGATCAGTGATCTAACGTATGGTTTTTTTGATAAGTTTGTGTGCACCGTATATCCTAGGATCCCAGGGGAGGGCCCTTATTTTTTAAAATGTAAATTTTCTAGTTATGATTACCCAATGGCACATACTACTAAAAAAGTATATTATTATGAAAATGGTTTATTTACATGAAGCAGAGTTTTATAGAGACCTACATTGTTTGAGGGGTATAGTTTTCCTTTTATGCTTTTTTCAAAATACCTAGCTGGGGCCTTAACCAGTCAAAACTTTATGGCCTAGTTTCAAATTTTTGATTTTTTTTTTTTTTATTAGGGATCAAGTACAAGGTACTGGTTTATTATTACAGAGAAAAAGGAATCATTTTTTAAAAATGTGAATTATTTGATTAAAATGGACAGCCCTCTCGTTATTGAGAGCATTTTGGATAACTGGCTTCAGATTACAGATCCCGTACCTGTATATACTGTATATATAGATACATGTACAGGTTTAGATACAGATGCAGGTATACAGTACCTAAAAGAAATAAAAACCAAATGCAAACCAAATTTATATTCAAATTGTTCATATTTTATATAATAGTATATACTTCCATTTAAAGTTCTTGCACACAAACCTACCTGTATATATGTATAAATACATGTACAGATTTAGATACAGATGCAGGTATCTGGTATCTATCATCGAACTATCTATCTATCCATCCATCCATCTATCTATCTATCTATCTATCTATCTATCTATCTATCTATCTATCTATCTTTAGACTTCTGGATAGGGGTTACATTTTAGTAAATAGAGTTAATCTATCCTTTCAACCCTATTAATAGTATTCTTGAAAGATTAATAATAGTGTATAAAATTTTCTTTTATTTATATGGAGCACAAGTAATGTTTGTAGGGACCTATAGGGTTAATGCTCCCCTATATCTTTAAATGTCTATACTTCGTTGTTCCTCCAAGAGGAAGTGGATGGTAATGGCGCCTGGAGCTTAGGCCCCAGTAAAGGGAAGACCTTGGTGAAGTCGGGGATATAGGGACCCCATGAATGAGGTGTAGTCAGGGCAGGGAACTTCTCTGTAACAGCACTTTCTAGGAAAGTAAGGCAAATAGAACTAGTGAGCAAGAGCAGCCTGGCCTGTAGTGTAGGGATCACAGCCTAATTAGGATTTAGGTTTAGTGCTTTTCCTAATACAGCGTGTGGGGATCCAGGTCACAGTAACGAGATCCTGAGGATGCATCTAGCCATGTGGCACTGACATGGAAATTTCTTATATTTCGCCATATGGCTGCCACCGATGCGGGATAAGCGTCTTTACGACCGACCTTTGCACAGTCGCCCGATCATTCCGATTCCCATCCGATTTGTGTTCATCAGGCATGACTGCAGCATGTCGGGTGTGGCGCCGGTTAGTATTGAGGAATACGGACCACTGAACAAAGGTGTACTTTTACAAGATCAGTACAAGCCATGCTAAGATCACTGTGTCTGTGTATATGTATATTACCGGGGGAAGTGCCTTTTGTCCTGGTGTCTTTTGTTTGCCTAGGGCAGTCTACCTTTCCCCCCCCTCTTCTATGGACATGTGTCTGTGTGCTGATTCCACCAATTGATTCATAGCATAACATGCTCATTGATTGGATATATTGTAAGACCACCTTTTGTCTTGGTGTATAATAAACCACTGGCCATTGTAGAGGGAGGCAGAATACTGGACCCCAGCTAAGAACGACTGCTGTGACGTTATTTCCGGGGGATTGCGCAACATCACCACACGATACATCAAGGTTTCCGGATCGATTGTCCATTAAGGCAAAAGATCATTTAAGTCTACCACAACAGCACGTTATCTCCACAGGGATGTCACAAAGTGCTGGCTCTGAAATGCTTTGTTGTTATCTGACATGTATGTGATAAACCTCATATAAATGCTAGAAAAGCTTGTGGTGAGCATAGATAATTAATTAGATTATTTAATGTTTGCATAGAATAATGTCATTTTGTTTTTTTTGTTGGTACATGCAATATGATCCTGTTGAATGCAACTAACTTCATTATTTATGTTTAAAGGAACAGTAACACCAAAAACTGAAAGTGTTTTAAAGTAATGAAAATATCATGTAGTGTTGCCCTGCACTGGTAAAAATGATCTGTTTGTTTCAGAAACACTACTATAGTTCATATAAACAAGCTGCTGAGTAGCAATGGCGGAAATTGAAAAACGGCTATATGCCACAGGATAAATAATGGATAACAGATAGCATTATGTTCTACAGAGCTTATCTGCTATCTGATGTGTAACTTGAGACTTTTCTCCTTTGAATAGCTGCCCCCATTGCTACACATTTATATAAACAATAGAAGTGTTTCTGAAGCAAACACAGCAGTTTTACTAGTGCAAGGCAACACTGCATTATATTTTTATTACTTTAAAACAATTAAATTGTTTGATGTTACTGGTCCTTTAAATTTTTTAATGGATTTTATGGCAATCAGTGTCAGAATAAATATTTGCATATATGTTTCACAGTTGCATAACAGTTTAATACTGTTTGTAAGTTTAAGTTGTTTGGTGCTCATGTGTATTTTTTTACAGTACAATGTTATATATTCTATAACATATAATTGGAAAAATATCAGGCTTTAACATAGCTCTTGCAAATGAACTTTATTAATCAAACTTCTTGGATCATATCAGAGAACTTCTGAATATTAACACAAAATCCGTGGAAAATAATAGGTAATTGGATATCCCTTTCAAGGAAGAAAAAAAGAAGCAAATATTAAATTCATTATGCTCCTTTAAATTCATCTGCATGAGACAAAACATTCTAAGCTTTCTTATTGAGCAGACAATTATATCACAATTAATGTACACAAAGAAGAATTTACTGAAGAAAATACATTTGATAGATACATTTGTGTTAAAACTATCAAGAAATATTCTAAACTAAACAATATTTATAGATTAATTAAGGGGTACATTAAACATTAATGACACATATTTGCTATCTTTATCATATTAGGGAGTCCTGCCAAGAAGAGTTATAGATAATATTAAATAGTATCAAAATCATTTAAACACCTGGCTCAAAGGGTGCAGAAGGACTTACATAATGAAATGGTCAGACGTCTATTTCGTCTAGTCATATACTACCAATAATGCAGAATGGTAAAAGCCAGTGTGGCTGTATCATTGGTAATCCATAAATAGAAGAAATAGAAGAACAGAGATCTAGAACACTTTCTGTATAATTAATTATAGACAAAGTAAATTGACAGGGTTATTCTTGAAGGGATACACACATATCATTAATATAGGTGATTATTCTTCAATACCTACTGGGAGCTACAACCTTTAATTGCCTTCACCTATACCATGTTTATTAGTCTGAAGGGTAAATCATTTCATAGGCGAGGGACCTCAGGAGGAACTCAGTGTACCCCACAACCAAAACTAATACTACTCCCTAAAATATGTCACACACCACAGGAGGCATATAAAAGGCATGCTTTAGTAATTGACATACAGTATTGGCTTATCTAAAAAATAGACAATACAGTTAATAACATTTAAAATAAAAGAACCCACTTACCACTGTGAACCCCAACCTGTATCACAAATTGGTAATTACTAATATAAAGCAATGAGAATCTGGTATTAAAAAAAAACTTTTTATAGCGGGTGCAGCGTGTTACCTAGGCAAGTACAATGAATGGTGCTAAATATGCTTAAGATAAATATGCTTAAAAAAAGCTTGAAGCATATTTAGCACCATTCGTTGTACTTACCATCATGGTTCGGCAGGATTGCCACTTTGAAAATGACCATTTTGCTCCAACTACTTTATTATTATTTTGAGTCCCTCCCAGTAGTTGTACCCAGAGCAACCCTGCAGAGCTTTCAAATTAATATACTATAAATATACTGTTTATGGGGGTAAGAGGCAAAGAATATGCAGAGGGATTTTGCAAAGATAAAGAACACACTTTTATACATATTATTTAGCCAGGTCAGACAAACAATACAATGGTTCTTCAAATTTGCATATACTAAATGGATGGAAATAGAAAAGCTTGCTCTCCCTCCAATACATCCTAGTACACTTACCAACCAGAATATTAAGCTGGGAAGTCTGACCCCTCAAACCATATAATTCACAAAACAAATATGGTCCAAATGCAAAAGCAAACTAGTTCCTGCAAACAAGACTTCGAATTCCTGGCATTGTGGAACCACACCAGCAGCATTATTCCATATGTTTTGAACTTGCCCCAAAATAACCTCCTTATGGTCCTGGTGACAAAAGCTACCTGTTTAGATCTCCACAGTGACCCTCTGGCCCACATGCTGGGGCATCCAACTTTAGGAGTTGGGAGAAGAACACAAAAGGTATTAAATTGCATATTTACAAGGGGCTTAATTGCTGCATGATGGAAGGACCCTACACCTCCATCCTTCTGGGACCTAATAAACAGCATAGAACATGGGAGACATATGGAATACCTAACCGCTGTATCACACAGCACCTCATTAGTGTCAGAGGGAGATTGGTTTATGTGGAACTCTAACTACAATGAGCTACAAAGTAATGTATAGATACAGAAATCTGGAAACATGTAAATCCATATTTGCCCCCTCCTCCTGCTCTATACTACAACACCACCAAACAACATGCTATTTTTAGAAAAAAGGGGAGTAAAGGGAACTCTATTGCTGGCATATAAACAGGACCATGCAACAATAACAGCATTATTTGGCAGTGCCTTTCTGCGAGTCATATAATATTGTACCACACAATATATTCCTTTATTCCTGGTTCATATATACTGTTTATAATGCTGGTTCAAACCCATGTAAACACTGGGTGGTAATACTATACTTTCTGATTCGTGGCTATGTACCGTTGTATTCGCTTTTCCATGGGAACTCAAATAAAAAAAAGTTGATAAAAAAATAGAGAAAAAGGAAATCATTGAAAACCTGAATTATTTGACAAAAATTAAGTCTAGAGGAGATGGCCTTCCTGTAATGCCAAGCTTTGAAGACAGGCTTATGGATAAAATCAAGTTCCCCCAGTAAACAGTGTGGCTGTAATAAGTAGTAAGACCAACAGTGCACTTACCCTTAACTCAGAATCTCTAGTGAGAAATCAGGGCGCTTTTAAGCCCAAGCCCATTAACATACACCTGTAAATCATTCCTCGATTTAAAGGCTAAATGGCAGCTATAGGCAATATTTGGCTACAATTTATACATGAACACACAGAAAAAAATTGCCAGTGCTTGGGTAATTCATGCATGAAAAATGCTGTGGGATTTGATATCATGGCTTCCTGTCTTGTAATTTATTTAGTTAATTATATTTTTGGTGCAATATTTTAAATTTTTTACTTAAATGGGTAGTGCCAATGGGTTGGCCACAAAATTTGCAAATTTTACAATGAAATTGGCGAAAAGTTAACGAAACCAGAATTTTGACGCTGGCTTCAATTCGCGGGCGTCATAATTCCTCCAACACTAGTAGGCAAAGCTAGGACAATATAATTAAAGTGACAAAGTTTATACCCATTCTAGTAACATATAGTAACAAATCAAGTGTTTTTTTTTACAAACATGGAACAGTTATACAAAGAAGAAAACTGAACGAGTTTACAATAAATACTGTATCTCACTGATGATTATTATTGCATAATGATTGAGTTAACCAGCAGCTTTGGATGAATGATGCCCCTTAAGAGGGGCACTTTTTTGAAATAAGGGACAGATTTATCAAAGGTCGGGGTGAATTTTCAAACTCATAAATTCGAAATTTCTAGCTATTTTTTATGTACTTTGACTAGGGAATAGTCCAAATTTGAAAAAAAATTAAAAAATTAGAATATTGAAATTTCTCATGTACTGTCTCTTTAAAAATTTGACTTCGACCATTCGCCATCTAAAACTGCCAAATTGCTCTTTTAGCCTAATGGCGACCTCCTGGAACCTATTTGGAGTCAATTGGTGGGCTTTGAAAAATGGAAGGTCTTTTTGGGAAAAACCTTGTTTCGAATTCGATCGAATGCACTATTCGGCTGAATACAGACCTATTTGATCGAAAATGGACCTATTCGACCAAAAAAAAATTTTACTTAATTTTGGTTGGTCTTTTTTAATTCGAATTTCAAAGTTTTTCAAATTCGAAATTCGACCCTTGATAAAGGGTTAACTGGCTGATGATAAAAGTGGTCCTACTGTGATTGTAAGCTCCATGGGACAGGGACTGATGGAAATGATGTATAATTCTTGTTCAGTGCTGTGTTGAAATGTACTGGTGCTATATAAATCAAGGTATAAAAAATACTTTTTTGATACATGGTAGTGTTTTGTTTTTTCTGGAACTGAAAGCAAACTGTTTAGTATATTGGATGCTTACATCTTAAGAATGTTATTCTCTTATTCTTATAATTTTTACCCATATTATGCATAGTCATAAAATGTACCCTGAAACAGCCAATTCTATTGATCTGAATTACACCATGTGTACAATCATAAGATTTTTTTAATGTTATTAAGTCATCATATACAGATGTTTTTATTGCCATACATGTCAATTAATGAATTTAAACATATGCAGTTTTAAATCAAACCAAACCCTCCAAATCATTATTGGTTTTGTGGCCCTGATAACTATAGAAGCACAAACCTTTTATTAATGAAGAAGTTCAAGAATTAAAATTGAGGACCAGCATCTGTAAATCTGAAATGCAAATTGTGAACTTGTTATTAGCGTAATGGTCCTGACATGAGCAAAACCTCCCACCTGCTCCCATGCAGAAG
Organism: Xenopus laevis; assembly: GCF_017654675.1. Classification (NCBI taxonomy): domain Eukaryota; kingdom Metazoa; phylum Chordata; class Amphibia; order Anura; family Pipidae; genus Xenopus; species Xenopus laevis. The sequence continues at coordinate 55,456,333 of NC_054380.1, forward strand.
GATACATTGTATCACTACTAATTAGCATCAGTTATAGCTGAGATCATCATGAGCTGTAAATCCATCCGTCTTAAGCTGCAGGTGCACAATTGTTCCTGTGGCCTCTTACTCTCGGATGGTTCATTGGTAACAGTAGTGGGTGGCTGTCAGGCAGCAGGACACAGTGGGAGACTGATATCATTTTAGAGCTCCTGCTAAATATTCTCTGTTTTGTTTCATTTGTTTTATTAAAAGATAGTTTTTATTTAGATGCACTGAATATGTGAATTAGATAGATAGCATTGTCAAGCAAACTCAGCAATTATCTGCTGTTTCATAGGCAGAATCATGCTGGTTACACTAAAATGCTAGTGGATAATAAAATGTCCCTTTACTGATTTAACTTCTCTTTCAAAAATTGCTTGCTATTTCACGTTAATGTAAATGGACATCTAATAAAGTCAAAGCACATTAGAGCTGTGAAGATGTGGAATTCTCTCCCTGAATCAGTTGTACAGGCTGATACATTAGATAGCTTTAAGAAGGGGTTGGATGGCTTTTTAGCAAGTGAATGAATACAGGGTTATGAAAGATAGTTTATAGTACAAGTTGATCCAGAGACAAGTCCAATTGCCATTTTGGAGTCAGGCAGGAATTTTTCCCCCTCTGAGGCACATCAAAGAGGCTTCAGATGGAGTTTTTTTTTTTTTGCCTTCTTCTGGATCAATTGGTAGATAGGCAGGTTAAAAAAGTAAAAAGGTTGAACTTGATGGACGTGTGTCTTTTTTCAACCTAACTTACTATGTTACTAACTATTAATAAACCTAATTAAATTTGTTGCTTTGTGATGCTAGAAAAAAATCTCTTATCTTTTTGTGGTCCGTTCTGGCAAAGTAAAAACAGGTTTATGTCAGTCCTTTATATTTAAAGAGAAACTCAGATATGTGTATTTTGTTCTGATTTTTGAACTGCATTATACCATATTCTTGAAATTAGTACATTTGTAAAATGGTAATTCATGTCATTAATCAAGTACAGATACTTATTTTGCCATACCTGTCAAATGATAGTTAATGCATTGAACCATCTGCAGTTTTAAATCAAACCATACCCTCCAAAGCCTTATTAATTTTTACTTTTCCCATTTACTGCCAGCAAAATAAGATTTATATTGATAGAAAAACAGCTACAGAGTAAATACACTATGTTTTCCTTCAACTGAATGGCAAACACATATCAGTGAAAGGAATAAAATACCTAAGACTATTAAAATAATAGCAGGGTAATAATTCAGGCCATTGATACCTTTTGGCTAATATTTGGGCCCATACCAGCACTGTTATACTTGTCTTATACTGCCAAAGATCCATAGAGACTCTTGTGAGACCAGAAGTGACAGCATTAGGCTCAGTGCTTACTCCTCTGATTTACTGTAAGGTTATTACCTTGCCTCATGGCAGGAGTGGCAAAAATCAGCCTCTTGTAACTTTAAGAGCCACATTTCTGTTCTTTAAAATGGAAATTTGGCTCTGCTATAGCAGAGACCTATATAGTGATCATTGCACTAGTGATGTGGTCCCCCTTTGACCTGCTCCAACAGTGAAGTTTGAAAAGCAGAGCAAGGGAGGGGTTGGCATCAGGGCTTCTGTCTCAAGCGGCAGCAGTCCCGACTCCCAAGATCACTCCAGAATCCATAGACAACTTTTGTAGACACAAATGCAAAAAGCCTTAAGGCGGTGGTTAAGCACAGAGTTCCTTTGTGGTCCTGAGTGCCATTCTCTTCACCTTGGTGCCAGCAAATGCTTAATTACTGCATGGTTCAGTGGGCACAATGAACTGCACATAGCTTGTCAGTTTGGAAAACTATATTATAATATTCCACAAAAATCTCGGTATTGCATTTTGAATTTAAAAAATTTTGTTTCAGGATATTTTTTAATAACAAGTTAAGGAAATATTTATGGGGTCAAAAATATATGTCTTTAAGGGATGCACCCAAGTAACGAATCGAAATTGAATCCAACCCGAACATGTTACATGATTTGTGGAGGCTTATCTATTAAAGGTCGGATTTTAGTGGTTTTCAAAGTTTTGAAAAACACTACTAAACTCACGATTGTCATTGAATTTATTAAAAGATCCAAATATAAAAAGTGTGAATGAAAAAAGTGCTGAGCAATTCTAGTTTTTCACAATTCCAAGCAAAATAAATCTGAAAACTTTAGGAGGGTTATTTTTCTGGTCAGAGTTTTAAAGGGGAAAACAATTTTTTTATGGAAAAAAATCCTGAATTTTTCTAGATTTATTATACACCAAGTCAGAATCAATGGCAGATGTCTCTTTTACGCTTGGAAGATATAACAATCAGCACTGGATTTCATATGATAATCCAAAAAATGTGTGGTTTTAGGGTGACAATCTGTCTGTGTTTCGGTCGTCAAATCTGAAAATTTGAGTCTTTTCCTGCACCAATTTTTTTACATTATTTTATTGATAAGTAAGGTAAAATGGGAGATTGGTCGAAGTTGTTTTAATAAAATACCGGATTTGAGGGGATCTATTTGGATGAGATGCATTTTAAATTTAAATATAGAAAGCACCCCTCTGAGTTTTAAGAATCAAAAATGAAAAACCTGCTAATAAGGGTGAACCTCCACTTGAAAAGGTCATATGTGGTAGATCAGGGGTAGGGAACCTGCGGCTCCAGAGCCTCATGTGGCTCTTCATCCTGCTTGCTGCGGCTCAGTCTTGCGGTTTTGCTTGTCAGGTCGTATTTACAGCCCTCGCATCTGCTGGTGGCTTCTTGAGTGTGCGACCGCGGTAAGCACACTCAAGAAGCTGCCAGCAGGTGCGAGGGCTGTATAGATGTCCCAGGAGTGACAGGCAAGACTGAGCCACAGCAAGACGATTCATCATGGTCCTTACCACGGTCACACACTCAAGACAAGAGAGAGAGATGATCAGCATGGAGCTTCAGAAACACAAGTCACATTAAACAGATGAGAACACTAGCATTTAATAGGGCTATTCAGTGTTTAATTTATATCAAAGTAGCCCTGCATATTGTTGTATTCTGTTGTTGTAACAGTTAAAATTTAAAAAAGGTTAAAAAAGTTTATAAGTTGTGTTATGTTTTGCGACTCCTGACTATTTTTCTTTAGTGGGAGAGGGGCAAAATGGCTCTTTTGATAGTAAAGGTTGCTGACCCCTGTGGTAGATCATGACTGCATTTTGCAAACAATACATCTGTCACTAGAAATGTTAAAGCATCAAAGACATGGCTCAGTCGGTGTTTTAACTGTAGATCACTTCATTTGACGTGTACGTATATTGAATATTTATGCTTAATATTGTCAAATGAAATTGAAATTGAGCCTTATAAAATGAAAAAAAGCAAGTTTTAATACATACTCTTCTGTATGTTTGCCTCTGAAACTCTACTATAGTGTGTATATATATATATAAGCTGTTATGTAGCCATGGGGGTAGCCATTTAAGTTAAATAGGGCAAAAAGGCTCATAGCTAACAACAGATACAGTAAACTATTCAAAATACAATGGTTTTAGTTCTTACACAATAAGCTAAATGGGATCATGGCTCTTCTTAACATAAACAAAGAACGAAAACCTCTCTATTATAAAACGGGACATTGGTGCAAAGAAATAGTTTATTTGTTGGTGATGGGTAAAAAATATTCTCATGTTGCAACATTAATGTTCCTTTAATGAGAGTATGAACAAAAAGAGAGAGAAACGTGTACCCAGGGAAGGCAGGATAGTTAATGGAATCTCTTTTTGCCTCTGACCCTTAGTAAGCTTGGGCAAAGTTTTATTCACCAGTACTGCTTTAATAATAAAGATGTAATATATGCTTTAACCCTTAATAATATAATGGTATGTTAGAAGTTGTAGTCTGGCAACATTTAGGTGAAACTTCTTTATGATTGGAGGTTTAAGTGCCCTTTAAAAGAAAATATGACTGCATTGTGAAAAAGTCTAGCATGCCCTTTTCAGATTTACCATACAATGCAGTTCTTCTACTGTATCTGTAAAGGTTTGTCCTTTTCTTGCCTTTGTAAGGGCTCCTTTACTGATTCAAACGGTAAGGGGAAGATTTATTATGGTTCAAATGTTAAATTCAAATTTGCATTTTTGAAAAAAAAAATTGGTCAAACTCACAAATTTGAAATTTAAAAGCACCAACTCGAATTTGAATGTGAGATTTATCACGCCTCGACCCTGGAAACAGTTCTAATTCAAATATTCACCACCTAAAACCTGTTGAGTTCATGTAGAAGACAATGGCAGAGGTCCCTTGAACTATTTGAAGATGTTAATATTAGTGATGAGCCAGATTTTGTCAAGTTTTGATGTGAAAATTATGCCCCACAGGCTCCAATGGCAATAAAAATTTGAAGAGTCAAATTTTTTATCGGATGGAAAGCACGATTCAAATTCTATTTGAATTCTATTAAAATTATCAGGTTATTCAACTTCTGAATTTGATCTTTGACAAATCTGCCCCTTAGAGTAAGTTAGACCTAGCAGTATATGAGCAAATAGCTTTGATCAATCTAGTGCACAATGAAAACAAATATGTGAATGTATACTATGGGTTACTGCACTTGTTCAATTAGACACACATGTCAGTAAATGACTTCTCAGGAATTTATAGAAATCTAAATGGGGCAGCTTCAAAGTTTGTGAAGGTAGGTCAGTAACAAATGGCAGATCTAATGGGAGGAAAGTGGTTCTCTAGCTTCCAATAAATACAAGTTGTATTGTGAATGACATATCCAATGCAGGTTATGTTATGCCTCGCATAATAAGAAGCCAGGAATGGAAACATTGCAAGTAAATCATTTAATGCTGAGTAAAGTTTTATATTTGCTCAGATGCTGAAGTCATGGACTAATAAAATATATGGTTAGAGATAAGATGCTTAGCATAATAAACACATAAATCTGCACTGTACTCTTCAATCTTCAATATACACCACATTACTACTAGATGTTCCTATGGTTTTATCTGCATACGACTCATCCATGGTTATACTGTATAATACAGCAGTCTCGTCTAAAGTCTATACAAAAAGGTAGAGATGTTAGTTAGCTGAGGGCATTACGACGAGGTGATACAACTGAGCCGGCAGAAACACATCTTCAAAGCAGCATTTTGCCAAGTTCTGGGCTATATGCGACTTGTATTCAAAGTAAAATGTGAGTGTATTTTTTAAATAAATGTTATTTTATAGAAATTGTATTACACTATCCGGCTGCACGCCAGAAGGGGAAACCAGTGGCGCCCAGCTTAGTGGTTACAGGAAGTGAGAGCCACAGGGGCAATTGGCTGTCCACTAAGGGGAGCTACAGATGTGGGGCCAACATATGCAAAACTTGCAAGGTTATCTCCACGGGGGCAACTTTCAGATCTAGTGCAACGGGTAGGGTGTTCCACAATAGTGGTTTCTACAACTGCAACATCAAGAACGTGGTGTATCTGTTGGAATGCTCAAGTTGTAATAAGCAATATGTGGGTCGAACTACCCGTTGTTTAAAGGAAAGGATACGGGAACACATAAGATCGATTGAGAATAAGGATGAGGGGACTCCCGTGGGTAAACATTTTGCTTTATGTTCTAAAAGAGGAGTCCGAGACTTGTTGGTTAAAGTCATTGAACAAGTGAAGCTACCCCTTAGGGGTGGTGATGCAGAGCGTTCACTAAATCTGAGAGAGGCGTTCTGGATCTTAAAATTGGAGACTAGGATACCCAATGGCCTGAATACCAGGCATGATTTGTTATATCTATACTAGTCCGTTAGGGCCATTAACTGGTGTGACATTTAGCAATAATCATGCTTTCTCCCCCACCTCCCCCAAATTTTTACTTTACTTTACCTTACTTTACTTTATTTATATTTTTTGATGATGCTCTATTTACATTCTTTCTACATTCTTTCTACATTTTTTCTACTCTTTTATACATATATATATATTTGTATATTTGTATGTTTAAATATTTGAATACTCATATATCTATTTTCTATAAATTTGAACAAAGGTTTACCCCAGGTAGTCAATTACTAATTATTAATGAACTAATTACCAGCTACCCATTCTCCAGCTAGATACACACATCTATACAAGGATTGTTGTTTTTTCTGATTACAGTAAGGTTTTATATGGAAAACGAGGTTTTTACCTTTAGTAGACTGTTTTTACAATGTTAATAAAGTACGTGTGTATTAACTGTATTACTATATTGTGCACAGGATGTATGCCTATGATTAAGGGAGTGATTCCCAAAACGCGTAGGGCATTGGATCCTTGTATGAATCTGGAATAAAAGCATATTCCATGCACCGGAGTGCCGTCCTTCCTTTTTGATGTTTATGTGAGTTTCAGCAGCAGGGACGCTGTGGACTGAGCACCCGATTGGAGCAGCTAATAGGGAGTGTGTAAACTCGGAGCGGTCCCCTTTGGTAAAGTCAAGAAACCAGTGAGAGGACCCATACTAAACGCTATACCAATGTCCTTGGTCTGTAAGTAGGCACTTAAGCCATTTGGTGGAGGTGTTTTGAGACCAAACACAAAATTCGTTTATTCCAGCACAACTGTAGAACTCTGAATGCAAATTTCTGTGGGATCTCCAAAGGTTAAACGTGGGCACGTCTGTAACAATCTGCTTGAACACCGGGTGGTGCCAACAAAGCCAAAACGTATTATACCATATTAGTTTCTAATTTCTGTTGCCACAGGCCGCTAATCTTTGTTTTTATTTTTGGCCCCTCTAAAGTTTCCTGTAGGGGTCAGGAATCTATGCTATTTATGAAGAATGACCACAACTGGTTATTTGGACTTCCACAATCTATAAAGGAAAAATTCCTTGAAAATTGAATTATGATAAAGTCTGAATTCCCGGCGCATTGCATAAAAGGCATATATATTTCTTTCATGTCAAATTCTTCTTCAGTCGCCACAGAGGTACATTGTGTGCAACAAGAACAAAAAGATAATTGTTGGGTCTTTTCAAATACCCTAGCAATGTTCTGTGCATAAAAGAACTACAGTATGTCTCCAAAATCATGAAATGCTTAAGAAGAAGAAAAGCAGTGACCTGCTAGCTGAATAGGGGTTCAGCTTTGTGCTTTATAATTTTTTTAGATCCTTTCACCAAATATTTATGAATTTTAAGTACTTCAGTGTGAATTCTCTTTTGTGCTATGTACACCTCTAAGAGGAGCTGGGTATAGGTTCAATGTACAATTGTTATATAGACTGCATCTCAGCTTTTATTTGTAGGCACAAAAGCATTATTGTCATGTAATTGATCATCAGTATACAAGATCAGAGACTTCTGGAACCTCACATAAAATAAAGCTACTTTTTCCTCTATGGCATTCCTCAGCAGGGTCCTACCTCTTCTTTAGGAGAGAATGGCCAATTTTGTGGTGGGGTTGCTTGGCTCTCATGCTTACAGCATTGTTCTGACAAAAAGCACTAGATTTCCAGTGTAATAACATACTGTTTCCTACAGAATCAGGGTAGTTGGGAAAACAAATGATTGTGCTTCTAGGCAGTTGTTTTGATCATACACTTCACTAGTAATGCCCTTTAAAAAGATCTTTATGATGCAACACTTGTACCCAAAATTATTTTTAGTAGTAATGGAAGGCAATATGCTATTCTAAGGTCTATTTCTACTCTAAACTATACTGGGCTATTTCTTGGTATAGTATAACACAGTATGCCCCCCAATACGTCATACTCATTACAGTAAAAAAGCAGAATAGTCAATGAACAATTGTTTGTTCTGGATAATAGATCTTATACTTATACTAGAATATGCAGATCCAGGGCAATCCCTTTCTGTCACAATGCTTAGTTTGGATTTTGCCCCTAGATGATAAAGTTAAAGGGGTTGTGCCACTTTTATGTAACATCCTGCCTGGGATTAAATCAGTGACCTAGTGCTGTCTGTATTGCCTGTATTATTAAACCACAAGGATGGAAAAAGTCTGAATCCAAAAATCCGGCATCTCAGACCTACCATGGATGTATATAAGTCAGTGGGAGAGGTCCCTATCCTATTTGGAAGTTTCTGTGGTCTGCACTGGAAAGTTTGGGAAAAAATTGTCTATTTTTGCATGTATGTACCCAATTCGATTAAATCATGCTTTTTCAATAATAAATATGGGCCAATCTTGGATTCTAGTTTGGTTGGACTTTTTCTATTTAAATAGTTCAATTTTGATATATCGGGCCTCCCAAGTCCTGGTTTGCTGCTTTTGCTATCCCTGTATTTCCAGGTATGCATGTCCTGTTTCACCTGTTGTTAATCTACTCATGGGTGTTCTGAGTTAGTCATTATTCTGGCTATATAACCCCCTGCTCTGCACCGACTTACTGCCCCTTATACAGTAGGTCAAGTGTGCTTGGTCCTAGGTGCACTGATCCTTGCAATTGATCCTTTAGCTCCTGCTACCTGCTCATGTTCCCTGTATGACTTCCTGGTTCTGACCCCAACTTGTTCCTGACCTTGTATTTGCTTCAAGATTCTATTCCTGTTATCTGGTTCTGACCCGGCCTGTCTGACTATGTCCAGCTCTGTCCTTATCTGCTCCTTCCCCAGACTATGCATTTGGCTCCCTTGCCTGTCCCTGGAGTACTGGATTCTTGTGCGGTAAATCCTGGCTGCACCCAAGTAGGCCCAAAGCCAAAGGTGATTGTTATTGGCAGAAGATCACGCCTAGAGAAGAATTCAGTCACTTCCCTGGGTTTGGGTTTGCCATTTGTTACAGTTTAATTAAGTTTCAGTATGATGTAGAGAATGATACTGAGACAATTTGCAATTAGTTTTCATTTTTTTATTGTGCTTTTTGCAATTTCAGCAATCTGGCTGCTAGGATCCAAATTACACTAGCAACCATGCACTGATCTGAATAAGAGACTGGAATATGAATAGGAGAGAGCCTGAATAGAAAAGTAGTAATAACAAGTAGCAATAACAATAAATTTGCGTTCATAACCTTTTCAAAACCTTTCAAAACATTTGTCTTTTTTAGATGGCATCAGTGACCCCTATTTGAAAGCTGGAAAGAGTCAGATGAAAAAGACATGATTAAAAAACCAATAATGAAGACTGACTGAAAAGTTAGCTTAAAGATGAACCACCTCTTTAATAAGATATATTGTTAAACTACTTTATGTAATAAGTAGTGATGGGCAAATCTGACCTGTTCCGCTTTGAAAAAAATTACCAAAATGGCGAAAATTTTAACTCGTCGACAAATTGTGCAAACATTTGCTTCACGTCTACAAATCTATGAATGCCATTTAGTGGTGAAACTTGGTGGAGAATTTCGCTCATCACTAGTAATAAGGCAATGCAAATAAAATACTCCTAAGTATTTTTTTTTTACATTACATGCAAACCCTGTTGTACAGAGCAAACAAGATGTTGGCTTTCTAAAGAACTCTACACAGTTTAAGTAATTTATTATTAGCAGTTTCAAATGTAAATAATACAGTTGTTAAAGGAGAAATAAGCAGTTTCCCCAGTTAGGAACCCCCATTATACTATCGAAAACAGAGACTATAGTCTATGGAACTGTCCCAGTACATATTTCAACATTCGTAACATTTGCTAAGGTACAAGAGGCTGCTAATTTACAAAAAAAAATCAGAATTTATAGTCTGTGTGCTCATATGGCTTCACTTTAAAATAATTATCAGTCATCTTTTCCTGAATGTATTTATTGTCTGAATCAAGTAAAGCATGACATGCATATTTTATAAATAAACAGTGGCATAAATAAAACATAGCTATCACAACCAATCTGGACATTAACAGGGTAAAACGGATCTTGCTTTTCATTCTTTTTAACTATGTGCTAAAAAAAAGTAAGTTTCATACAAATAACAGACAAATAGCAGACTTTATTTATTATAGTAATGTAGCTAAATGATGCTAATTTTCTAATTACCGTCTCTGTGTACTATATGCTGATTACAAATGTCCTGGAAATCACAAGAATCATATATTATTTTATAAGTAATTAGTTATGTAATTAACACTGTTGCTTTCCAATATGGTTTCAAATGGTTTTGTTTTCATCTTTGTGATGAGGAAGGTTGATGAATAAAAAAAACAATTAAGGGGTCATTTATTACATGCAGGGAGGGGTTACACAGTGCAGTAAAACTTCCATGCTGTTTGCACTTTGCACTATGCCCTGCAGCTATAAGTATTACTACTAGGGGCCGATTCACTAAGGGTCGAATTTCGAGGGTTAATTAACCCTCGATATTCGACTAGGAATTAAAATCCTTCGACTTCGAATATCGAAGTCAAAGGATTTAGCGCAGATAGTTCGATCGCAGGATAATTCCTTCGATCGAACGATAAAATCCATCGAATTAAACGATTCGAAGGATTTTAATCCAACAATCGAAGGAATATCCTTTGATCAAAAAAAGTTAGCCAAGCCTATGGGGACCTTCCCCATAGGCTAACATTGACTTCGGTAGCTTTTAGATGGCGAACTAGGGGGTCGAAGTTTTTTTTAAAGAGACAGTACTTCGACTATCGAATGGTCGAATAGTCGAACGATTTTTACTTCAAATCCTTCTATTCCAAGTCGTAGTCGTAGTCGAAGGTCGAAGTAGCCCATTCGATGGTCGAAGTAGCCCAAAAAAAACTTCGAAATTCGAAGTTTTTTACCTTCGAATCCTTCACTCGAAGTTAGTGAATCGGCCCCCTAGTCTTAAAATCACAAGGTGACCATATTTATTTCAATATGCAATTAACTTAAATTCAATATTAGAATTATGTATTTGTATAGTGTCATTGTGTAAATAAAGTAAATTTTATTGAAGCTCTCGTGTCTCAGAGCCATCTTGTGGTATATTTAATTACTGTTGGCATTTACTCCTCACTCCTTACTTAACACTGTTAATTTTTGGAGGAAATTTAGCCCTAACAAGAGTTTTGGTCTATAGCTTTTACACTTCTCTCTGGACAGATTTCAATAGTTGCATGACTTAGATGATTTTTGTTTTGTACAAAAACATATATAACATTTCGCAGTGCTCAACTCCAAGCAAGAATTGAGTGGTGGCGTAGATTGGAGGGGCAATGAAGTATCAAGGGTCAAGGTGGTGACATATCAGGGACAGGACTGTGACATATCAGGGGTGGGGAGGTGATGTCAGGGGCGAGATTATGATGTGGCTCATCAGTCTCAGGGAATTGGAAAATCGGACAGGCAGTTTTGACCCGAATAACCCTTCCAAAATCTGGGCTATCCAGGTCAAAGCCGGACAGGTGGCAACCCTAAAGAATTATAGAATGTGTTAATTGAAGGCATTGTATTAAATATTTTTTAAAGAAGGTCCAGAGGATTCTGGAGGTACCATTTATGAGGATTTGCCACTTAAATAGTGAGATGCTGTTTATGGTTAATTCTGTGCTAAAAATACTAGTTATTACAGGCTATCCAGCACTCACATCAATACAATAAAACACTATTCATTTACAGGTATGGGACTGGTTATCCAGAATGCTTGAGGCCTGAGGTTTTCTAGATAAGGGGTATTTTTGTAATTTGGATCTCCATACTTTAAGGGGCCTCATTTACATTCAAATCTCGTTTTTTTCCTCACAAATCTCTGCTTTTCTTATATTTCTAAAACATTTAAAAATTAGAGATTTATTGAGTGTAAAAACTATGAAAACTGTTAATGCAAAACTTTGCCCAGTAAGGGAGGATGAGGTGCTATAGAAGTCAATGGGGGGGGAGCTGATCCTATTGGACCATTTTTAATCCAATCAGAATGCTAGAGGTTTCTGGATTTTTTTCAGTCCGAATTGTCCGAAAAACTTTAATTTATAGAGATTTTACAAATATTCGGATTTTTATGGGAGATGGCTTCCTGTAATTTTGAGATTTTGGATAGGGGTTTCAAGATAATTGTCTAAAAACGTAGGTATGTACCAAATCTGGTATTTGCTTCAGAATTCAGCCCTTTTCAACAGGATTCATGTTAGGCCAAATCCAAGTTCCTGGTCAAAATAAATCCGAATCCAAAAAATCATTTGACTTTTCATCAAACAAGCAGGGAAGTAAAAAAAAAATTCAGTTCAGTATTCAAATAGTGGATTCGGTAAATAATTACTAAATGTACCCTGTATATATTTATATATATATATATATTTTTTTTAAAGTCCACCAAACAACTCTAAATTGATTGTAGGAGGTCCCCCATAGGCTGAAACACCAATTCGGCAGGTTTTAGATAGATAATAGTCGAATTTGAATTCTTAACAAGATAGTACACGGAAAATTTCAAAATTCGAATTTCGAATTTTTTTCCCTAGTCAAATTACACTAAAATAAACTCAAAATTTGAATTTGAAAATTTGAATTTTCAATTTGATCCTTGATAAATCTGCCCTTTTGTGTGTAATAAGCAACTTAAAGGTATACTTCCTAGTAAATATTATGCCATTGCACCAATGTTATGCAGCTGAGGTGAGACTGCTGACTTCATGACTTCAATGCTTATATATTTGAATTAGAAGAATCTATACTATATAACAGTCATTCTGCTTAGAATGTAATTATATTTGTTCACATTCCATGTATGGGATCTGTTAATCCAGGCACAAAGAAGCACGCAAATGTCACATCTGTAGCAATTCTCCCTTTTTACATCACTGTAGTACCTGTGTGTTGCAGGCAATTCATACAATTTAACCCTTTATGACCCACTTTGGGTACCAAATGTTAAATTTGTTCAAGTTGAACAGTAGAGCATTGTTACATTCCTACACTCTCTCAGCTGAGCCCTCCCTGGAGGTGTCTGTAGGAAGGGAGATATAGTTGAACTACAAAGTAATACTGTGACAGTGCATCATGGTTCTTAAACATGGTTCTTTTTTTCAATATAAAGGTACTTCCTTTATACACTAGTGATTAAAGTAACATATTCTTCAATACTCCAACTGCAACAGGCATCAATGGTTAATGGCACCACAGGTATCTGCCCCAGTTTACTGGATATTGTGATTGTATAGTGTTCAAGGCCAACATTGTATGGGAGAGGAGGAACTGTTGCCCCAGGCCCAATCAAATTCCAATTGGAAGGGGGGCACGATTACCTAGCAGGGAGTTATGTAAATTGCGTACGTTTACTTATAAACTTACATTACAACTTAAGTCATTTCCATAACTTCTGTAAAAACTTCTGTGACTTGCGTGGAAACAGACGTACTTTCATAGAAGTTTATGTAATTTTTGTATAAAGGAATAACAAGGCAGTAAAGCATGACAGGAGCTACCCTGCTAACTCCCAATAAACTGACTTATTAGCACATTAATTAATGGAACCATATATATGAACTACTGCACTTATTATAGAGCAACATCAATTGTTTATATTATGATCCATTTACTGAATTATATAAGTGTGGAATGATTAGTTAGTGCCCCCCCCAGCAAGATTAATGGGCCCCTAAACTTTGAGAACAAGGCAATTGCCATAAACATATATTAAAGCTGCTTATCAATCCCACTGGGCCCCCTTATAGTTCCTAGGCCGCCCAGCAGGCTCTGTTTCCCGATAGGTACACCCCTATTTTTCAGTAAATAATTTGCGGGTAACGTAGCTGTCGTTAAAAAAGAAATTACACATCCATCAAATTCAAATAAATAGTTGCTCTAAATATTAAATATTCGGGGAAATTAGCATTTTATTAAGGTTATGATAGATATTAAGGTTAAACCCTAAATAAATGTTGCTGTCAAACCTAATGATACAGGTTTAAAACAAAGACAAATTTGTTTTTTTTTAGTTTTATTGCTAAATGAACAATATGTTTGGCATACAGAAACTGCATTTCTTTTCTTTCTTTCTTTCTTTCTTTCTTTCTTTCTTTCTTTCTTTCTTTCTTTCTTTCTTTCTTTCTTTCTTTCTTTCTTTCTTTCTCTTTCTTTCTTTCTTTCTTTCTTTCTTTCTTTCTTTCTCTTTCTTTCATTATTGCTTTCTGTCTTTTTCTTCTTTTTTTTGTTTTCTTTACTCTCTCTTAATAAGAAAAATATGCCTGACTTGCTTGACTTTCTAATGACAAGCTATGCCTCAGAGACAGACCAATGTTAAGCAAATAATCTTAGCCAACTGACTTGGCTCCCTCAGTGTGACATACTGCCCTAATCAAGACAGGGCCAAATCTTTGTCTTAGAGCTCCTGGATCCTAAACAATGCAGACTTGTGGAGATATACAGACACAGGGTTGATATGGGTGCCAAAATAGTGTCACGTTTTGTTCTCCAAATGGCTCAAGCCAGGAATTTTATATGATTAATAGTGCAAATTAAATTTTCTGCTGCACTTTTAGGAGTTTTGCTCTTTACAATTGGATGTCACACTGTATGTACAGTAATAAAACATTAACCATTGAGTGGACATTAAGGGGCATATTTAGTAATGGTTGAATATAAAATACGAATTAGAATTTTCGATTTTTTTTTATGTTCAAAACAGTCAAATTCGAATAGGGAATTATCCAAACTCGATTCGAGTTTTTTTAAAAATTCTTGATCTTGATTTCACCACCTAAAACCTGCAGAATTATTGTATAAGTCAATGGGAGAGGCCCAGGGATCAATTTGGTGATGTTTGTAGCCTTCCTGACATTTGAGTTTTTTTCAGAGAAAAAACATGAATCAGGTTTGGTCAAATTCGAATTGAATTCAATTCGAGTTTTCTGGTCAGTAAAATTAGTCCGGGTTTAAGATATTCATTTTTTTTAGCGACCTCTTCTGACAGGTGAAGAAGGTTTGCGGATTTTATAGTTTGCGCCAGTGTGCAGTGAATGTAATAAAACTTCTTACTGAAAAAGTTTGTTGCTCCAAAAGATTCAAGCACTTCTTAAAAGTGGGCAATACGCAATTAAAATTCGCAACGCAATAACAGTTTAAGGAAGAGTATTTCATTGCGAAATGCAAATTTTTATTCTTATTTGTGCAAATTGTTTTGCTCTTTGCAACTTTTATTACACTCCCCCAAAATGTTCAAACACTTCATTTTATCATTGCTTCCTGTTGTTTCACAACCCCCAGGCAGGAGGTGATATAGGGGCATATTTACTAAAGGGCGAAGTGGCTAACGCTAGCGTCAATTTGCAAGCATAACCGCCCGCAGGGACATCGCCAATCTACTAACGGACGCAGGCGCCAATTCGGTAGTGAAAGCGATAGACGCTAGCAGTCATTCGCACTCTATCGCCAGGCGAATTTTCACTCTGAAGAATGAACGTTACTCCGTAAATTCACTTAATTGCAGATTTTACTGAACGTTACCTCTTTTGCCTTCACCAGCTCAAACCAGGGGAAGTGCACTGGAGTGCAAAGAGCTACCTCAATCTTCTGTCACTTACATCATATTATGTCAGTGGAAAAAGCATCAAAAAAACGCTGGCGTCTTTTTTTCTTTTTCAGAGAGATAGCCTGCAAAAGTCCTAAAATACATACATGCATACATTTTCTAACATATAGAACATTAACTATACAGTGGGCTCATGTGTAGGGCATTATAACAACTTTATTTTCTTTATTAAGGTTCCCTGGACATGTGTAATTAACAGTGGAAATGTAATATATTTGCTGCAACATCCATTCACGTCCATTCAACTTTAAATTTCCCGCCGTATGCATATCAACCTGAGCTCAAGACCTCTAGCGAATTTGCGCTAGGCATAAATGAACGCTATCGGATCATCACTTTGAATTGCTCACATTGGCAAATTAACGGTAGTGAAAAATTTGAGAGTGCCCGCATTTTAGTAAATTAGCGTTGTCTGAGTAAATTTTCGCCTTGCGAAGTGTTGTGATGGGTGCAAAGCGGATACTGGTGAATTTTTGATGGTTAGTAAATCTGCCCCATAGGTTAGTGTCCTTATGGGGCTTGGTTAACAAGAAATACACTGTAATGAATGTATATATGCATAGCTGCAGTAGTATTAGGCCATTACTATTACTATATTAGCAAAGGTGTTTTCCTGCAATCATTCAAATTCAGGGCTAGTGTATTGTAGGATAAAACTGGAATTTTAACTATTATCAAAGTTTAAAAGGCAAATATAGAATGGGGTTTCATGAATACCTTCATTGTGAGATTACATTGAATATATTCAAAGATAAAACTATAGGTATGGGATCTATTATCCGGAAACCCATTATCCAGAAAGCTCTGAATTAAGCAAAGGCCGTCTCCCATACACTTCATTATATCCAAATAATCAGAATTTTTAAAAATGACTTCCTTTTTCACTGTAATAATAAAACAGTACCTTATACTTGATCCAAACAACAAATACAATTAATCCTTATTGGAGGTAAAACCAGCCTATTGGTTTTTTTAATGTTGACATGATTTTCTAGAAGACTTAAGGTATGAAGATCCAAATTACGGAAAGATCCATTATCTAGAAAACCAAGGTCCCGAGTACTCTGGATAACAGGTCCCATACCTGTACAATTATGGCAGGAGATAATAAAAGGCCACTATATAGGAATCCAGGGCCAGCATTTTGTCCAGCATAAGAAATCAGAAGAAACAAGTTTAATACATTCTGAGGGTCAATTATAAAGTTCGCGCATCGCATATTTTTCGCAAATGGTTGTATTGCCCATGTTTTTTCCTGAAGCTAATATATTGCACTGCTCTGTTTTTTGCAAATTCGCATTGTGAATACATTTTCGCAAATGGCGTGCAAATGAGTTTGCGCGAGTGCATCCAATGTGCAAGGTTGTTGTGTGCGAAAATAGTATTGACAGTAACTTAAATTCGCACTTTGAAAACTGTTTTGCGAATATTTTCTACGCCACCAAAGTTGTGGCGTAATTCAGTCGCAGAGTGTGTGCATAAATATTCATAATTTGCAATTTTTGACATATTTAAAAGGCTCTTATAGACATTCGCATTGTGAAAAAAAATTCGCAATTCTGTTTGCACCACACTTATTCAGCTTTATAAATATAACCATGCACATGGCAAATATATTCACTTTACGAACCAATCTGCCTTGCGTGAAGTTTATAAATGACCCCCTCTGAGGCTTATAATTTATAGAGGTAACGGGCAATCATTGTTTCAAAACCTGTATTAAAAACTTTAACATATTCTTCAATGGTTGATACAGATATGATAATAAAAAATGGAAGTCTTGGAAGTCTTATTGTATCTGGACATACTACTGTATATGTAGGCTGGTACCTATAGAAAAATAGTCCTATAAATGTTTTTAAAAGTTGTACCGTGTTGGATCTTTATACGTTTAGCCTACTAAAAAATATTTTATAAAAACATTAAATCCCAATAGGATTGTTCTTCCACCAATAAAGTTTCATTATGTCATAGTTGGGATTAAGTAAATGATATTGTATTATACTGTAACTACAGAGAAAAAAAATTACATTTTTTTTTAAGTATTTGATTAAAATGGAGTCTGTGGAAGATGGCCCTCACTTAAATGTGAGCTTTCTGGATAAAAGGTTTTCAGATCACAGATGCAACACCTGTATAACATAAAGTTATGCAACTCTCCTTTAATATTCATATTATATGAAATTTCAACAAGGAACTTGTTCATTTTACTTGAATTATAGACCTCCAGAGTCCAGCTTCCAAATTGCGCAAAATATGTTAAATCATTTTAGACCATTTTATAAAGGAGAGGTTTTGATTGATTCACATTTTTTTGACAGCTCATAAGGGAAAATAGAGGAATGGGTGAAAGTGAATGATTTATGTTTTCAAATATGAAGAATGTTTCCCCTCCTTTTGTTGATCATTTCAAATGCCAAGAGTTCACTGGAATTCTTTGCTAAAACAAAAAGACTAATCCTTCTTTGTGTACTGTTAAGCAGTCGAATTTAATTAACTTCCGATTTTTAAATGCGTCTTTCTCTTCCCTTAAACAATACATCTTTGAGAACACAGATGTGAACTCAGCTCGAGATGTTTCCTTTTCATTTTGCCTTTCTGCACTTCACATAACTTTGCCCTACAGCAAACTTCTATTTTGTAAATATTCCGTTTACATACTTTTTCTTTCTAATCGTTGTGACAGGCAGACATGAGAAATGCTAGTGGTTTCTAAAAGGAACGAGGACTGTTGAAAAATGGCCTGTTTTGTAACCTTATACACAATGTTAACAGAATATGTTATTGGAACATAGAAAGATAAATAGACAAATGCACAACGATTACTACATTATACTTTAGGAATCATATTGGCAAAACTGCAAATAACCAAGAAAGTAGTGATACCGATTGATGTACAGTATTCGTTTCCAGATTTTATAGGTAAAATAATTTGCTGGGAAAAAAGCTGTATGTCTCTATACTGCCCCAGAGCAAATGTGATCTCAGTGGAAGACAAAAAACCCTAAAAATCATAATACAGTAACTTCCATTCAGCCCCAGGGGTGTAACTATGGAGGAAGCAGACCCTGTGGCTGCAGAGGGGACCAGAAGGTATAGGGGCCCCATGAGGTCCTAATTCATATAAAATGTAAATAAATATTGGTAAAACTGGTCAACCTAGGGGCCTGAAAAATAATCTGCTGTGTGGCCCAGTAATATCTAGTTAAACCACTGTTCAGCCCCTCCTGATTTTATTTACTGGCAACAACCTTAAAATATCCCACAGATTATCTTACCTCACAATTAGTAGTTAACGTATAACTTTTCAGGCTTTACAATATGCTTTTATTATAATAGTTATTATCTATACTTACTTCTTATTTAGTACAGGTATTGGTAAATTTGGAGAGGTTTAACTTTAGTGTTCTTTTTACCCAAAAACAATGTATGCCATCATGTATGTATGTAACTAAGTATATTGAACTCTATATTAGTACTGTATATGGCCTCCTGTATATATTATGGGGCTGGACATATTAATGAGCTTCTTATATCTGAGACCTTCTGGCAACATAGTTAGGAAGTCATATGCTTATGTGAAATTAAACTATTGAGACCTGTGAGCTGTAGCATTCATATTTATTATGTTTTGTCTTAATTTAAATTATACTATACAGGTACAAAGGCTATTATCTGGAATGCTTGCTGCCTGAGGTTTGTTATTCCATTAAGTTTCTCAAGGCTTCTAAAATCATGAACATTAAAAGACCAAATATGATAATTTTGTTACCAATATGGATTTATGTGGCTTAGTAAATGGTACTAATTTTATATCACCAATAAAAAAGGAAGACATTATTAAATAAGAAATGTTTGCTTAATGGCATTCCCATATTCTGTATTCTATTGTAAAATATACAGTATGTTACTGTTTTTTTTGAGCCATATACAGCATATAGTAACTGAAGTATTATTATTAACCACTAGTTCAGGAATATGTAGAAAGCATTTTCTGGGGTAACTATTTTCTACATATTCCTGAAATTAAATAGGTCAAACTGCTTTTAACTACAAGGGGGTATGCATTACTTTAGAAACAGTGTATACATCCCCTGTAAATGGTCTGTTGTCGGTTTGACCCTTGCCTGCCTGACGATTCTGATATCCGCCTGCCTCGACTCTGCTTGTCTGACGATTCTCTTGCCTGCTCCATTTGTACCGTGACCTTCGGCCCAAAAGACTCTGCTAACTGCCGTGCCCCTTCGCCAGCCAGAACATCTTGCCTTGCACCCCTCGTTAAGTCCAGGTGGCACCCAAGTAAGCTGAGGGCTCCTCCCGAAGCCCAACAGTGGTCACACTACTGGTGAAGCCGAGCCGAGACCAGGGTGCTTGGCATTTGTTCTGGTATCGGGTGCCGGTCGTGACAGTTACATTATTATGGGGCACATTTACTAAGGGTCAAATATCAAGGGTTAATAAACCCTCGAATTTAAATCCTTCGATTCGAATATCGAATTCGAAGGATTTAGCCCAAATCCTACGATCGATTGGTCGAAGTAAAAATCGTTCGATCGCATGATAAAATCCTTGGAATCGAACGATTCTAACGATTTTAAGCGATCGATCAAAGGATTTCTCTTCGATCATAGGCTAACATTGTACCTCAGTAGGTTTAAACTGCTGAAGTATGTAGTCGAAGTTTTTTTAAAGAGACAGTACTTCGACTATCGAATGGTCGAATAGTCGAACGTTTTTTAGTTCGAATCAAAGTTGAAGTCGAAGGTCGTAGTAGCCTATTCGATGGTCGAAGTACCCAAAAAAATATTTTTTCATTCAAATCCTTCACCCAAGCTTAGTAAATGTGCCCCTATGTGTGTAATGTTTCCTATAGTGAAGTGTCTTATGTGATCCCTTAAAGTCAATATTTATCGGTTAGCTATTTTTTCATGTACCTTTGGAGGACCCTCTTTCTCATTTAATTACATTATATCTGACTTTGGGGGGATTACTTATCAAAACCCTATTCTTCTAATTTTTTAAATAAAAAAAGTCAGACCATACTAGAATCCACGATTTAGAAGCCAATAGACTGCAATTTCTGTAAAGGTTGTGGACAAAACAGGCTCCAAACCGCAGAAGCTTTGCTGCAAGGTTTATTCAACACAACATGTTTCGAGCATTGTGGCTCACTTAATAAAGAGCCACAATGCTCGAAACATGTTGTGTTGAATAAACCTTGCAGCAAAGCTTCTGCGGTTTGGAGCCTGTTTTGTCCACAACCTTTACAGAAATTGCAGTCTATTGGCTTCTAAGTGGGATAGAAGCAGTGGCGCAGGCAAGTAACGGTGTAATTGGTATCAACTTATATTATTTCTGCAGAATCCACGATTTTCCATTATTTATTAATAAAACCTGAATATTTTGAGTTTGATGGCTGAAAACCACAGAAAAACTTGAATTTTCCCAGTGTCAAACCCCGAAAACTCTGAACATTTTGTGAGGGTTTAAACCTTTAAATGGTTAAGGCGACATCTGCCATACATAAATTCAGCAGGTTTTAGAAGGAGTATTTTCGGACTTGGAACAGAATAGGGGGCATAATAAATTGTGAAAAAATTGGGTGTTTTTTCACAGTGACTTTGTCAGGTTTTCAGCGTCAAAACAAACGCCATGAAAAAAATACTTTAACAAATAACCCCCTGGCTGTACAGTCATCAAACTGAGCCAATTGTGCAAACAATTGCTATTATCCGCTCCCAAAATGTCAAGTGATTCCCTCCAATGCAGATGGTTATAGGTGGGGTTACTAAATACTCACTTGATATTGAATCTTGGATATTCTTTTGAGCTAATGTTTACCAGATGTAGAAAGGTGATTATTGAGAGGTACTGAAAAAAGAGCAAAATATTAAAATATCCTATCATAACAGAAATAAAGGCTTTACCTCTTATTCAATTTATTACAAGTGCTTGGATTGAGTGTTTATGTGACTTTAATAAAGTAATGAGATATGGAGATCTCTTAATGAGTTCTGGCTGGTTTCCTTTAGCAACTTTCCAAGAATGCGTTACAGTTTTTAATTCAAACCAGATGTGTCTCACAAGCCCAAGCTTCTTTGATGAATTATTATTTACATTAGCTGACATGCAGCACATGCATTTTTTAGTCAGCTTTTAACCCTATTTCCTGTCCTGAGAGCACTGAATGTCCCACAGGCAGTTAAGGTGTTAGAGACAAATATTTACACAATCAAAACTTAAAGGGACTTTAGCACTCATTTTGAGACATTGCTGTTAGTGCCCATATCATTTGAAGACTAATTGTTTTTTTGTGGTTCTTCTGGCATCAGTTAAAAAATGTACAACATGGTTTTGTTTAAACAACAGCTGCAACAATGCAATCATATTATTATTTGTTATTTAGCACTTCTAATAATTTGTCCCTGTCTTATGGAGTTTACAGTTTGGTGCATGAGGTGCAAGGAGGTCACCATATGCAATCAAAGGAAGTTTGCCCTGGTGCAGTAACCCATACCAACCGATAAGTTGTTTTTTAATAGTTGATGTTCTTGCTGATTGAATGCTGTAGTTGGCTAAATCTGTACCAAACCTTACACCTTTAATAACATAATCACATTGGCCAAGACAGCAAACAGCAAAAACAGCTATAAATACAGTTATCAGTACAAGGACACCCTTATACTAAATTATATTTAATGCTGAATTAAATATAATTGTATTTTTAAAATTATTAATATAATGCACAATTTAATTTATTAACTGTCCAATATAAATGTAATCAGCAATTGTAATTGATTATTGTGTTATTTGTAAATGCAATTGCTACTGAATGCAAGGTCTGCATGTCTTCTGTTACTCCCTACACTGTTGGTTCTGACTCCCCGTACTATTGCATCAATATTGTAGGAATCAGCTTTGTAGCAGCCAAGAGTCCATTGCCCACAAAGCAATGCACACAACTGTGATTTTCCTTCTTTACAGGAGTCTTGGATTAAGATGATTTGGCTATGGTACATGTAATGAGAACCAGCAGTGCAGGAAATTGGGCAGACAGATATTGATTTCAGTAGTATTTCTATTTGCAGATTACTTTTAAAAATTTTAAATAATTTGTGATTAATTTATATTGGATTGTTAAATGTAATTAATGAAATAGAATGTGCTTTCTTTGAGGACATACTATAATAACAATATAAATTATATCATAATCCCTTTATAGAATACAGAATTCGGAGTATTTTATAGCAAATGTAAAACGAACCATGAACAACATATCCCTGTTTCATCTCCTGACTTTTTTAGTAACACTAAAAGAAAGTTGTTGTTGCCTCAAGTTTCCATCTCTTCTGTAAAATAATCTACATGACCCAGATTTTCATACAGTGGAACAATGCCTGGGATATCTACTACACTGAGAAATCAGGAAAGCCAGCCCATCAAACACACATGACATGACTTATACACATGGAAGTCACAAAGAAAAATAAAGTCTCATAATTTAGTTTTATGCCAAAACCTCCATCATTCTATAGCCAGCTAAGCATATGTCAAGGTAGGAGTCACAGTCCTGATTTATCTTTAACCAAAAGCAAACCTTTGGCCTTATGGTATGGTTCATAGCAAAAGATTTGTAAAACAAATATTCCGATATCTGAACATCTATTTTTTCAGAAAATAAATGGTTGAACTAGATATGCCAGAGACATTTCTTTTGTAGGTCCCCCACTGTTCAATATATGATGCAATGTAATTAATTCCTTAAGGGCCCAGTCTGTCTGTGATAAAGCTTTCGCTGCAGCAGCAAAATGTAGGGATGAGTTACAGCTAACAGGATCCTGTAACTTTCATAAAAAGCAAAGAATTCCAATCCTTTAACAAAGCTAGCAAACATTTTCAAAAACATATTTTTGCCTCTCTTTGCAGTCTGTCTTTCCCTTTTTCCATTTCTGCTGGTTCTTCTAAAAGTAAATAATGTAATGTATATATGAAATAGAGGAACTGCCCTCTGTTCTGCAACTGTTCTGTGGAATAGTCCTATTTGCAGAATGAGTATTTGCAGAATATTGAGAGTGTAACTGTAGACAGGTAATGACTGCACTCATATTCAGGCCCGAAATTATGGTGAGGCCACAAAGGCTCAGGCCTAGGGTCGCAAAATTTTAGGGGCGGCATGCCGCCCAGCCGCATCCTAAGGAGCACTCGGTGCTCCGGTGCTTGTCAAGGTGGAGTGTGGCACTGGCCCATGTTAACAGGGTGCAGTTTGTAGGTTTCAAATAGGTTGGAAATATAAGGGAGCTACTGTACATAGATATAAAGTATTTGGGTCCTCTTGGATAAAGGCCTCGCACCTGGGGGCACAATGATTAGAGCAAGCTTGGTGGGCTGCACTCGCTGATTCTGTGTGGTTGCAGATGGTGAGTAGCCTTTTGGTTAGTCAGATATCGTGGGGGCTATTGTAGGCCAGAGAATGTGAGCAGTTTAACGTGCCTTTTGAAAAAGGAGTAAAAGCTAATAAGGTGGTTTTTGTAAGTTAATTAATTAATAACTTATTTGCTGTTGATATATATTATTGCAAATAAATGCTGTGCTTGAGAAAAAATAGATGCCAATACCTGTGAGTCAAAAGTGCTCATGACACAAGGGTTACGATCAGACGTTGCAGGACAATGACTGCCCTTCTTCAAGTGAAGTGAATAAATGCTGTGGCCTTTCTGATTTAATGTCATACCTGGTGTGTAATTTTCAATAGTTAGTGGAGCATGGTAAGGCATCAAAATTAGGGGTGTTTGCAATATTTTTGCCATGATCCCATTAAAAAAAAGATTTAAAAATTCATATGTTGGTGAACGGCATGCTAGTAATTAAATGAGATGTTCACCTTTACGTTAACTTTTAAATAAATGTTTTAAAAGTAATTAGATAAATGAGACCCTAACAATCAAAAAGCTGCTGAAATTAAATTCCAAACTGCAGAGCTACTGAACAAACAGCTAAATAACCGAAAAATCGCAAAGAATAAAAAATGAAAACGAATTGCAAATTGTTTCACAATATCAATGCCTGTATCATACTAAAAGTTATATCATACTAAAAGTTAATTTAAAGTTTAACAACCCCATGACTCTAATTTCTTTGCTGCTTTTTCCACGGGAGCCTAATCTTGTTTCTAACATAGAAACATAATTTCTTATACTTGTAATGCTATTCACAATCAATATATCATTTGCTTCCAGAAAGCTCTGTTAGCTTCTTCTTAAGAGCAAAGCTGACACCCCTATTTTATACTGATTCTCCCAAAGATCTTAGCGACTATCCATGGTGTGTTTTTGTTCTAAATATAAGCTGTTCCAGGGAGCAATCAAGTCAGTTTCCTTAAGGGTCATGGAGTCAGCAACCTTAGGGTTAACTCTTCATACAGGGAGAGCATAGGCAATCATTTTGCTGACTCCATTCTACATCAGTGGGAAGTATTAGGTCAATTATGCCACCTATGATTATGATTATGTTTTTGGTTCAGCAATACAAACTTCATTAATTTTATCTAAAAATTGATGTATACATTTCTAAATTTATGAAGATTATTTCAGCTACTGTGTAACCATGTCATACAGTATATACATGTAGCCATTAGGGATGGGCGAATTTTGTAGACTTGTTTCACTGCGGAAATGACGCCCATAGACTTGTATGTCGCTGCGCGTCAAAAAATTTCACCCATTCCTAGTAGCCATAGTTATCTCATAATTTGTCAGCATTTGAGGGGAATGACTATATTAATACTGAGTATTAAAGGTCCATTTACAAGCAATGTGACTTTCTATTCTCATCAGGACCTTTATCTAGGCCTTGCTGTGACCTTTGGTTTCTGTGGTCACTTTAGGTCTGTCTGGTCTTGCTTTAGATAAAGGTTTCTTGGTAAAGTATTTGGAAATACACTTCTCCCTTACAAATTTAGTTGCATGTTGGTACTGACACCTTTTTTAGCACTCAGGAGAACAATTTGCCTAAAACTGCTTTTCTAAGCTCCTTTTTTTTGCAGTACCAACAATAAAGACTAGAGGATTATATTAATTTAGGAACTTTCCAGTGTTAGTTGTTCGAAGGCCAACATAATTTACATTGCTTATTGGGAGCATATGCTACAATTAGAAATGGTTTTGTATCTTCTCAGAAAACAACTTAATCAAATTGTTGCTAAACAAAATATGCAGATACATTTCAGTTTTATAGAAAAAAACTTAAAGAATTCTGGCATTTCTCAGTACTGCATAGATGGTAGGTTCATTTATTATTTTTCTTTTCAGCTGATTAAATAGCTCATTATGTAGACTACACCATTTCACAATATGGACATAAGACTAACGGGAGCTTCTTTTTTTTTTAGCTCTCCATGGCAAGGGGCTGACTGACTAAAAGTGGATACTTTAATGAAAATTTTGTCTCCACTATGACTCCATGGGGCAAATTCACTAAGATCCGAAGTTGCACCGGCGACAGCTTCGCCACACTCCACCACACTTTGCCAGGCGTAGTTTCGTCAGAGCTACGCAAATTCACTAAAATGCGAAGTTGCGCTCAGGTAGGTGAACGGTAGCGAAGTTGCGCTAGCGTTAATTCGTCCAGCAAAGCGAAGTTACGTTAGCGATGCCTAATTTGCATACGGCACCAAGTTAAAGTACAATGGACAAAAATGTAGCACCAAATACATTACACTACACAAGCGCTATTTTGCCCTATACATGTGCCCACTGTATAGTTGATGTGCCATATGTTAGGAAATGTAGGGGGGGAAAGAGGGTACCCCCAAAAAAATTTACGATCTTTTTCAACCTATCATCCTTAAAAAAGGAAAAGACGTCAGCGTTTTTTGGGACTTAGAAAAAATTTCAACTTTTTTTGAAGCAAGCCCTATCCACTCTATTGCACTTCGCCTGGTCTGAGGTGGCGAAGGCAAGCATGGCGCAAGAGGTAACGTTTAGTAAAATGCGTAGTTACGTCCCATTCGCCATAGCGCAACTTCGCCTGGCATAAGGGTGCGAAGTAGCACTAGAGTAGGTCCACTTCGCTAGCGAATTTATGCCATCGCCCGTTAGTAAATTGGCGAAGTAACGAAATGACGTCACGCTGGCTCGCGCTTGTGAATTTGCCCCCATGTTCTTTCAGTTACTTATTTGGCCATTCCCTTCCCTTCTATTGTAACGACAATCTCAAAATAATGAAGAATATTGAACATTGTTAGAGATTGCACTGATTGCTGAATCCTTGTATGTTATAGAATGACTAATTCTAAGGAACTATTCAATTGGCCTTCCTTGGGGGTCACTAACCTCAAAATAAGGCTACAACGTTATTGTAACTAAGTATTACTCATCTTTCTATTCAGGTCCTCTCCTATTCATATTCCAGTCTCTTATTTAAATCAGTGCTCATTTATAAACACTGGGCAAATTTGCCCATCCGCAGTAACCCATAGAAACCAATCAGTGACTGGCTAATTTCAGCAAACTGCAGGTTAAACAATAAAAGCCAACATCTGATTGGTTGCCATGGGTTACTTTCCATTTGCAGATTTGTCTAGTGTTTATAAATGAACCCCAATGTGTGGTTGCTAGGATAATTTGGACCCTAGCAACCATATTGTGAAAATTGCAAACCGGAGACCTGCGGAACAAAAAGCTTAAACTTATAAACCACAAATAATAACAAATGAAAAACAACTGCACGTTTTCTCAGAATATAGTTCTTTTAAATCACACTATAAGGACTATTAAAACGTCTTCTTTGGAGAGTTTTTAGTGGAGGAGGTACAAATGGAAGTATTTTAGGGAAGGTTTACTTCCTTTTTAATTGGTAGCATTTTTTTATACTAAATTTAGGCTCTTCTAAGAGTTGCCATGTGAAAATAAATGTTGCCTATTGAAAGTATTTAATGTAGTGCTGGTCCAGAATACATTTTTTGATATAATTTAGACATGCCTGTTGAAAACATATCAGAGCACAGTTTGAGTTTAGAAACTTTGATGTAAATTGAGTGCCAGTGAGTGAAGGGTTTTGACTGAAATAAAAAGAATGTTTTAATTAATTTAAATTTAAAAGGAATTTAGAAAAAAGAAGCAAATATTGAATAAAAGAAAAACCAGAGGATACCTGCAGCAGCATTTAAAAGGGGATTGCATGCTGCATTTATGGAAATCTGAGTAGGCTGCAAAAATCAAAACAGAGGAGAATTCAAGCTTTCTTTTTCTTTCTTGTTCTTTATTTCTGCCATCTATTGATACTGCACCAAAGCTATACATGTCATGGAGAGAACTAAAATGTTTGACATAACTTCAGAGTTAATAAAACTATTATAAGGAACAGCCCACTTAAATAGGCAACTTGAACTTC
The DNA here is from genome assembly GCF_017654675.1 of Xenopus laevis. Lineage (NCBI taxonomy): Eukaryota > Metazoa > Chordata > Amphibia > Anura > Pipidae > Xenopus > Xenopus laevis. Next base: position 55,484,149 of record NC_054380.1, read on the forward strand.
TAACATACACTGGGGCTCATTTATAAACACTGGGCAAATTTGCACCTGGGCAATAACCCACAGCAATCAATCAGTGATTTTGCTTTTTTCAGCCAACTGCAGGCTGAGCTCTGAAAGCAATCATCTGATTGGGTTACTGCCCAGGATCAAATTTGCCCACTGTTTATAAATAACCCCCACTGTCTTTTAAGATACCCTACATAGTGATACGTTTGTTATTGTAAAATTTAGATACACATGTGGATAGCCAAAATGAACTAGTCTAACAAACTGGTTCATACCCCAATTGGTCAGCTTTCTATGTGAAAGCCCACTGTCCAACTTCCCCATTTACATCATCATAAAAAAAAAAAGCAATTCAATTTATTTGTCAAGATCTATCCTTCGGAATATAAGGAGTCATTTACATTACTTAAAACTTCAGGCACAATCACCATGTTTTTTACCCACAATTTAGCTTGTATTCCCATAATACCATTGTCATTGCAGTTGACAGAGGGAGTTGCACCTGACACAATTGCACTTGTGCTTTGATGCGAATTAGACACTATTGCAGTTGATATTTTGTAAATCTGGTTGGCCTCATTCCTAGCATTTAATAGGAGAGTACATGTTTTTTCTTTCAGTGCATCTGTGCTGCCACTGCTTTGCAGTTATTGATGCAGGTCACTGTAGAATGGTGAGGCACAGAATCCAGAATTTGGTTCGGGATTCGACCAGGATTCAGCCAATTGCAAATTAGGATTCGGATTTCGTTCGGTATTCGGCAGAATCTTTCGTGAAGGATTCGGGGGTTCGGACGAATCAACTAACCAAGCAGAAGGCCTAAGTAGATAGGCGAACTACACGGATTTGCAACAGGCTGCTGAAAAGACCAAGTGGTACAGAGCAGGAATGATAATATAATGTACTATTACCCTGCACTGGTAAAACTGGTGTGTTTGTGTTGAAACACAACTATCATTTTTGTAAACAAACTGATGTGAAGCCATGGGGGCAGCCATTCAAGCGCATTATGCACAGTAGATAACAGATAAGTTCTAAAGAATCCCATTGTATACTACAGAGCTTATCTGCTGTGTAACCTGTGCCCTTGCTCCATTTTTCCCCAGGTTGAATGGCTGCCCCCATGGATACACGGCAGCTTGTTTATATAAACTATAGTAGTCTTTCTGAAGCAAACACATCAGTTTTAACATTTAAGGACAACACCACATTATATTTTCAACACTTACATTTTTTGGTGTTACTGTTCTTTTAATATACTTTTCCTCCCTAGGTAAATGGATACCCAGGCATCTCTTGTTGCTTAGGCTCCAAAGTAGTCGTTTTCTGCTATTGAAATAACTTCCATACGTACACTCTGAATTTTTGCTATCATGCTAGCCTTTATTTCCTGAAGTCATATTGTTTGTAAAATAAAAAAATACATCACCAGGCCAACTGCAACATATTTTGTTGTATTCAAATTTCATTCTAGAAATTCAAATTCATGTTATTCCAGAAAAATGCATGCTAAAATACATACCTTTTCCATTTTTAAAAAAAGCAGTATACAATTAAGTAGTAAAGATAGAGCTTCTGTGAAGTATTTTAAATAAATAAATAAATAAATCAATACAGTCTTTATCCTTTTTTTAATTTTAAGCACTTGTAATGGATAATTGTTTTAACTTGACGAGTTGACCTAGAGGTTAAGTCATCAGCCTTTGATGTGGGCTCTCATAGGAGACCTTGCATCAGTTAACAATTGCAATTCCTTGTGACCTTGGACAAGTCACTTAAAGAAAATCTAGAACCCCTAGAACCAACAGCTTATATCATATAAAGTGGTCTATTAAAGAATCTTCACATCTTTTACCTTGAGCCATAGTTTTATGATATTCGCTGTGCTGTCTTAGAGATCATCTGGCCAGAAATACTGCAGCTCTACCTGTAACAGGTAGAAGTGTTGTAGTAAGAGACAGACCTTAACATCCATGTGTGCCCTTGGTTTGTTTGTGTGAACCGTGAATAGTAGGAACCTGGGGGGGGGGCCTTAGTACTAAAAATAAGTATATTTTTATGAAAATAGTTTATTTTTATTTAGCAGGGTTTTACATATGAGCTCTTTTGTGCAATACATTTTTTTATTGTTCAGGGTTATAGTTTTCCTCAGTCTCAACTTACTGCATCTACCATGGCTGCCTTGATTGCTTTAAAAATCCTGTAAAGAGCATTGGTCGAATGGAAGAAAAGTGCTGTATAAATAATTTCCCTTTCCTTTGTCTTTCACCCCTCTGAGAGCAGGAGTCTGTTTAAATACACCCCCTCCCTTCCATCATTTTTTGCCTGGGCAGCTGGCTCCAAAAAAAGGAGGAGTTTATTATACAGGGAGTTTACTGTTGATCAAACTACCTTTTTACTTTTTAATAAAGTTTTGTTCATATACAAGTGTACATTGTCCTTTTATTAATTTCAGGCTGCAAATGCATATTTTGTTATACTTAACCCTGACAAAAGTGGTGTAGTATCTTCAAATTGTATAGTTTTCTCTTTACTGTGCTTCCATATTACAGTTTGGCTGACCCCTTTCTAGGAAGTAGTGCTAATAACATCACATTGACATGGATTAAAGATTATTGGATCAAAAATGTACAATACTTATTTCATAGCTATCAGCATTTCCAATAGTGCAAAATTGAATTCAACCATGTAACTTCTGATTAAAGCTATTAAGTTCTTCATGCACTGGGTCTGATCTTGCTGACCTCCATATTGCTTTTGTTCTTTCTAGAGTCATTAAAATATATTTAAAATGTCCGAAGAGATAATACACATCAGTTAAAAGTGGCTACTCAAGCATTTAGACTGCCACTAATAGTACAGCAGAATGGAAAGTATTTTTAATATCATTCTAAGCCTTCTCACATTATACAATATTCCTCAGTTACTCCTGGACACTACAGTTTCACATTCTTTCCAAACCAGATTGATGAATATCTCTTGATAAATGACTTCATAGCATACAGAGCCAAAAAAGATACAGGGTTTCTGTATACGTTACTGAAGAATTACCATGAATTACTATGAAACAGAGAAGCACATGTTTTACTACTCTCTGCACTGCTTCCATCATAAGTATATAATGTCCTGCAGATTCTCAGTAAAAAAATATAGACCCTGAAAAGGAACATAAATCTTTCTTAAATTAATTCACCTCTTCTTTGTACCTTTGAAACTGAAAATGAAGTATAACTTCACTGTGTTTCAATCCTTCACATTTACTAAGTATCCATATTACATTTAGAAATTCCACAGAAATCCATGGATTTACTCCAAAAGTCATTTAATGCCAGTTTAAATGATGATATAAATACTTTTAATAAGCTTGCTTGAGTACCTAGATTTCCATCTATTACATTTAACCTTATTCTCTTTGGCCCATTGCCAACCATGGCAAATTCCAGTTAACAGAATGCACAGTCATATTTATTAAAATATGACCAATTTGACCAATTTGAAACATTGTTTAAACCGTAACAGCCAGGAGTTAAGCAAATGTTTCTTTCAATAGCATTTACATTTATAAATACATTTTAAAGCACTAACAATTTTTTATACACTCATATTGGAAAGGTGCTTACTATTGCACTTTCTTTTATTAGGCAAACAATTATGCTTTGGGTTTACATGGATGCTCACCAGCGTGTGTGTAACCACATGATGCTAAAGCTACATTATCAAATGGAAAGACCCAACACCTGTGGTGTAGAAGCCCCTTCTATGAAGTAAAACATTTTTTTGGGTGACAAGATGCAAATTGCTCTGAACAATGGATTTAAAAAATTGTCTTAAAGGTAATCAAAACAAAGTGATTCTTGATAAGTACTGGAAAATCAGTCACCCAAAACCGATACAAAACAGCTGTATAAACATTATATTGAGCAAAGTGTAATGACGCCTGTAATCACCGTATCTTTTCACATGATGCAGTGTTTTCCTCAGCATTCCAGTAGTATTGCAATTGCAAAGGGGGATTGGGTCTGACACAATTACAGCTGATGCATCAAAATTAATGCAATTGCGCTCACACTTCGAAGCAGGACCGCCATCAGAAATCGCAGGGCCCCATATTGGTGGCTATTGTTCCCACATGTTACCCTCGGGGCCCCCTACAACTCTCCCCCCTGTCCCCCCCTGATGGCTGCCCTGCTTCGAAGCATCAGATGTAATTGCATTGAAGGGTTTTCTAAGTCCAGTTGGCAGTGTTTAGCATGAGAGTGACCAATTCCTTAGATCATCCTGACATAAGCATGAGCATAATGAGCAAGTTGCAGCATTCACTCATTATGCTCATGTGTGTGCCCCAACATGGTCACTCAAACCAGGCACTCCCTCTCAGTACGTGTGTCCTAGCCATAGTGGGGGTGCAACGTTTTTTTTAAAAAAACTACTGTTACCCCCAATCTGAGTGTTGTCTCTAGTAGCAGGGGGGCGATATTATAGGATAACAGGTGACCTTTAATGAATGGGGTATTATTGACAACTGACTGCTGGGAAACTTGCACAAATACAACTGTGCTTGTCTTAAATGGCCCCTATAATACTTTAATATATTTTAGTAGAACTTAATTATGGAGTTCCAGATTATGAGAAAAAATCCTTTTTCAGAAAACCCCCAGCTACCAAACATTCTGCATAAAAGATTCCATAGAGTAAATTTCAACTATGGAAATGTAGGGGTTTTTTTTATCAAAGTCCGAATTTATCTCAATATTTTCTGAAAAAAACTCCGATCAAATCCGCATGGGTTTTTTAGGCTTATTTATTAATACACTTTCCCGAAAATTTTGTTTTGCGGGAAAAAATCAGAAAAAAAACTTGAAAAATCAGATTTTCACAATTTGTTTGGATTTTTCACCCGAAAACTTCGGAGTATTGTCAAATACCCAGCGCACATCAAAAAATCATTGGGACTTCTCCCATTGACTTATATGCGACCTCAACAGGTCTGAGATGCCGGATTTTCAGATTCTGACTTTTCCATCCTCTGGGTTAAATAAATTCTGAAAAATTCCTGATTTTTTAAAAGTTTGATTTTATAAAAAGAAAAATCACAAATTTTTCGTGATTTTTGCAATCAGAGTTTAGTAAATAACCCGCATAATGCTGACATACAAGAAACTATAAAGAAGGCAAATTACTTAATTTCTGTAATGTAAGGCCATTTGCTGACTTTTTGGTAAATATTTAGACATTAAAAAGTCTTTAATTATACATATTCAGCCTTAAAGGGGTTGTACACCTTTCAGTTAACTTTTAGTACGATGTAGAGAGTGATATTCTGAGACAAATTTGCAATTGGTTTTAATTTTTTATTATTTGGGGTTTTTGAGTTGTTTGCAATTCCAGCAGTCTGGTTACTAGGGTCCAACTTACCCGAGCAAACCTGCACTGATTTGAATAATACACTGGGATATGAATAGGAGAGACCTGAATAGAAAGATGAGTAGCAAAAAATAACAATAAATTTGCAGCCTTACAGAGTGTTCGTTTTTAGATGGGTCAGTGACCCTCATTTGAAAGCTGGAAAGAGTCAGAGGAAGGAGGCAAATAATTTAAATATAATAAAAAATAAACAATGAAAACCAATTGAAAAGTTACTTAGAATTAATATAACTTTAGGCCAACATATTTCAGAAGTGGTTTCCCCCAATCTATTCTCAGAATACCACATAATTTTTCAGTGACTTAAATAATGAATTAAAATTACACTATATCTTTAGCTAATGCTGAATGGGCTAAATTCTGACAATATGGGATGTTGAGTATTATTCCGCAATTCCAAATTCTGTATGTGCTTGGATTCTTATCCTGCTTAAATGTTATTCATTGCTTTCCAGTCCTCTGTTAATTTCTGATTACTGGTGTAATGGCACATTTGAACCATATGTGAGTTGTGAATTCTATACTAAAGCAAACTGCATGAATGAAATCATTGTCCAGTAGCAGGCTGCATTTTGCTGTAGGGCTAAGGAACATATAAGTGGTCCACAGTACAGGTATGGGATCCATTATCCCAAAACCTGTTATTCAGAAAGCTCCAAATTACAAAAAGGCCATCTCCCATTGACTATACTATAATTAAATAATCCAAATATTTTTTTTTTTAAATTTCTTGATTCAAACTGAGATATATAAATCCTTGTAAGCAAGATCAGCCTATTGTGTTTATTTAATGTTTACATGATTGTCTTGTAGACTTAAAGGGATAGTGTCATGGGAAAAACATTTTTTTCAAAATAAATCAGTTAATAGTGCTGCTCCAGCAGAATTCTGCACTGAAATCCATTTCTCAAAAGAGCAAACAGATTTTTTTATATTCAATTTTGAAATCTGACATGGGGCTAGACATATTGTCAATTTCCCAGCTGCCCCTGGGAATGTCATGTGACTTGTGTTCTGATAAACTTCAATCACTCTTTACTGCTGTACTGCAAGTTGGAGTGATATCACCCCCTCCCTTTTCCCCCTCCAGCAGCCAAACAAAAGAACAATGGGAAGGTAACTAGATAGCAGCTCCCTAACACAAGATAACAGCTCCCTGCTAGATCTAAGAACAGCACTCAATAGTAAAAACCCATGTCCCACTGAGACACATTCAGTTACATTGAGAAGGAAAAACAGCAGCCTGACAGAAAGCATTTCTCTCCTAAAGTGCAGGCATAAGTCACATGACCAGGGGCAGCTGGGAAATTGACAAAATGTCTAGCCCCATGTCAGATTTCAAAATTTAATATAAAAAAATCAATTTGCTATTTTGAGAAATGGATTTCAGTGCAGAATTCTGCTGGAGTAGCACTATTAACAAATGTGTTTTGAAAAAAACATGTTTTCTGATGACAGGATCCCTTTAAGGTTATTCAGAAACTGCCATGTCCCAAGTATTCTAGATAACAGGTCTAGAATAGGCACTGATGCTTATGACTAAGGGAATGTTTTCCCGAAATACGTATGGCAATGCTGCTATCTTAATGTTGCAATAAAACTACTCAAATCTATCCGGAGTGCCACCTGAATTGCTTATTCGGACCTATATCACAGCAGTTTGCTGAGCTGATTGGAGAGACATGGCGTGGTGGGGTGTGTCTTGAGCAGTCACATTCCTACTAACTTTCCGTAATTATTCCATAGATTAATAGTATAATGGTGTATAGCAGAACTATGATATAAACACTGTTTCTTAAACATGGCTTGCCTAAATGTATCTGGATTACAAGCACATTCCATAATTTTATAACCACTTAGAGTGCAATTTAGTCCAGCAACTACAAAGATGGATTGCCCAATGAAACATTACCCTAGATCTCAATCTCAAAAAGGAGTAGTTTACCTGCACCACGTACAGAAGGCTCCCCATTATTTGTTCATGCAGTTTTTGCTGGATACATGGAACACCTAAACAGCACTATAACCACCATTATTACAGTTTAATGAACAAGAAAACATGCCTATTAATCTCCCTATAGTTTTAGAATTTCTGTTAATGCACTTTAATGGAGTTTAAGACCGCAGACAAAAAAAGACACATATTCTGAGAGCAACTCTAACATTATTCACAAAATGATTACATGAAGAATCTTTTGGGCGTTCAAGTATTCATATAGTGGTATACCAGAGAAGGACAAAAAGACTTTTGAATAAACCATTTGGCAGCATGCCACAAGCTAACAGATATCACATTTGGGTGAGGGATCATTGTTATGGTAGTTTTATATCACATTAGTAAAGCTCAACCACATTAAAGAGCATGTGAAAAAATGTGCAACTTGCAACATGATCAAAACAGGTAGCCCACAATTACTTCTAAGAGATTGTAATTAACAGTAATTTCATGTGTGACTTCAGGAGTTGTAGGTCATGCCACATTAAGCAAATTAGATTCTTTGAGGAAGAAAGGATTAATTTACATCAAAGCATAATTTTTTTTATGTCCTGTATTGTAATTCTTCACTTCTATTCAGTATTGTACATGTACATAATGTATCTCAACTCATCAGATGAAAAAGTGCTTTAGTATTTTGGGCATACATTGACTGCATGCTGAATAACAAAATTGTAAAAAATATATATAGTATTCTCTTTTAAGTATATTTCAAAGTTGGGCAATTACAGTATATAAACATTGGGGCAGATTCACTAAAGGGCGAATTGTCGCCAGCATCCGCTTCGCACACATCGCCAGGCACAAATTTGCTACCACTACTCACTAATATGCAAAGTTGTGCCCCGAGCGCCGAACAGTGGCGACTTTTCGCTAGCTTTACTTCGGCAGTGCGAGCATTTCATAGCAAAGATGCGCTAGCATTCATTTATGCCTAGCGAAAATTTGCTAGTGATCTTGCGCTTAGGTCATTTTGCATACTGTGGGTAATTTAAAGTTGTATGGCGGTCTTTATTATAAATGTTGGTGCAAATACTTGAAGTTACCACTTTTTCAAAAATATGTCAAGGGAACCTTAATAAAGACAAGAGAGTTAATATAATGCCCTACACATTAGCCCACTGTAAAATTAATGTTCAGTGGCTCTCCCTGGTGGTCTAGTGGCCGGCAGGGATGCCTGCCGCATGCATCCTTGTTCCTCCTGTGCCGGTTCCCCTATGGCGCACGAAGCATGCTCTTCTGGGTTTATGCGCTGGCATGATGACATCACGGCACAATGGCGCAAAATTCAAACAGTATATAAAGGGATTTTCGCATTGAGGAAATTGCCTATTGTTAGGTTCTATTTGGTAGTTCCTAGGTGCTTATTTCTACGGGAATCCTGTTTGATCTTATGGTTAAGACCAATACCTGTTGCCTGACTATTCTGAACTCTGTATCCTGACTCTTGCCTGCCTGTTTATTCTGAACTCTCCAATCTGATCATTGCCTGCCTGGTATTCTGTCCTCTCCAAGATGAACCTTGACTGTTTGACTATTCTACGCTCTCCAATCCTGATCCTAGTCTGTCTGACCATTTCTTGAACTCTGCATGCACCGACCTGGCCTGTCTGACTATTCCGAACTCTGCTTGTGCTGGCCCGGTCTGCCCGTCCACGTTATATTGTCTGGTCAGTCTTCCCAGCTGTGCTGTCTTCCATCCAGTATCCTTGGCGAAACGATTGTGCCCCTTTACTTGTCCAGAACCTTTAGCTTTACTCCTCTCTTAGCAAGACCTGGCAGCATCCAATTAGCTGAGGGCTCCTCCCGAGGTGGAAGGTGGCTGTTAAAGGCAGAAGCAAGAGCAGAGACTAGGGGGCGTAGCATTGGTTCTGGATTTAGGGTGCCGTTGGACATTTTTGGAACTTTAATGCATTTTCGGCTCACAGGATATGATTCAAGTGACAGAAGATTGAGGATGATCTAGCTTCTTTTTAGGACTTTGCCTGGTCTGAGGTTGCGAAGTTAACTCTGGCGAAAGAGGTAATGTTCAGTAAAATCTGCACTTTACTGAATTTGCGGAGAAACGACCTTTCGCCAGAGTGAAAAGTCGACTGCTGATAGAGTGTGAACGATCGCTAGCGATGGTCTCTTCCTCTAGCAAATTGGCGCCTGTGCCTGTTAGTGATGATAACGCTCGTGAAAAGTTGCTAGTCTTTATTAGTGATGGTGAATTTCTGGAAGTGGCCACTTATTATTAAAAATGTCCAAGGAAGCAAAATAAAGAAAAAAGAGATCCTTTGTCCTAAAAAGGAGCCTACCCTAAAACAAATTTGGCATGAGCTTCAAGTGGTTAAAAAATGTAAATAACGTATTTAACAGTTGCAACTTTTAAACATAATCCCACATTAAAATATGAAGAAATGTCGGCATTTTTTTCTATTTTTGAATACAGAATATGATGTCAATGACATAGTAATGGTGAGGATATAGCTTCAGCTTAACAATTCACCAGGTAGAAGTAGGCAAACTATACTTTGGCGAAAAGAGTAACGTATTGGAAAGTTTACACTTTGCTAAATGTGCGGATTAACTTTTATCTGAGCAAATATTTGACTAGTGAAATAGCGCTAGAGGTTTTTCACTTGTGAATTGCCTTCTTTGCCTTTTAGTAAATTGGCAAATTCGTTGCAAATTGTCATTTTGGCAAATTTTCACCAATAAACCACAATTCGTCCTTTAGCAAATGTGCCCAAAGGTGTTTTACAGAATTTTGCATTTGTTCCTTTGTTTATAAAACCATCATTATTGGTAAAATATAAAAAAAATTGTTGAAACTAGATGCACTCTTGGGCACAGAGAATAAAATGTTCTCCTTTCTAATAATGATAATAACATTCTGCTTGCTGTTTCTCGCTCATTATGGCAGCCTACAGTTCTTTATAAGTCTAACCTGCTTTTTGCCATGCTCACGTAATTGTAGTATTATTTAGTAGGAGTGTTTAAAAAGGGCAGCTAGTCAGAGAAACTCAAATATATTGAATTTGTTCTAATTGCTGGAAACTGCACTAAAAGCAGTACAAGTTGATATTTTTTAAATAAATGACCTTTGCATGGAAGAGAATGTTGCACTTGCACATTTATTATCTAAATTATATCTTTAATGTTTATGCAAAAACAATTAGCATGATGATTGAAACATTTTGTGTTTTATCAGTCTCTAATGGTGATCAGCAAGCATTAATGCAATATACATTGTATAGAGATTATGCCCCTTTTCTACACTTAACCACTTGCCTGCTGGCATAACACTGGCATGAGGAAGCCCCAGTGTCAGACTGGAGGAGAGTGGGCCCACCGGGGCTGCCACATCAGGGGACTGCAACCCACATAAGGGCCCCTGCCCCCCGTTCGCTACCCCACGGGACCCCCCGCCTCCCCAGGGCAAATCTCCCTCTGTCCACTCTTACCCCAGCGTGTACCTTCTTTGCTCACCCATTCTTGCTGCAGTCTAGTGAGGGAAGGCCAGGAAGGAAGCAGCTCTGGCAGCTGTTGCTCCATTGTTGCATAAGGCACAGCACTTCCATGTTACTTTGTATGAAAATGCGATATAAGTCCTAAATGTAATTATGTAATAAATGTAAGGCAGGATACATGAATAAATGGTTATACTATTGATAGCAATAACTAAACATAGCACATATGCACGGCATAGTGAAAACTGAACATAGTAGAGCATCCTATCAAAGTAAAGGAAATATATTATTCTGAGCTACCATGATTTTGTTGGATAAATAATACACCAGGAATAGTAACAATGTTTGGATTCATTAACAGGTATAGGATCCGTTATCTAGAAAGATCCAAAGTATGGGAAGGCCATCTCCCATAGAATCCATTTTAATCAAATAATTCAGATTTTTAAAAATTATTTCCTTTTTCTCTGTAATAATATTACCTTGTACTTGACCCCAACTAAGATATAATTAATCCTTATTGGAGGCAAAACAGCCCCATTGGGTTTAATTCCTGTTTAAATGATTTTAGAAGATCCACATTAAGGAAAGACTAGGAAAACCCTAGGTCCAATCATTTTGGATAACAGGTCCCATACTGGTATTTGACCTGAAAAATAGCACTCTGCCTTTATCTTTTATATGGCCACAAAACTACTATTTTTAGAAATTACAGTAGGGGCTACCTATTTTACTATATATACACCTTTGCTCAAAAGGACTATTGTTTTAATTAAAAATCATTATTTTCCTGTATGTTGGTTAGTATAACGCACTGATGGAAAGTGTGCAGGACACCCCCCCATCCTTTAGGGTAGAACTACACGTTGCGCTTCCATGTGTTCCGTCACGATGAGTGGAAACGCAGGCGTCACGTCAGATGCGCCGAATCTAATGTAAGTCAGATGCAATCATCTTATATGTACAACATTTGTATCACTTACATTAGATTCGGTGTATCTGACATGACGCCTGCTTTTCCTCTCATCGTTCTGCCTTTTTTTCGTTCTTTTTGTTATCTGTGCCCCTGAGGAAGACCAATATGGTCGAAACACGTTGGGCTCACTTTCATTTTTTGTAATTTTTGTATTTTTTGTTTTCACCTTTTGTCTTATGAAATAAATATGATTTAATTTTTCTATTGAGTGTGCAATCCGTTCTAGATTTTCTATATGTAAGACTTCTCTAATTTTTATTTCCTCTCATCGTGTTGGAACGCACGGAAGTGCACTATGTAGTTCTACTCTTAGAAACTTTATTAGACTTATGAGATAGGGAGCAGATTATTATACAGAGGGCACTTGACTACTAATTTGTTTTACTTTTCAACTTAGCAAAACAGGAACTTGGAAAGTGAAAGTGGTTTTATATTATTTCTTAATTAAAATAATCGGCAACATGTCTGTGCAGCACAAAGCCTTTTCATAGAGCTCAAGTTGAAAAGGGAGTACACTGTCCCTTTAATTTGAGCAAAAACACCAGATATATGTGTGCATTGCTACTGTATCTTTACAGCATCTCTGTACACAATGAGGTCTGGCAATTTCATGTTAACAAATTATACACTGCAAGATAAAGTGCTTACAATCACAAGCATTTTTCATATGTATTGAGTCTACTAAAGTAAATTGCTTTGTATGTGGCTGTCAAACCACCCTGAAATTGTCTGCTAATGCAAAGTCAAATTCAATATATCTTTGGGAAAACCAAATGTAATTGTTGAGTGCTTGTATTAATTGAAATGTAGTTGCTGACATGAGCTATTCCTTATGTGTTACAGTACATTGGTTTGCATGTCTATACACAAAACTTCTTTGCTGTTTACCAGAACATTGGGTAATCTGCTGTCATATCTCTGCTGGGTGTAGGGTTAAAGGAGAACTAAACCCTAAAAATTCCACATTTTATATACTGCACTTATTGCACCAGCCTAAAGTGTCCACTTCTCAATAGCAGGACTTGTCACAGGGGGTCACCATCTTGGAAAGTGTCTGCGACACTCACATGCTCAGTGGGCTCTGAGCAATTGTTGAGAAGCTATGCTTAGGGGTCGCTGCAAATTATCAAGCAGAAAATGAGGTGCCTCATAGTCGTTATCTGTATTAATTACTAATAAGCCTCATACTGTGACATTTCTATTTTATGTGTACTGTATATTGTGAGCGGGTCCCTAAACTCAGTAAGTGACAGCAGCACAGAACATGTGCAGTGAATCATTAGAAAAGAAGATAGGGAGCTACTGGGGCATCTTTGGAGACACAGATCTTTACTGCTAAAGGGCTGTGGTTGTCTTGGCCTGGTACAGAAACCAAAAACATAATGTACAACATTTCTAGCCTACTTCTTTAGTTAAACTTTAGTTCTCCTTTAACTGATTTGATATTAATTGAACGCACAGTAAGTAGTGCTAATAACATTTGAGGTTTTGATCAGATCTCAGAGCAAAAAAGATTAAAATGTAGGATTACTGGAGGTGAACTCTTGGTTCATCACTATCACCTAAAAACATGAAGATGTGTCTTTTGGGTCTAAACTCTTGGGCATCCCAAACAATTAGGATGTAAGTCTAACTATTTTTTTAAGGTAACTAGTAAATGGTACCACCCACTGATTAGTTGCTACGGATTAATAGACCCATTGACTTTTATTGAAATAACCACTTAGTATATTGCAGAGCTAGCACTGCTCCCTGAATCCTAGTCATTTTCTTTCCCTGGAGTTTACCCCATTTCCAGTGCCTGATATCAAGCTCTGTCTTGTGATGTTTAGTCTGTCTGTACTTCTTCCTGTACAACACAAACCTCACTTCTTGAAGGTTACTGTGGAACACACCTCTATAATTCATAAAGAACCTGTTGCTGTCATATATACATACAGGGGCATATTTATCAAGTATTGAATGTGTGAGTTGTGTGAGGGTTTTTCTACCTCAAATAAACTCGAATTTCAAATGTTTGCGTGTTTATGGAAAAATCTAAAAATGTTTAAGTCAAAAACTTGCATGAAAAATGATGGAAGAAAAATGATCAAATTCATGTCTCAAACAAACTTGTATAGATCGAACTTATGTCCCGAAAACTCAAATTGATCGAGTTTTTGGATAAAAACCGGATTTTTACATTCAAATTTTGGATTTTTTTTCTTATTAACTCACAGACATTTGAGTTTTCGAAAATATAATTCGAATGAGTTTGGGTGCAAAAAAAAAATTGAATCATGGGAAAAATCAAAATAGTTTTTTGATAAATTTGCCCCACAGTATTATAAGGCATAATAGGGCTTGTTTAATAAAAGATGCAAAGTTTGCTACTGCAACTAACCATAGCATCAAAAAGGCAAACATCTTATTGTTTGCTATGGGTTACTGCACCTGGGCAAATGTTGTGCCTTTTATTAGTTATGGAGGTATGACATCTATTAAATAGACTGCAGTTATAATGTTACATCACATGTAGCTTGTTAGTCACTGCAAACTTAACTCCTTCCCTGCCAGAAGCTGTGACTGCTTTAGAGATATCTGTTGCTAGGGAATGCATCTTTATTAGTGATGGGCAAATTTGCAAATTTAACGCAAAATTCTCAAAACAACAAGGTCAATGGGCGTCAAAATAATTTTGAAGCACAACATTTTTAACAGGAGCTACAATTTTTATATGCGCGACTATTTTGTCCAAATGCATTAAAGTCAATGGGCGCTCGAATAATTTTGCAGCGCGTCAATTTTATGCATGCGACTATTCTGATGAGCGACAATTTTTTTTTGTCACTTCAGATTTTACGCCTGCAAATTTTTCTGCGTTTAGTAGCTGGCGGCAAAACACAGAAATTCACTGTAAATGCATGCCTGGCAAATTTATTCACCCATCACTAATCTTTATCGATGATTAGAATGGAATGAGACAAGAATCTATGACACTGACAATCTGTAGCTTCCTTTCCAGTATTACAGGTAATTTTGAATTTTGGTGATATCCTCCCACACTTTACAGGGTTCATCTCAACAGAGTAATGGCACCACTAGGACCATCCAACTTCCAAGATCAGCATAAATTTCACTCTGGAGCACCACATCAAGTTCAATATTGTTTTATTTTTTCATGCATGAAAAAATAAAACAAAATTGAATTTGATGTGGTTCTCCAGAGTGAGATTTATGCTGTCCTTGTTAATACAATATATAGGAGCATATCAAATTTCAATTTTTTTCCAGCATTGCTGGTAAACCAATCAGAATGTGATAAAACCTCGTAATAGCAGGTAACTGCTTGGAACAGCAAAATAGCAAACAAAAATAAAATCAAATGTTCAAGCAGACAGCAATATCCAACAGGATCTTGCTTTTTTGTATGTGAATCATGTATGAGCAACTTAAACCTTTTGTTGGAAATGATTTGTTCGAAAGGTTACAGACAGTTGAAACTACATTTTCATGCAGCGGAGTTGTTCCTAAACTGCTGATGGCAGCATTTCCATTGCCAAGAGATTTAGCTGCTTTTCACTTGATACAAAACAGCGAAAATGCTATACATAAAAGACTGAATGTCAGTAACCAATGCATACTCTAAGCAAAATAACAACTTGTTTGCAAATTGAAAGTGCCCCTATTATACAGCTTAGCTGAGAGAATGTTTCATATGGACTACTTTAATATGGTATATGTCTGGATGATAGCTATGATATTTTGAATATGCTTTAGGGTAAGGGCACACTGGCTAAAATGGAAAATCGCCCTAGTCACAGGTGGATACAGGAGTGGCATCACATATAATTGCAAACATTAAAAAGTTTAAAAGTTTTGATGAGACATTTAAGTCAGAGAATCACTACATTGAGTTAGCACTCAATTGGATATATGTAGTTTTTACCTTGTGATTTTTTATTCACTTCCTTTATCTTCTGGACTTCAAGCAAAGTCACACACTCCACTCGTGGTGGACAAAGAGAGTCACAGTCCCTTTTCCCCAAGAACTCTTAAGTTTCCCTAGGTAGCGCTACCTACCCAAATACCTCTCCAGATGAACAGAGGTAGTTGCTCCTGTATAGCAGGCACACAACAAAGCCTGTTTCTCAAACAGGGGACACGCTGGATGCTTTCACTACCCTCCCTCAGGCACAACTCGCCCGGGGACTCATACAGATGGGCAGGCTCACACAGAGCTGGAACAAGCATTCACAGCGATGAAACCTACAGTCCACCACACAAAGCTTGCTTTAATCTTCAGGGTACAGCTCCCAACACTATCCACAGTGCGAGCACAATAAACCCCCTTTACTGCTCACGACACAGCTCCCAGCACTCTTCGCAGTGCAAGCCCACAAAAAGTGCTCTTTTGTAATGGAGCTTAAGACCCTCCTGGTCAAGCTTCCAGTCTTGGGGCTCCTGTACCCCAAGCCCTTCCAGGGGCTCCTCACATCTTTGCCCCCCTACATCTTTGCAGTAGTTTCTGTTCACTCTGTTCTCAGTGAAAATGAAACTAACTTCTGAACACATGGCTCTTGCTATTTGAAGCAGTTAAGCACCAGTGACACCTTCTGGTCAAACCTGGAATCTGCCAGGGCACACTGCATTGGGGACAAAGGGCTTACTCCTCCTCCCTTATCCAATTTATGTCCAACTCGTAGCTTGCCAGGAAGAGGATTGCCCACCATTTGGTACTTTTAGCACCAAAGGGGAAATTATTATATGGATCCATACACAATGCATAGGTGATACCATCAATTATAGCTGGTAGAGAAGCATTTTTGGGAGCTTGGTTGCATTTGGTCATGGATTTTTTATCACGTTCACCTCATTTAATAACGTTCACCTCAAGGAGCAGATTTAACAAAATGTGAAATTAGAGCTCACCAAAGAAAAACATTTATCAATGGTTGAAATTTAGAGTTCTCCATTTGACTAATACAATCCTACAGGAATGAATAGAAAGTGATTTTTTTTGTAATGATCTCTAATCTCACATTTTGATAATCTGCCCCTAAGTGTAGTTTCACAAATGAATGTAAAGTGTAGGCAAACAGGTATAATACACTCCCAATTTTGATTTACAGTTACCTTTACTTAGAGATACTGTGGCTGCTATTTCAATTAGCAAAGCATCTGACAGCTCAGCTGCAGGTATTCCAATTGCAAAATTACTGAAGAAGTAAAGAGATGCCACATATTTAGCACTTGGCCATTTATATCTTTTGCATTTGTGCTGGAATAAGCAATGGTATTTGTCATTATTTTGTGGACATTACATAGTACCTCATAAACATTATATGTATACCAAGTTCTTCTTTCCTCTCATTATGTGGTATTATCCTGATTTTATCTTTGATAATCTCTGCCAGCAGTTAAATATACAATTCATTACAAGAAAGTTCACAGAGAAGATACAGCAAAGTCCTAACTGTAACAGCTTTAACATTGTGCTGTACAAGGCTCATAAATGCACTTCAGACATGGTGTCAGTATGCTAGACTCTTGTAGTTATGCACTGATGGGAAAGAAACACTTTAATATGAGATGAGAGTTTGAGTCCCAAAAATGTATACAAAATACAAGTTTTGCCATGTGTTTCTTAATGAAAAGGGTCCAAAGGGTGAGTCACCTTGCCTACGCTTTCTGATCCACACCAAAGCTTGGGTTGATCCACTGGTTTAGGACACATATAAGTGACTCCTGTTGTTATTG
This sequence comes from Xenopus laevis, assembly GCF_017654675.1. Classification (NCBI taxonomy): domain Eukaryota; kingdom Metazoa; phylum Chordata; class Amphibia; order Anura; family Pipidae; genus Xenopus; species Xenopus laevis. The sequence continues at coordinate 55,501,745 of NC_054380.1, forward strand.
GTCGGTCTAGGCACTCCTTATATAGGCTGCGGAGCAGGGAGCATGTTGTTTGATTCATATTACAGATATGTGGGCAAATGTACTTTCCCTCAGTGTCGGACTGGGCCAGCGGGAGCTTATGCATGTTGCATGAGTCTGATGTGTTCCTAACGGTAACTCATCCACCTCTACTGTACGAGATATTGGCACAGGGTACCCTACTAACATGCTACCCCATGTCCCCACAACAGGTGTGGGTAGGTCTATAGGAGTTGGCTTAATTAAGGGTTAGTACATACAGAGGGTCATTTTATCTTTACAGGTGTGCTTCTTGTGACTATGATGTCATCAGGGTGGGCGGGCTCTATCATAACCTAACCTCTCTTTGGCTATATATGCTGAACTCACACACTGCCCTGTGTTTCCTTGATAAAGGTTCCTGTGTGGGACCGAAACGTTGGACGAATAAACCTTTTTCTTTTTTTTGACACCTGTTGTCTGTTTTTGCTCAAAATCCTGTGAGTGCCATAATTTCGTACTTTATTTATAGATTATATTCAGGGTGTGCGGCTCATACACACTTATATATATATATATATACAGGTATGGGACCTGTTATCCAGAATGCTCAGGACCTGGGGTTTTCCGGATAATGGATCTTTCCGTAATTAGGGTCTTAATGCCTGAAGTCTACTAGAAATTCATTTAAACATTAAATAAACCCAATAGGCTGGTTTTGCTTCCAATAAGGATTAATTATATCTTAGTTGGGATCAAGTACAAGCTACTGTTTTATTATTACAGAGAAAAAGGAAATCATTTTTAAAAATTTGGATTATTTGGATAAAATGGAGTCTATGGGAGACAGCTATTCCGTAATTCGGAGCTTTCTGGATATCAGGTTTCCGGATAAGGGATCCTATACCTGTATATATATTCGGAAAAGTACCCCCTTTTGTAAAATATAAGGATATTATAAGGAGTTTCATTACCATATATTCTATATATTTTATAGAGGTCATGGAACTCTGAAGTTACTTCTGATATCCTCATATTTTCCAACATGGGTTACTTTATTTATTATAATACACAAGTTATAGTGAGTCGTAACAAAAATGACATCACTAATCGCTGTTTAAATAACTTATAACATCACTAAGCCATTGATAAGTTTATAATTTACAGGATATTCATGACTCAGCATACTAACATTACCCAATGTAGTACACAGCCCAAGCACATCTGCAAAAAAATGACTTTTTTAAAAGGATGAATTCCAGCTAATTTAACAGAACATACAGTAGCATCATACTTTCCAATTTAATAGCTAAAATCTGTCCTGAATCTAGTTACTTTATTTGTCCTTAAGGATCATCCTTCTTGAGCTGTCACACCCTGACAGATGCTAGTTTCATTTAATTCAATTAAAAAACCTTGGCATAAGAGTTAACTGCTGTCAGAAAAGGTTTTGGTGGTTTTGATAGAAATGGAGGCTATGCTAGTACTTCTAAGTTATTTTATATACTGAATTTACTGTAGTAACTATTATACTACAGGGCACATACTGTAAAAAGTGGCCTAGTTGCATAAAGAAATCAAGGTCACAGGAAAAATAAAATAAATACGATTGCAATTCCAAACTTTCTTTGGCTAAATTCTATTTCACAGGTTGACATCCAGTGAGAGGTACAGTTTATAAAGTCAGATATGACCTGCACAATCACAAACACATATTTAGTTAGTTAGTAATGGCAGACATTCTGTAGTTTCACAGGAGTGGCACCAGTATTGCACAAGTATTAATCTATCTGTATTTAGCTTGCATGGATTTCTGGTCCTGTTGAAATGCAAAGAAACTCTGTTTGTGCATTGTATTCTGTGATTTTGTCCACAACCTGGCCAATTGTGTAGCTGAACTCCTCTCCTCGATAAGTCTGTCCCAGTCACTCGATTGCCTCAGTACCTTACATTCCAAATTGATCCGAGTGTAAGAAGGTCATCTATGAATAGGTATCACACACTTTAGCCGTTTGGCCGAGATGGTGCCTTTGCCAGGATCATGTTGGCTGTCATAGTTACCGGTATTTAACCACATGTGTTGTAGTTGATTGAACTCTGTACCATAACACAAACATACATGTTTTTCTAACTATACTTCAAACAATCCTTTAACTCCAGAAAGGTAAATTACATTAATCATCCTATCCTTGCACATCCTCCCTAGAGTCTGCCTGCCTTTCTTACTTCACCAATTTCCATAGTAATGCAGGCTCTTTGCAGAAAGAACAACAGTGATGGGAAAAAGCTGTACAATCAGTAGTGCATATACATGCACTCTACATTTGCAGCAGCCATCCTTATTAGGAAGACAACAGCAATATGTAAAGCTGGTCAGTGCTACAGTGTGTGTTATAATATTAATTACAAATATAATATTTAAAACCCTTCTTCACTCATGTCACCACATTATGCTTTAAAATTTCGGCAGTATTCACAATTTATGATTATCATGTTCCAACACGAAAGGTGACCATTTTGCATTAGGTTATAAATGAACTATAGCTTTGATGTATGTATAAATTTGATAACTGTTTTTCTGCACTGAAAAAAAAATTGGAGTAAAATAAAAATCTTAGTCTCTCTCACTTTTCTCTCAAAAATGTAACAATGTGGGTGTTTTCATTTAAAATATCACACGTCCCAAAAGTAAATTATACGTGTAGAAAAAAATGGATGCTAGCGCATTGGAATTTTTATTCAGCACAAGGGAAATATACTTATTCAGCATGTGGGCAGAACAGAGCCTCTCCCTTTATTTTGGACAGAATTCAGCTACATCTGTAAACTAAAACAAGATTTTAAAGTAAATGGTGGTAACTTTTTTCTGCAGAGGACAGAAGATAAGCGAAACATGTTATAACTGTGAAATGTATATTCTCTTCCAGATGTGTTAGAGGGAGAAATGGAGACAAGCCATTCTCACAGTCCACCCAACAAATATAAACATATATATATAGTATATACATACAGCCACCATTAGAGAAACCATAGATAAAAAGATAGATGTGTGTATATATAGCGATGTACAAATAGAGATACATGCCGGCATGTATATTTGTGTTGGATTTGTCACAAAACATCCACTTATAATATTTTCAATAAAAACACAAGAAATAAGAAGCTCTTACTGTGAAAAGTCATTGCATGTTCCATGTTGGTGCCACACACTGTGAAATAGCATTACAAGATTTATGACAATCCCACATTAAACCTAATTATTTTAATTAACTTAGTATACAAGTATGTATTATGTTTTTTTTTGTTTTTAGTTTTTGTTTAAGTTAACTCGTTAAGTCCCAAGAAAGACAATATTTTTATATTCTATATATTTAGCATTCAATAATAACCCGCCAATAATTAAAAATACGGTAGAGTAGAGTAGAGTAGATGCATGTTCAGTGTGTTCAAAAGTAACTAAAAATTTTATGAACAATGCTATTGCATCTTAACTTACTTAAAGAATGATGAAAATAGTATATGTAAGGAAATAGCTGAATTGATGAATTGCAGACATACACATTCCTGTGGTTTGTTTTGCCTCCGTAACGTTTTATCTGCTTTACAAAAAAACAAATTCTTGGATGTTAAACTAAACAATGCTAGGCTAGCCAACCACAGCCATAATATATTACTTTTAACACCAGCCTGCAGGCCTTTAGTTTCACATTTTCAGATATGCACCAGATTTTATTCTGACAGGGAAGTTTGGTCTTGCTTCTAGCAAAGATTGATAGATTTGCAGTCTTAACCATTGTATTGTACACAGTTCAAACTTGTCTATAATTACTGGCATAATTAGCCAAAAACTTTTGCAGTGTTCTTGTACAGTGTGTATAAGCTATTAAAATCCAAATATCCATAATATGAAAACCAGCACATTAAATCTGGAGTGAATTGTATTCATTACTGCTGTCCAGATTCCCCAGTAAAAGAGATTTTATGGTCAATTTAACTTTAAAGCTCAGTATCAATAAATTTACCAATTTACAGTTTTAAGTGCTTGAGCACTAAGGTGAGCAAAACAAAGCACTTGCTTCCAGTCATTGTATACTGTAGGTACAGAGCAGGGACACTCCTACCTTGAAGCAGGGTGAAACCTTGCCTCAGGCATCAGTGCCTGTAGGTTACCAGGGGCCACAAAAAGCTGCTCCTGGTTTTGTTAACTTGTAAACTAGGAATCATATATTAGTATACATAAACCTTCTCTTCTCATACCTCCATAATGGATATTTCAAGACTAAAATGCCACAATGACAATTGCTGGACAGAGAAAGGAAAAATATGACAAGGCTTTTTATTCCTATGTGTGCAGGAGACTTTTGTTTTCAATAGTGGAATTTATTGTACAAGTAGCAACCTATTGAATTCTTTTGGCTTGGCAGAAAGTTCCAGTAGCAAAAATTGTGTAACTAATACCAATCACTCGAGGGAATGGAATGTACCAAAAATGTATTCTTAACCATACTATATAAACTACATTGTTGCACTGCTCTTTCGGGTTCTTATCCATAACTAAATGAACAAAAAGCACTGAGCATGATTCTTTTATGTTGCAAGTCCAGACTACAAAAACAAAAAAAACAAACATATATTGGAATACTTAATTTATATGACTGTATAATATTCTATCTGGAGCAATCATCTCTTAAGCATCTCCGTCCTATATATATGGTATCTAAAGGGATATTTCCCCACATAATACATTAAGAAAAGCAGCATTAATTAAGGTCAGTGGTATCATGAAGATAGAGAAGCAGTCATTCAAATTTTTAAAAGTCCATGGATCCCATGCTGTGGGGTTGTCACCATTTGGAAGCGGTATAAATCTGTGATGGGATAACCAATCCTGAAGGCAAGTTTGGGTGAAAACAGTGGGCATTTACAAGGGCAATATTTGTTGTCCTGGATATTCTTCATACTGTAACTGCATGATTGATACACCAATATTACTTGTACTTATTTCATGAGCTATAGGGGCTTCTAACCAAAGGTTGGACCTTCAAGAGGGCCCTAGCCAAAGGTCGTTCCTTCAAGTGAGGCCGGAACTAAAAAAGTACAGCCACTGTCATGGAGAGCTGTGATGGCATCCATAAGATTTGGGCAAAATCAGTGATTGTTTCATGAATCTGACTGCATATTGCAAATTATTTGAACAATATACCCCTTTTTGAAATAAGCTCATTCAATTGGACTTCAGTGTAGAAAAGGTGCATAAGCACTTGCATAAGTAAATTGTAAATATATTTTGCTTCTTTTTTTTACACAAACATACCCGATTTTCTTAGATTCAAAGGAAACTACAGTATGATACCTTAATTAAACATTTCCCAAAATTCCTTAGGCTGACATCCATTGTATAGTGATGGATTCTGGGACTTGAAATCCCTCTGCTTTTTATAGTGGGTGGTGCACAGATTCTTTAGAAAGCATATGGATTTCCTCCTAAGGAGGATAGAGAACTAGTCAGTGCAAGAAAAGATACTGTAGATGATCACAGTTTCCTTTCAATCCATGGAATTAGGTGTCTGTGAAAAAAAATACTGTTTTGTTTATTTTAGGAAGCTCGCTGTTTATTCACCTTTCTACATAAGCCCAAATGAATACAAACTTATTAAAAGGGGGGGGGGTGGCATATTTTCCTTTAACAATACATTTTCTATATAAAGTGTTAAAAAATTTTAAGAAACTGTACAGAAGAAATCAGAAAAATAAAAAATGGTGTAATATATTTTAAAATATGTTTTCATGCACAATTTTAACATTGTTTTAAACCATGACTAACTCACTTTCTCTAAAACCAAGGAATTTAATAAAAACTCCTAGTGAATAAAATGAGAAAACCTCTAAAAGCCTGAAACTGATTAAAAAAAGGTCCAGTTTGATCATTGCAATTTCCACTGACTTCTATAGAACCTCGACAAATTTTATTTGGAGAATTTTTATTTTAGGGTTCTTCATGGTTTTTACACTTAATAAATCCCAGTTTTTTTGAGTTTTTCAGAAAAAACACAAATTTCTAGAGATTCGTATCTAGGTTATTACATAACCCCATAAATGTTTTTGACCAGTTCTGTAAAAAACAGTTTCAACACCTAGAGGTTAAGGACCATTTGAGTCTTAATGACATGCTCATGGTTACATTGTTCAACACTGTTTTGCTTCATCACAGCGCAGTGTTAGCCTAATATGAAATGAATCAATATCTTTATAAAAACGTTTTAATGTCTTTGTAGTGTGTGCAATCAATCAAAAGGAGAAGCAAAGTGACTGACAAATCTAATGGCTTTCACAACATTGAAAATGATGTATGACTAGCTATTTGAAAATTGTCTTGTCAAGATATAGTGATGCTTTTTTCAGGTGAAGAGAACTGAAAAATATTATTAAGATTTGTAATTCTTTAATTTTAAAGTGTGGTATTATATTAATCATATTTTTTACTATGCAGTTTGTGATAGAACATTATGTAACATTCATTAGGCTTCTTAGTAACATCAGTTAATCCAGGAATTCTGTAAGAAATCTTATTTTTATGTACTTTTTTTTAGCTGCTTTAGAAATAAATGTTTCAATAAAATGCACAATAAGATCTGGATAAAAATTAATTGAAATTTTATGTATTTTGGGGGATTGAAGATAAAAAGAAAAATTCAGTGGGTTGAGAAAAAATCTGATGAAATTTTAATTCATACAATTGTACAACTCTAAAAGTCAAACTTCATTCTACATTGTAAGGGGTGAGAGCTCAAGAGCTATTGATGGATTAATGAGATATGGGACCCCTAGGCTACATTCACAGGCCACTGCTGTATTTATCAAATGGACAAATCAAACGAGCTTTTACTTTTATCATTTGATATATTTATGCTTCTAGAAATCCCATAAGAATGAATAGAAAGTGGGTGAGTTTTTCTACTGTGAGCTCTAATTTCACACTTTGAAATTTGTCGCTAAGAGTCTTCTTAAAATTACCTAAAATTTGGCAGTGCCTAAGCAATACTTTATGGGGCTACATACCCCACCAAAAATACTAGTCTATGTATAGAGGTATGGAATCATTTATCTGGAAACCCATTACCTAGAAAGCTCTGAATTACAGGAAGGCCATTTTCCACAGAGTCCATTTTTAGAATATTTAGGGGCAAATCTACTAACCTCCAAAAATTCACCAGCGACGGCTTCGCTCACAGTGCAACACTTCACCAGGCATAGATTTGCAGGAAAACGCTAATTTACTAAAATCTGAAGTTGTGTCCAGGGTGCAAAATGCTGGCAAAGTTGTGCTAGCACTACTGCACAAGCGAAGCGAAGTTGCGCTAGCGTTGGCCAATTTGCATACGGCAGAAAGTTAAAGGAACAGTAACGTCAAAGAATAAAAGTGTTTTAAAGTAATGAAAATATAATGCAGTGTTGCCCTGCACTGGTAAAACTGTTGTGTTTGCTTAAGAAACACTACTATTGTTTATATAAATAAGCTGCTGTGTAGCAATGGGGGCAGCCATTCAAAGGAGAAAAAGCTCAAGTTACACAGCAGATAGCAGATAAGCTCTGTTTGTCTAATGGTGTTATCTGTTATCCATTCGTTAACCTGTGCCATTTAGCCGTTTTGCAGCTTGTTTAAATGAACTATAGTAGTGTTTCTGAAGCAAACAGATCAGTTTTACCAGTGCAGGGCAACACTACATTATATTTTCATTACTTTAAAACACTTAAATTTTTTGGTGTTATTGTCCATTGTCCTGAATGGACGTATACGTTGCCGCAAATACATTACACTAAACAAGCCCAGGAAACCTTAATACAATAAAATAAAGTTGTTATATTTCCCTACACATGAGCCCAGTGTATAGTTTATGTGCCATATGCTAGGAAATGTAGGGGGGAGCCGGTTCCCCAAAAAAATTTACGCTCTTCTTCAACCTATCACCCTGAAAAAGGAAAAGACGCTAGCGTTATTTGGGAATTTTCAACTATTTTTTTAGGAACTCCTATCTAATCTAGTGCACTTCGCCTGGTCTGAGGTGGCGAAGGCAAGTCTGGCGCAAGAGATAACGTTCAGTAAAATCCGCATCTTAGTGAATTTGCGTAGTTACGTCCATTAGCCAGAGCGCAAATTTGCCAGGCGTTAGGGAGCGAAGTACCGCTAGCAAAGTTACCGTTAGTAAATCGGTGAACTACCGAAATGACGTCATGCTGGAGAATTTTCGCCAGTGTTAGTCACTTTGCCCTCAAGGAAATTTGCCCCTTAGAGTTTTTTTAACAATTTCTTTTTTCTCTGTAATAGTACAAAAGTAGCATATACTTGACAGTAACTAAACTGCATGAATCCATATTGGTGGCAAAACAATCCTATTGGGTTTATTTAATGTTAAAACTAATTTTTAGCAGACCTCCATCGGAAAACTGGAAAGAGAAAAGGAAAGCAAATGCAGGGGTCAGTGACCCTTATCTGAAAGTTTTAGGGTCAGAAAAGGAAAATAAATAATTCAAACTATAAAAATAAATAAATAATAATTAAAACTATAAAGACAACAATCGCAAAGTTGCTAAAGATTGGCTATTTTATAACATACTAAAAGTAACCACCCCTGTAAGGTAAGGTGGTCCAAATAACAGAAAGATCCCTTATCTGGAAAACTGCAGGTCCTGAGCATTCTGGAAATTAGATCCTATACCCCTGTCCTGTGGCATCAAGCTTGTTGTAGATCCAAAGTTGACAATTCATTTTAAAGTGTTATTATATGTGTTACCAATTATGAAAGTCAAAAATGGAAATATTAAAAAATAACCCTTTCTACCAACCATCAGATTTGTTTAATTGCTATGGTGAAATTTTGTAACATAGACAATATCAACACCTATTTGTCAATTTTTCCACTAAAAATAATGAAATCTTTAGTGCATGTAAGTGTCGACAGTGGATAGAATTTTTTATTAAAATAAATAACAAACCGCCCCCCCTAAACATTTTATGATTTCCATGTCACTAAAGAAAGAACCCAGTCATAGGAAAAAAT